>NC_054545.1:12991046-13591046 GCF_017654505.1 Polyodon spathula
TCTCTTTTGTCCAAACTATGGTGTTCAATTGTGTGGTGGTTTTCAGATGTGAAATAAAAGCACCAACATGTTTACACATGGTGTGAAAAATGAAAAAAAAAGTCAATGAAAAAAACAGAGATAAAAAATAGTTAGAGTTGCGTTCCTAATTCAAAATTGTAAATGAGCATTTGTCAGTTCTGCTTGCACAGTAAATGTTTTAATTTAATTGCGTTACAGAATACCACCGGTTTGTTGATTGAATCCGCCTCTTAAGATCCAGTGTGCCATCTCCTGCTTAAATATAATTTAATTGCCTTGTCTAAGACTGATAGAGAGCTCTCTCAAGATATGGAAACTGGCCAATAAATAACTTATTACAAAAACAATGGAAATCATCAGAACTTTATCTAAAGTTCAACCCCCATGCAAAGAGTTATCTTTCTGTGCTTTATGATGACAGCTGCACTAACACCTTCTCTCCACTTGACTATTCCCACAGTGCAGAATCTGTTCGTACACACACTACTACATAATGCTCCCCTTTCTCGTAGTGGACCCAAACTGTGGAGCACATGTGTAATATGGAATTCATCGCAGACAATTACCACTTACAAGGACTGAAAGAAAACCCCCCTCTGTTCACCCTGTGCCCATTCATACAACAGGATGTCTAAGAGTCTGGCACTGGATACCAAAGGTTACTATGTTAGTTTGAATTCATATTAAGCATTGCATCCTGTAATAGTATACTGTATACTGTTATATGACCTCTAAATTATCAATTGCTTTGTCTTTTAAGTGGTTGCATTTAAATTATTATGACTAGGACATGCTTTTGTAGTAACTCTGGTAATGGGTAAAGTTCATGTTATATAATTCACGCAACACATCCCAACTGCCTAAACGGAGTATCTTCCTACTACTCAAAACCTAAATCTCAGGGAAATTAAAAACTGTCCATTCTCACATTTCACTTGTGAGAGCTTCACTTGGTATTTTTTATTTTCCCAGATTGCCACGTGCTGTCTTGAGTAAAAACTGATAAACAGCCTGTATGATTTTAGTGCAATGCTGATCGCCAATAAGAAAAAAAGGGCATGACGTCAAACACCTGGCAAAACAAGAAATTCAACTAGATGTAAAGTTATGTAATCTTAGGCCATCTAGAAACTGAATATTTGGTGTTACTGTTTGTAAACTGAGATTTAGTCCCTGGGAATCAACTCTAAAATATGGCATTTCAAACGGTGTGGTTAAACAAAAATGCTGAAAATGCATGCAGTCTTGGATATGAAATCACCTGCAAACAAAGCACCTACTATCAAACCTCTTTCAGATATCCCGTCTTGACCACAAAATCTTTTATTACACAACACATGGCATGCCATTTGCATTAAAAACAAGAAATGGGAATTTCTGTGAACAAAAAAAAGCATCCCTTGGAACATTATCTAAAGGAGAATATCCCATAAATTGAACATGATCTATATATCCAGCTTTACAGAATCATAAAATGCAAGCTGAAAAGGTTTATGAGACATAAGCAGTTGCAATACAGGCAGATTTACAAATTTATACAAGCTCCCCTTATAGTGATGCTTAATTAATAATTCCTATGAGGGACAGCCCCTTACTGTCAAACACCTCAATTACATAGAAAGTCATACAAGACGGGGGAATACAGTACAGACACCCAAGTTTAAATTAATCTCAGGTTGAAGATTCTCATTGAACTCCAGATTGATTTCCCATCAACATTTTAATTTGGAAAATGCATGACAGCCTTCTCCAAGGTTATGAAGTGCCAGTTAATTTGAATCTGCCCTGCAGGATCTGTGAAGCATCCAGAGGGAAGGGCAGCTCAGACAAATCTGAACTTTCAAAGCAGTTAACACACCTGCAATAAGTGAAGGCTAATCACTCTCTTTGAATGCAAATCAGAAATAACTGTGATTATAATGTCTTGTGTAAATAACAATGCTGAGCGCTTTGATATCTACTTTCTATTCAATTACAACACCAGCCTCCTGCCATGTCAGAGTATCCTGATCTTTGCAACCTTTCATTTGGAGTGTACCACAGCCTTGTGGTTTAGTAACAGAATAAGGCCTCAAAACCAGAAAAGGCTAACACTGTGTAAAAAAGCTGACAGAAATGTTCCAATTGGTACGTTTTTTGTATCTTGGGTTTAAACAATGCAGTTCTGATGCTGTATTTATTTGTCTACCTAAAGCTGTAAGTAAAACACGCATTTTTGTAAGGGCTGCTTTATTTTTCTCTTACTTTTTGATGGAGTCTGTAATCATTGGTTATTTCTTCTTGCTCCAATGCTGAGCTATAATCATTTACCTATAACTGTATCTCAGTCCACCGCTGGCTGAAGGCTTAACTGACTGTGTAGTTTTTAATTCTAATTCTACAAAACTAAAGGTGCCCCACATGCGAGGAATCGTAGGCATAATTGTTTATATTGGTTGTCTATTTTTATTTCAGGAATGGATTCTGATCAATTTGATCTGTGGTGCAGATTGCCAACAGGGTGTGGCTGTCCAATTAAACAGAGAACATCCTAAGCAGCAGAATATATTTTCTATGATGCCTGTCTTATGAGACACCCTCTATATATGGAGCTAATACAAAAAAAACTTTGCATGAAGAAAGATTAAACTTTACCAAGTAAAAAAAATCAAAATTCTAGCATATTAATTGTTTGGTCAATTAAGCCATTATGCTTTGGTGCAAGAAACATATACTCAAAACTAGAGTAACATGTACACAGTGTGATTACACAATGCACTCACATATTGAATGATAAAAGAAGATCCACACTAATACGGACGTATATTGCATAATGTAATACATTTTGGTGACAACATTTCTGTCCCTACCCACAGAAAAGATTTAGAATGAGAGGTTATCATTTCTTCACTCCTGAAGAGTTGACAGTATGTGTTATAATAAAAGCCACTACATCTGAGCTGATGGTGGGTTCTGCAAGGCCATAATCCCCATTATATGCAGTGGCATAGCATATACACAGCAGCTGGATTAGGGGCATTTGTCCGTCTGTCTTTCTGGATGCTAAAATACTACTAATACTAAAAACTGTCATGGTTTCAACAGCACCAAAAACTAATAGGCACTCCCTTCTGCCCCATGAAATATTCACAATGGCCCAATGTCTTGAATAAAATAGAGAAAAAGGTTCTGGGTTGCATTCAGGTTGACAGAGATAGTCCAGTGGCATTGTCCCTCAACTTTCAGAATAATTTGCAAAAAAGATTTGTAAAAGTGAATTGGCACAACACAGTGGTTTACCTATAGTATAGTTACATACTCTAGAGGGGGTTGGATATACCTGGCATAACACTGTCTGTTGGGTATAGGTCCACCATTTGTCCAGCCATCTATCAGACTATGTAAGATTGTCTCTCTTGCCCACTGGGGCTGAAAACTGTTTACGATTGGAAGATTCAGTTCTTATTAAATCGGTATTATATGTCACAAATGGAATTTATGTAAAAGATTAAAAACAGTAAAGATTTGTAGTGTAAGTAATAGGTTACATATAGCTTTGCTGTTTGTTAAATACTTTTTCACTATTATTGAGCTTCACTGTAGTAGTTCAACAGATGCTGTAAAATACAATTAAGTTAGGTTGTAACATTAATGATAACTATGGGGGTGTTTCGGACTTTAATGCGTGTTTGCCAGATCAGTCAGTTAAGGGGATTTACAGCACCACCTATGGGTAAAGGACGGAAGGACAAGTTACAAAAGCTGTGGTTTAATGAGTCACTCCTTTATGTAAAACACCCCAAGACAATGTAATTAAATGAAGATAATGTGTTATTAAATAAATGGATATACAGTTATGGCAAAATGTCTTGCATCACCCTATAGAATTAACAAATCTTGCTTCATAAAGTGGAATTAAACCTGCTGACTGATGTTACGTCAACATACCGAATTACATACCTCTTTGTAGTTTTCCATATACTTAAATTTGACTTTCGAAATCTAACATGAAACACTGTACCAATATTATGGCTTAGGCAGACTTTTGGAATATCATTTTGTAGTTTCTTTGTCTACATGATGTAAAATTACCTAAATTCTGTTCATATCAATTTTTTTATTTATTTATTTTTAAATATGTCTAAATCCTAAGATTCTAGGTGATGAAAAACTTTTTTGCAAGAGCTGTAGATGGTACATAACCATAGTGTTTGAATCAAGCTGGAGGCCTGGGTTCAAATTTATCTCAGGTCACAGAAATTCGTTTTATGGTCTCCACACGTGTGCACACCGCAAACTCAGTGTTGTGTTAGCATTTAAAACTGCGAGCTGAAATTGTGTTTAAAGCGTAGCTGACGCTGTACTATATATATATATATATATATATATATATATATATATAATATATAATATATATATATTACAATGTCTCATATAGCTCTTAAGCTTTCAAAAATATACTTAGAAGACCATTATACTAGATCAAAGGGTGAAACTTTGATTTAACATCTCATCAATTTTACAAATGAAGTCTAAGTAGGAATGGAGACAGTGTCCCTATTGTTGTTGAACAGGCTCTTATAAAGACTTGAGTACCAATTATTATGTGAACCAGTGCTTTGTATGACAGCAAGCTTCTCTGGGAGTTAGAGAATGCCATCACTGTTGACAGTACATCTAAATGAAACTGCCAAGAATCTTAGCCATGGATCTGTTAGGGTGAAATGAAAGGCTAGCCATGGAGTTGGTAAGGAAACATTTCAAGATGTTTTTTGCTTCCTGATTGTAGAAAAAAAAGAAAAGAAAAAGAGCAGGTCCAGATGAAAGGTAGGTTTCATGTGATTCTCTAGAATCAGGAAGGTAGGTAGAAAAATGTCAGGTGTCAGCAATAAAAAACAGATCGACATAAAAATGACGATGCAACATGCAAGGTAAACAAAGAAGGCATGGCATTTGGCTAACTGTGAACTGTTTCTGAATTCTGCAGTTGGTTAATAGTTTACACAACTCTGGCCAAAGACTAATAGGTGAATGTACTGAATTACCATGGCAATGTAAACTGTACAGCACAGCCTTTATTGGATGTTTCTTTTTATACAATAGCACAAAAAGGCTTAGAGAAAGAAAAATATTTTGCACTACTAAGCCTAATTTTGTGCTTAAGGTTAAACGTATACACTGTAAATGTTTTTGCACACCAAACTTCATTCTCTGACAGCACATGAACTATTTTAGTTTCATGTTATGTCTAGGCTTTTGCCTCAGGCTTTCTACTCCGACTGTCTGATATAACTTCTCACTGCATGAATGTAGTCTATTATCTATGTATACAATTCCCTGTTTTATCACTGTTATATGACAGACGGCCACTATATACCCCAATCTATCTATCAAAATAGTAATTGCTATCATACACTGACCTATGCGCCTATGTCCGATTATGTGGCAAAGACGTATATATAGTATTATAACTAGACAAAAGCATGATATTCTGTGAGAGTGGAACTGACTTCAAGGCCGAAAAGCCTTTTCAGTTTAAGTTACCTTTCCCTTTCTGACATCTCTTTACAATAATTCCCAGTATAGGAGCATCCCACCTTTATTCCCCATTTGTACAATGATAAAAGACTACCCACTCCATTCTTACCCCAAAGCTGACTGATTTAAAAAAAAAAAATGTCTCTAATATAAGGTTCATAACAAGCCAATTTGCCAACTCATGACTTAATCACAAGTCATGCAATTTTTCTGCTCTTGGATTTTTGACTTCATGCCTATTTCAGTAGGTCAAGATTTTGACCACAGGTCATGAGGAACTTAATTTTCCACTAAAGCTATTGTTTTTACACAGCTAAAGTATTTTTACATTTTGCTGATGCTATGGTTATGTGGTTTTTAAAATGTGGTTCTTATTTCTACCCGATTTAAAGTGCAGTGCTGTTTTAAAGCAGTTTTTTTTTTTTAAGTTTAAAACTGATTAAGTTGAAGAGGGTAAACAGTTTTTTTTTTTTTTTTTTAAGTTTAAAACCGATTAAGTTGAAGAGGGTTAAGACTATGACAGTGCTTAAGATACACTGATTATGGATATGTAAGGGCAAAATACAAACATGATGAAACGGACACTGCATCTTTAAATATGTTAGTCTACAATATGACCAACAGTAGTTAATATGTTGTACATACAACTGTGATATAACCGTGAGATCTACAAAGACATGTCAATGGTTTAATAGCTGTATTGTTTTGTTTAAATATGGGGATTCATAAATGTAAACAAAAAAGAAAATTAAAGGAGTAGAACAGGGTTAATACAGTATCTGCTTTCGAATGAACACGTTAACCCAGGAAAGTCCCAGAAATGACATTTTATCCTAATGATTAAAAGGGATTTAATTATAGACAGGATCAGTGCTTGGAACCCTTGAGAATCGACAGGCTGCGCCACAGCTAACAGTAAACAACCCAAAAACTGGAGGGCACTAAAAAATGACGAAAAAAACAGCTTGGTTCATTTTGCAGAGACCTACATGTGGTGCATAGATTATGGTTCAGGCAACTCCAGAATTCAGAAAGCTGTGACATTCTGCAAAGCAAAATATGCAACAAAAAAGGATACTTAACATTTCAGTATGCTACAATGAAAACTTTTTACTTTTTTTTTTTTTTTTTTTTTTTTACTAATGCATAACTGCTTTGTTCACACATTTGGAAATCTATTTCCAATATTACACAATTACCAAAGTGTTCTTACTCTATAGCCCCTTTCACACTGGCACTTCTACCTGAGTTCAGAACCTGGGTTCTGGCTACCCAGGTCCCAGCGACCCATTTCAGGATGTGGGTTTACACACTTTGACCCGGGTTGAGCAAGACAAAATGCATGACGGCCATTCGTAAGCTGAAGAGACAACAAACAGACACGCCTGCGTGAAGGTTTTACTTCTGCAGGGAAAGTTTTTGTTTATTCTGTTTAACAATATTTCTGTTGCTTGAGACACACCATGAACCAGATTGCAGCAGGGATGAAGAAACATTCGCTTTAATCAACATTTGGGCAGACACTTCCATCCAGAAAAGCTTGGATGGAAGTGCCTGTAACAAGCTGCATCCAGGACATTGATACGCATATTGTTTACTTGCATCTGTAACCCAGGTCAACCCTGCTTTATGAAAAAGCAGTGTGAAATCGCATAGCCCACCTGCATGACACCAGGTCCTCACGTGGGCAGGTTCTGACCTGGTAGAGCATGTGAATGTGAAAGGGGCTTATATCTACGTAATTTAATTAGATTTCTGTTTAGTTTAGGCATTTTAAACTGTTTTAATTTTTTTTAAAAAACACAAAAGATATACTGGTTTGTTGTTGTTTTTGCTTTAAAACAATGTTAACTTCTTGTTTATAAACCCCTGGTTCAAAAATCACATGGTGCATGGGGGGGGGGGGGGGGGGGGGGTTGTTCGTTTTTGAACTTGAACAGCATCTTTTACGTTGGAAACCAACTTTTAAAAAATAAAGTTAAAAAAAAAAAAAATCTACACATTTTACGTAGGATGCCTACTTGCGATATTAAAACTAAAACCAATGTTACTGGCACGCATTTATGTATGTTTGCATACTGGTGGCAAAAATTCAACACATAAAAAAAAAAAAAAAAAAAAAAAAAAAAAAAAAACACAAAAACAAAAAAAAAAACACATGCCTACAAAGCTGTAAAAATACATTCAGTGGTCCAAGGTCTGCTAGTTCAAACATTAACCTACTCAGGCATATCACCCACCCAACAAAGATTGTGAATGACAACGGACGTCTGCAACTAAAGACACCCCCCCTAAAAAGGACACGTTTTACTATTAGCCAGTGTGTTATGTCCCGCCAAAAACGGTCAATTGTAACAAAATACAACAGATTATTAGAAACCATCTGTTGTATTGTTTTAATATGCAAATCACCTAATTTCAGTTGACGTGGATTCTGTACAGCTCATTGTTACTGTACCGTTTCAAATTAGTTTTGTTTGTTTTGCGTGTTTGTGGTATTTTTAAATGTTTTTTTCAACAAGGAAAAAAATCGAACGAAACAACAAGTATTACACATCTGTTGTAAGTTGCAATTGCCAAGAAAAAACTACTGAACTGAGTTTAGCTCAGATGCAGAGCAACATTACAAAACAAAGACAACAGTAAAAACATTTTAAATCCACGTCCTTAGATCACGATCTAAAAGTTTGCTCGCATTATTTAAAAAAGTTTTAAAAAATAGCATGCATATTTATTTTACTTTTAACATCCTGCGTTTTTAAGTTTATTACTTCCGTTCCTGTGCTGCGGTCCAGCCTTTTACATATACACACTGTTCACTAGTTTGAGAAAGAAAAGACAAAAAATGGCGATTGCCCTGAGATAAGACACAAGTTGAAAAAACTCGTAGTATTTGTCTGTACGTTCCTTCGTTTTGGTTTAAAAAAAAAACTTAATGTTTCAAAACAATGACAATATAGCTCAAACTTTTATAAAGAAAAAAATATATATTTTAAAAACTCTAAACCATACAAAGTAACTAAATGTTAGATTGAAAAAGCTTATCCACCTCTCATTCAACACTGCCTCATCGTTGTCGTTTCCCCTCCTGCACGAAAAAAGTGGTTTTGGAAGTACAGCACCTGTCAATCAACTAACTCCTCCTCTCCAGAACACAGAAACTTTGAGATTATAAAGGTAATGCAGAGAGCTGTTTTTGCAGATCAGAGAGGGGGCTCTGAAGTAGGGAAGAAAAAACAATCTGGAAATCGGCGCCCTTAAAATTGTGATTTATTATATATATATATATATATATATATATATATATATATATATATTTTTTTTTTTTTTTTTTTTTTTTTTTTTTAATTATATATTTTTTTCGCACCGAAGATGTCTGCGGCTTTGGTGGCGCCATACTTCGACTTTAGCGAAGTCTTGAACAAGGTAAAAAAAAAACACAACAACTTTAAAATCAAGATCTAAAAGCTTGTTCGCATTTTTTAAAACTTTTTAAAAATAGTAAAGATATTGTTTTTACTTGTAACATCCTGCGTTTATTAGTTGCTCACTTGCATTTTTATAGTAACAAGCCAGCTATGTACACTATTTTATTTTTGTATACACGTGGAAGGTTGTTAAGATTTTTGCATCGCTGTATGTACAAAAGTATTTCAATTTTAGATAGTTAACGTAGTTTATTTACATTGTTGTAGATTATGTAGTTATATAAGAAAACCCGGTTTGGCCCCTACGGTTTTCATTCCTATGTGGACCCTTTGCGTCATTCATTATTTAATATCCAATTCGTTTGCAAGGTTTGCGAGTTTTGCATTTGCTTGTTTTGTGGATTGTAACTTTTAAATCCATTGTACATTTTTTCACGTGTAGTTGTGGTTTCTGATGTATAGGCTAGCTGCTTTGACAGATCACTTCAGCTTGTGAGTTTCTGCTATTTTTCAAAACCTGCTGCTTGTGTTCTTGCAGTCTGAGGTTTTTAAACGTGATTGAACAGTTGTATCATCGCATCAGCTTGCTATCGAAACATATTCAAAATCAGACTTTTTAAAGGTGTTTCGAAGTTGTATGCCCCTTTTGCTATAGTAAACTATATTTCTATATTATGTTCGCTTTTAGACCAAGGCATACAGTTATACTGCGATTTGTTACTAAAAGTAAAATCCAATGCATTACGATCTCATTTTCTTACTATTGACACTGACAGTTGGGGCTAGCAAATCAGTTAAATTAACGTGCTAGACGTGATAAGGGAAAATAGTTTAAGACCAAGCTAATTATGCATTGAAAGTCGCACTATAATTTGTTCTTTAAATGTTTATATATAAAATGCGCAACAGACGCACAACAATCTTGCCAGACTTGAGTTGTGTCTGCAGCAAGCAGAGTCTTGCAGTACTGACAAGTGCTGGCAACCAACGAGTTGCCGCGAACACTGTACAGTTGCTCTACCGTCCAGTATGACAATCAGACAGCCTCCATCCCCAATCATGTCACTTAGCGTGTTTTAAAAGTTGGCATTGTATTGCTTTTTAATATCCAGTTAACCACATTCTAGTATGTTTTATTTTTAAAGCAAATTCTGCATATTAGAAGTATGTGTCTATTTTACACATATATTATTGTGCAGAGCAACTTCTGTATTTAATTTTTTTAATGAAACATGACCAGCTTGTATAAGTCGTGAATCACACATAGTAAGAAGCGAGTTGTTTCAGACCAGCAACAGTGTATGTTAAGGCAATGGCACGAGGTTAACCTGAGAGACTCGGTTTGGTTGTTGGGAAAACCTGGAGTGGATTTTTTTTTCTTTTTTTAACTTGCATGTGAAAGATACTGTAGTTTTTAAAAGCACAAAGAGTTCATATAAAACCACACTTGTTAGGATTACATTTGCAAGTTGTCAGTTTATATATTGTCCGATCGCAAATGCAAACAAGGTTTAAAGTGTGGAAAACGTGGCTTGCTACTTCCCGGGATAGCAGTATTGTATATTTTACTTATTTGTCCGTGGGGGTTGTTTTTGAGGGGGTTGTGCACATACTCTTAAGGGGTTGTGGAGGACGTGCTTATCCAAAGCCTTTTTTTTTTTTTTTTTTTTTACTACTACAAATTTAGTTTTAGATAATATTACATACATTATTCAGTTTACATAAGCTGCAGATCATATGATAACTAATTACATATGACAACTTTATTTTTGGTAAATTACAATACTTCTATCTTGATGATGCTAACACGTAAATGTCACACACAAACAGTGGCCCAGATAAGAAGAGAGGCCTCTATTGTTCAGGTCCATTGGGCTTGTCTCATGTGACTTCATTTGAGAAATATAAATGAACATTGATTTGGATTTGCCCACTACAGTATAACTTCTAGTTAATAGACTGCTTTAATAAAATGCTTCAGTTCAGAAAGAATGGTGTATGCTGATTTGTCAAGCTACTGTACAGCGTCAATTTAAAATAGTATACAAAACATCAAATGTGTTACTTTCAATTTCCACATATAGTTGGTTTTCCTATCAGTGCTTGAGATCAGATTCCAGAATAGTATTTCTGAAATCACATTACTGTTTAGAGCAAAATCGCTCTTCTTATATCCCTGTTCATGTGTATCAAAACATTTAATCTAATCTCCAAACCTGATATTGTGGACGGGTGATGAGTTCACTTTGACCCATTCACCACTGGGATTTCTTGCTGTTTTTCTGTTGTATTTTTGGAGTCATTGACTATTTTTTATTTATTTTTTTCCATTCCAGAACAACAGGATGCTGAACTACAACAACAACATCCTCAGTGCCCCCCATCCCACATCTACCCCCTGCACTGGCACCAACCCCTCCATCTGCACCCCTAATGGGACCCTGCTGGACAGGAAGGCAGTGGGGACCCCCTCTACGGGGGTTTATCAACGGCGGCACTCTGTCACCGTACCCAACTCCAAGTTCAACCAGAACCAGTTCGTGAACAGCCTAAAGATAGAGCCGTGCCTTACTGGTGGCGGTGGCGGTGGCGGAGGCAGCAACAAGGAGAACCGCTTCCGAGACCGCTCATATTCCGAGACTGGGGAGAGGATGCTCCAAAAGCCTTGCAGCGGCAGCAACGCAGGAGGGCAAGTTAATTCCAGCCGCTACAAGACTGAACTATGTAGACCCTTCGAGGAGAACGGCGCTTGCAAGTACGGAGACAAGTGCCAGTTTGCCCATGGCATCCATGAGCTGCGCAGCCTGAGCCGCCACCCTAAGTACAAGACAGAACTCTGCCGCACTTTCCACACCATCGGGTTCTGCCCCTATGGGCCCCGCTGCCACTTCATCCACAATGCAGAGGAGCGCAGAGGCCCACCTCCCCAGTACCCCCTCTCATCCTCCAACAAGCTGGATCGGCCACGACTTCAGCACAGCTTCAGCTTCGCCGGGTTCCCTAGCTCCAATGGGTTGCAGGACAGTCCCACCTCCGTCACCCCACCGCCTGTGTTAAATGCAGACGATCTGTCTGAGTGGGCAAATAACCCCTTCACCTACTCCAGCCAGGAGCTGGCTACCCTCTTTGGGCCGAGCTTGAGCATCCCGGGCGACTCCTCTGCCCCGGCTCCACCCTCCCCCACCACATTCATCTTTCGGGCCATGTCAGAGTCTCCCCAGATGTTTGAGGCTCCCCCCAGCCCGCCTGATTCGCTTTCTGACCAGGAGGGCTACCTGAGCAGCTCTGGAAGCATAAGCGGGTCTGAGTCTCCAGTCTTAGACACCAACAAACGTCTTCCAATCTTCAGCAGACTGTCTATCTCTGACGACTAAGCAGAAAGAAAAGAAAGCACCACTGCCCTGTTTCACCCCTCCCTCCCATATACGAACTGAGACTTTTCTTTAGTTTTAAAGAAAGACGACTAGTGGTCAATGTTGAACAGTCCACTTGCCTGCTTTCTGTCTCTTTCTTTTTTTTGGGGGGGGGGGGGGGGGGGGGGGGGGTTGCTCGGTTACAAAAACTGACTCCACATGCCTTTACTGCCACAGGATTTCCCATCCCGAGTAATGAGAACCGTGGGGACTGAGCAGCTAGCTTTGGTCCCCTGCTAGATTATTTTTTTTAAAAAAAAAAAAAAAAAAAAAAGATCCCCATTTAAGTAGCAGGATGAAATCCTAACAAGTAGAATGTAACCCCCCTTGCACCTTTTTAATTCCCTCTTTAAAATAGTGCCAAAAATTCTTAGCCAGATGCATTTTGCCGTCAGTTTACAAAGTGCCTTGGGGGGGGGGGGGGGGGATTTGTGTTAAGGCACCATCTGCTTTTTCTTTTTCTTGTTGACCTGTAGCAGCGCAGATGGTGCCTAAGTCAGTTTAAGCAATCTTGCACCCTCTGCTGGCTATGTTCTGCCATTACCACTGTTCCCACATCTGGACTGGCACGAGGGTATAAAGACATGTGTGTGTGTTATATATATATATATATATATATATATATATATATATATACACACATATATATACATATACATACATATGCATTGCTTAAAAATAAAAAAAAAGAGAACTAATCGAACAAACAAGTGGGCCTGTTAATGCACGGGCTAGGGCAAGTGGAACACTGTTAACATTCAGCACTGTCTTGCAAGACATAGGTGAAACTGGCCTGTTGGATATGCAAAGTCTGCAGGAAGGACTTGAGACGGAGCAACAGGATTGGTTGGGAGTCAGCCGGGATAGCGAAGCAGGACTTGTTTTGGTGCTACAGGCTTACCTACCCTCCCCCACCCACCTTATCCACAGACAACCCCTGTAGACATGTGACGCCTTAAAACTTCTAGCAGTTTTCTTTATAGCTGGTCAATAATTTGACGGGACTGGGATATACAAGCTCTGGTTATCAGTTGTTTGACACTTTTTTCCCCCTTTTTTCGGGGGGTGGGGTGGGGTTGTTTTAAGCTGGGTAAAAAGTTTTAATTCCCGTGAGGAAGCTATGCCAGCGCCTATCCGTCCCTGCAGTTATAATTTGCTTTAAAGGTCTGCTCTAATGTAGGTTACTCTGTAGAGCACTTGTGCCTTCTTGTTTTGCCTTTTGGATTATTATTATTATTATTATTATTATTATTATTATTATTATTATTATTATTATTATTATTACTGTTAATGTTATTTTTGGAAAAACTTTCAAGAAGAGACAATTTGCTCGGAAAGGAAAGTTTCGCTTGTCACTGCACAATGTTATAAAAAAAAAAAAAAAGCTTATTTAACTTATCAAAAAACGTATTTATTGCCGATCATATGCATTTTTTTTTTGTTAATTTTGTTTGTATTTATCGGGATAATGAAACAATAGAATATATTTTCTTTTATGTTAAATTATTATCTTCCGTATTAATCTAAAGGTTGTGAAGACTTTTTCTTTTTTTTGTTTCACAGTTTAATATATTATACTACAATGACTTGTTTTTTGTAACTACACTTGTTTTTATTTTAAAATGAAACTTAATTTAAAAAAAAAAAAATGCAAGAACAATGCGTTTTGATTATTTATTTTAGAGTTGTTTCCCTTTTGTGGGTTGGACTGCAAATTCAGGATAATTGTTACTGCCTTGTTAATCCTTAACATGTCCTATACCTTTATATTGCTAGCCTGTGTGGCCTTACCAGCCAAGTTCTTAGAATGTACAGACTTTGTAAAGTGTGTAAAGTGACTAGCCAGAATCAGTACTCTTCTCTTGTTTCCAAAATACAGTGCCTTTTACAGAGGTCCAAAACTACACCCATTTGTTCTATGTGGGTGAAAAAAAATCAAAAGCTTTTTTTTCTTTTTTTTTTTGGCAAAACAAGTCAACTGGTTTCTTTCTGAATTGGTTCCTATGGTTTCAGCTGTGAAACAAATTCTTTGAAAAACAGCTGAAGGCATTCTTTCTGAATCCAGGTGTTCTGCCATTTCCCAGTCAAGAATAGGTTAATGAGCTCCTATTCAACAAGTCATCAAAGAAAGAAAAGTGTTTCAACCCGTGTGGTGCTGTTCCACATATCTGTGTCTTTTATTTATGGTTTTATTTACCAAGGCTGTAATAACAAAAAAGGGATTTAAACAATCCAGTGTTTAGTTGAAAGGAAATCAGGAACGAGCAGAAACCAGTTGGTTTGACTGTTCATCTCAAAAAAGCTTAATTAGTTTTAAAAAGGAAAATAATTGACCTGTTTGAAATGCTTCTACTGCTCTTTGGACACAGAGAGCTGCATTTTGTTTGAATGTGTTTTTTTTTTGTATTGCTGGAAACAGTTGTATCTAAGTTATAAAGAACTTGGTAAAATCTTTAGATGAACCGTTACATGTTGAAACATTTAAGATTGTACTGGTTTTAAGTACTTCTATTTATTATGATCGGACTACCTAAGGTAACGCAAGATTAGTGCTAATCAGGGCCTAGGAAGCCAGTTTTTTAAAGGTTTTATAGAGGAAGTTCAGAATGCAGTGTTCCTTATCGAAGTGCGTAAAGCAGGTTTGCGTTAGCTACAGGGTTTCAGTCCTCTTGATCTAAACTGGGATAGCTAACGGAGGTTCTGAAATTGCCCAAACAGGTTGGATTTTTTTTAATTTATTTTTTTATTTATTTAAATAAATCATTTTTGGATCCCTCATTTTA
Organism: Polyodon spathula; assembly: GCF_017654505.1. NCBI lineage: Eukaryota > Metazoa > Chordata > Actinopteri > Acipenseriformes > Polyodontidae > Polyodon > Polyodon spathula. Next base: position 13,006,209 of record NC_054545.1, read on the forward strand.
CAATGTAATAAAGTGCCTCTTTGTTTAATACATTCCAGGTAGTGTGTGTGATTCTACCTTTTTTGTATCCTAAACTTGTTAAAAACAAGAAAAAAAATTCCTTGTTTCTGATTTTCCTTGTATTTTAAAGAATAAGAAAAATGAATAAAGGTGAACAGGACTGGCACAAAGAAAGTAAACTGTTGAATGTATTTTTCTCAGCTTTTGGTGTTCACTACAGTTTTTTCTATATGTGAGTTTATGTATGAGTTTTTTGTAACGACTGATTGCAGTTTAAACCAATAAACCCCATATTTTTCAACAAAGAACAAAAATATTGATCTTGTGTGCCTTTATACCACGCACATAACAGTGGCTCGTTTGTTGCATTTACAGTACGCATACTGCAATCCTGGGGCTTCTACAGTGGTGACAGCATCTTCATTGTCGTTCTGTATTAGTAATGAATTGATAATATTTTGGGGTACCTAAAGGATTGCTCTTGTACTTAAAGGCATTCGCTGATTCTGGAAATAAAAATGATCTTTGATGTGGTTAAACTGGATCGTCTTGAGGGTCACATTCTTGCTGCATTTGTGTTTAGTTGTGTGGGGTGATCAACCAGACAAATGTAGCTAAACCAAATAGATACTGTCACTGTATATAAAAACAACTGAAGAGGCTGGCACACCCACACTGCTGTTACCTGGTTCAATACAGGAACCAAGCTTTAGTCCCTTTTATGTTAAACTGTATTTCTATTCCTGCCCTAAGTCCCCAGGCTCTTGCATATCATATAGGGAGGTAATAGTGTTAACCATCAATGTAGAACAGATACACTTTTGCATGCTTGTATGCCTAAAGTCTGGCCCAGTTATTCCTATAACCAACAATGGGACTCTGGAAAGAAAGGAGTAATGCATCTAAGGCTGTCTTCAATATTCCACTCAGCACACGATGGTGTGTGTCTGTGAGGGCTTAAATGCAGGCTGAAAAACACCCCATATTAGAGAAAGGCTTTTGATTTCTTTTGAATAATCAATTCATTAGAAATAGAAGTTGTACTAAGGGCAAGGAGTAACATCCCATGTTTTTTTGTTCTATAAGGAAAACTGTAAAGGTCACATTTGTGACAGTATTATTTTAAAATGTATAATATTTAAAAAAAAAAAAAAAATTAGCAAAGCCAGTTTTGCAAGTGTTTCAAGGCCCTCTGTGCATGGATAGCTGGAATATTTTAGTAGTTTGTCAGATTTTGTGAGCTATGTTAAGATTAGTTATACAGGATTATTACGCTGGTAAATGCACTGGACCGCCAACTGGCATGTGAATGCTTAACGAGTCCAGCCTCTGCTGTTTAAATGTGTGATTACAGCATTCTTTTGAAGTATGTATTATTTATGGCCATTTTATCACCTTTGACGCTGCAGGGCACCTATGGGGTGGAGCAGCTGCTTGTTTCCCCCACAGGTTATTGAGTCTTAACTCCTGTCAGGCTACCTTGTTGATGGGGGGGTGCAGTGTTGTGTGGTTCATGCTTTGTGATTTGTACAACTCTTCCATGGTTCCAAATGCCCCTGGTTTTGCAAACCGTGAACATACAGGCGTTGGGCAAAACAATCATGTGAGTTAACACAGTCAGCAGTAGGCTGGAGATAGTCACTGATTTGACACAAGTCTGTCAGGTGTTTAAACCATTCGGTTGCCAAGATTACCACCTCAAATCTCCAGTATAGCACAGTCAGTAATTTGTGCAGTCTTGGATACTGAAGCACCTAGGCTTGTCTCACCAATATGGACTAAAAGTGATTTACAAAGACAGACGCTGCTTACATTGCAGAACACAGGAAATACATTTTTGTAAAATCTAAACGGAGATGTGAAGAACAGCCTATTTATGTTAAACTGTGGTGCACACTGCGCCTGTTTCTACATCTACATCACAAATTAAATGCAGTCAATTGATCACACAGATAACTTCTATTTAGTGTTAAAATTGTTAGCTGTTAGTTTTTTATTTGCTCTACATTTGTTTTTGTTAATTTTTTTTTTAAATTAAATACTCTTTCCCTCCAAATTGAGCAGTTCTTAAAGTGCACCGCTTTCCTGCCGTAAAATATCTCTTATGCAACACCTCAGCAGTAGTTGTGAATTTTGTTGGAAACTTGAAGATTTATTTTAAATGAGTAGCTTAAGCTATCTTAAGTTAGTCTTAAGTTAGTGCATCACAGTCACTATACATAGTAAAAACACATTTTATAAAGGGAAAATGAATATGCTATCCTGGAAACAACTTGGATGAATATAGCAAATGTTATACTGGAGTAACTGATATAGACCTGAGTTAATGTTGAACAGATTGAATGGCTTTTTGGTTTTGGTTTGTTTCAGATATCTGTGCTGTAACTTGCTCTTCTGAAATAGACCTACAAGGTGTTTGGAAAAGGCACAGCCTGGGACATTTCTAAGCTTGGAGGTGGTAGTATTAAAAATATGTATTTAAAAAAATCGCTTCTTTCTGTCAACTACAGTTGTTGTCAAAAGAAAGTAAAGCCACAGACCATTAGAAGTCTGAGTGGACTGCTAATTATCCCGCCCCCCAGCAGCAAATAAGGTCAGCCTAAACCTTGTCACCGTCCAATGTTGCATGACTGCAGGGCAAACTCCAGACTGCATTTAGCACATGTTTAAACTGCCCTGGCACAAGACTAATCCTTTATCACTTACTCTGCGTTCTATTACAGACAACACTACACTTACATATGCATGCATACATATACAGGTATATTCTCTCTCTCTCTCTCTTATATATATATATATATATATATATAGATATATATATATATATATATATATATATATATATACATACACATAGAACACACATACACATAGAAGTCTGAATTGTTCTCTTTCATCTTGGCCACATGCAATAATTGCCACCTCTTGTGTTGCATGTTTTATTTATTTTGCAGACAGGAAGACTGGGCTGCAGTGTCAACCTATTCACACTCAGAGGAAATAATTTTACAGCCTGCCCTGTAGCTGCTTGTGTGTGCTTGTTAATTCAATTCACAGAGGCCCTTTCTAAAACCAGTCAATGGTTAAAAGACACACACTCGGTGAAGTTTGATCCCAGACTACTGATTAATTCACAGTAATAATCTGATATGAAGAAAAAGACTGAGGCTGGCTGGCTGCCTGCACTGTGGTCGGAAATCCGGCTTGGTGAGAAGAAAGTAGTGCATTATTATTTTTTGATTTGGTGATGACTTTAGCACTCGTGCTGCACTGACATTGCTGAAGATTAAATTCCACAATTAATTCATAGGCCAGGTAAGGAAGAACAATGGCAGCACAAGCACCGATTCACCGCCCTGGATCCTGTTAGGAAAGAGGATTCCAGTTTCTTTTTACATCCAGTCTTTGAACAGAGAGACAATACACTGAAGAAATCTGTCTGATGTTTTTCATGATGCAGACTCCTGTCCACTAGGAATATTTTAAGGATTCTGTTTTTATTTCATGTATTAAATATTTTACCACGGAAGCTCATTCAGATGAACATGTCTTTTCCAAGGGTTCCCCGCGGGAACAGCATGACACTATTTAGCGTAGAAACTTTACAATACTCAAACATTACAGACAAGCAGACAAAACATACACAATTACCAAAAACAAGTGCACTCATGTAATTCCTTGTCATAATTTGAACCTCTGCAAACTTCTGGAGTTCTTTACTTCAACATGGCAGTGAATTCCAGGAAAAAAACAGCTCAAAAGCTATGTAAACCACATCAGCAGAATACTGTGTATTTAATATTACTTTGACCATAAACTCACTATCTGACAAGGACTTGTGTTGCAGTCTAAGGTTTACACCAATTTTTACAAGTCTGGAGTGTCAAAACCAATACTTATATATATATATATATATATATATATATATATATATATATATATATATATATATATATATATATATATATATATATATATTATATATTTATTTATTTATTTATGGTCTTGTATTAAGATCTGCCACTGTTATGATCACCCCCACCAAAATGTATTTCACATAGACACTGGTTTCCAGAGAGGAAAAAGCCTCATATTCCATTGACACTCCACTCTCACTTTAGTAGAAAAAAGTACCCAATACTTCTCAGTATTTGTCTCTTTCAATACGCATAGCTTATCCAGTCCACTGGTTAAAAGAAAATCACCTTCAGATTACTGTCATGGGTTTTGACTAACTTCTGTATTATTCGATGTGTTCTGTCTAATTTGTGTATTACATTTTAACTAAACTATAACTAAAGAAGGTATAAGTATCTGTGGGATCTGTAGATGTTCTCTATCTTCTGGCAGCAGTATTACATTAGGTTGGTGTTATCAGGTGTTGAATTGCATAATATGTGTTAGTTCTTTGCACATGCTTTTTATTACATTTACTTTGAAGTGATAATTGCAATGATATGGCTGGAGGTTGCAAGGTACTGTCATACAATATATTGCACTCTATTTTCTTTATATATATTAGTTTATCCTGAAAAAACTTGACAGACAATCTACAAGATCAACAGATTTTGCAGTACTTCTAGGTGGCCCCCACATTATTACCTTGATGCAAAAAATGTAATTAATAACATACTTGTTTTAAAATAGACGTTCTTAATTCACTTTGTGTTGAGCCTGTCTCTGAATGCAATTGTTAGCCTTTAATGGAAGTGGAAAGCACTGTATTTAGCAGTGTTTATTGTGCTGGAGTTATAATTTAGGGGCAGAGGGTTGCTGCTCCCTTTGTCTTTTTAATTGATTTTTTTATTTTTTTTTTACTTATCCCCTAAAACCCGGTAATGTGTTTGTCTAGGTCGTGTTTTCATTTACAATGTTTTCGTCAGTGGTTCCTTAAAAGGACACACAACACGCTGTTCACGTGAAACAGAAAGGCTGCTTCCTGTTTTAAATGTTAAAATTCAGGAAGTGATTTTAGATTGGATGGGGGGTTGCTAATGTTTTAGTGACTTTTACATGCACTGGTGCACTCTTTTTTGTGTAACTTCTGTTAAAGGGCTACAAGTATGTTTTTGAATGTGTAAGTACTTCAGATATATACAAATTTGACACATTTTATAGTGTCTTATTTCCGTTCTATAATGCCTCGAGTTCAGATGTATATTTGCTAATATGAACAAGGGTTTGGGTTAAATATCTGCATTGTCTGTTATTTGCAACTGCCTTGCGAATACATACATACAGCATCTGGAGACTTAGCTTGTGTCTGCTGTAATATTAATCTTTCCCTTAGGTCTTCAAATCAGGTAAAGATTACTTTTTTGTCTCTTGTCTAACAATCTGAAATAAGTTCCCCTACCCATCCTTCAAGCAATTTGAAGTGACAAGCATCAGAATAAGTATCAGTAGAGACTAGTCAGTTTTAGCTGCTACATGTACAGTAACAGAAGGTCAGGTTACCTGGGTGCAAGGAACACAAACCTTGCCTGAAAAAACACTGCTAATGATTCAGTTACTGCATTTTTTTCATTGTTATCAAAATAAACATTTGTCTTTAGAGATTACTAATTATAACATATTAAGTAATGCTGTCTATGTTAACAAACATGGTGCTTATGATTCTTTAAATATTGTTAACCCTTTCAAGAGAAGTTAATGTTAGCTGATACTGTACTTATTTTATTACCAGTATTACAAATACAAAGTCATAAAATATATAAGCAAGGAAAAACTGAGCAATGTAACCATTTAAAAATGAAAGAAAAAATAAAAAAAAGGTAAAGTACGAAAATCAGAACATTGACAAATATTCTGTTCCTGAAAAAGGCAAGATAAATCTATCCTTACTAAACACAGAACACTAGGGACTGATGATGACATAATATAGAGTGTTGATTACTCTGCTAAAAGTCTCAAAATGTCTAAGGAACGAGGCTTTTGTCATCTACAGTATGTATTTCTGTGGCATGAAATTTGGGTTTTCCTTTTTTCTATTAAAACAGACACCTCATGACCTTACAAGTATCCTTTCACAGCTGAACTAAACACACGACCTTCCGAACTACTGAATCTGTTGTTTACTTAAAAAAAGATATTATTAAACGAGCACAATCTCTTTCCATTCTTTCACAGACTAATGAGGGATTTCAATCTCCTTTCCGTTAACCCTTAAAATCCTGTTTTTGAGATCACTGTGTGCTGTAGAAAGGCCCCAAATAAGCCCTTTGTCCTACTGGCTTCTCCATGCCTTTATCACAGACTGAAGTCACTATCTTCAGCGGAAAACAATTATTTTTTTTTAAGTCCTGGATATCTCAGTTTTATTTATTTTACACTGTGCAATATTAAGCAACATTTTAGAAATTCCAAATCTGTGGAACAGTTAAAAAGTAGTGGCGGTTGAGGGAGCTTTCATTTAAAATTGAGTCTGTGCCTTTAAATCAAAGGAGTAAAAAAAAAACTTTCCTACAGCCAGCATACTGTGCATTGAGCAATGTTCAAGTAGACTTTGTATTCCTATCAGCTTTTGTTTGAGAAAAGGGAGAGTAAACATAGAAATATGCTCAGGCTGCTCATTCCCTTATCAGTTGAAAGTTAATCAGAATGATTTCTCCAGAACATGCCAGGAACGCTCAGAATATAGTTTGTGTCGTTTCTAGCAGAAGTGTGTGAGCATGTACTGTATAGCAGTCCTGTTAAAAGATATACATTAGTACAGACAACAGTGTAATGTGTCTTACTACAACATCAGTTAGAATTGTATGACCTCACTCTACTTATTCACAATAAAAGGGCAGACCACATAGTCTTTTTTTTAAGTAGGATACACGACAGCTAACTGTACCTTGGGCATGAATCCACCTGACTGTCATGTAATATACTTTCACCACCTCACCTACTGTCTATCTCCAAAAAGAAATACCCAGAATTCAATAAGCTCTGGCCTTGCTCTGAAGCGCTTGGTTCCACAAAGCAGCTGCTGATTGGCTGTAAGACTTCCTGCTTCTACTGCTAATATCAGTTACTGGGGTGTCCTGACATTTAGATCTGTTGCCAAGCGTTAAACCAAAAAGGCCATTTAACAAAGCTGTTAAAGGCTGCCCTTTTTTTAAGCATACATTACCATTGTCTCATGTCATATTGTCTCTTTCTCAGTATGTGGGTGTGTAGATTACAGGGAGTAAGGTTGTTAAGTACAGTACTATAGGGTTTTAATATATGGTCTCTGTGTATTTATGGTAAGAATATTTGATTGGTGGTGGTAAATCAATATTTCGTCATTGATTTTTCAGCATATTTTTCTTTCAGAGTTTAGTATTACAAAATATATTTTGTAATAAAGGGTTTTCATTATTAGGGTTAAATTAGGGTTATGTCACGAAAATGTATTATATTTGTAATATCTGAAATAAATAGAGGTTTTAATCTATGATCAGCATTATCTGCAGGTTTTAGGTAACTCGTTTTGTAAAAGTATTAGTTCATTAGGGTGGAAATAGAGGCCTCTTCTCATCTGAGAGGGCAAACAGGTTGTGAATACGATATAAATGGAATTAAACAACACTGTAAAATCATAAGTCATCAGGTTTTTAATAATTGTACACTTAATGAAGCATAATGGCTACTATTGCACAATAGTGACTATAAACAATGAGGAACCACATGATTGATAAGACATAATTTGAATTGTGTGATATTAAGCAATACCTAGAAAATAGGGACAAATCTCCTTTATATTATAATCATCACTGTACCAGCAATATAGCCCTTCTGAAATTTGTCATCTTGTTTCAAATCTATAACTATAAAACTATAGGCCATATGTCTAAATTATTATTGTGCTATTAAGACAGACAGACAGACTTAATTTTACTATATTTCTGTCATTAGTTGATATAATATTAATAATTTCTGGTAGCATCTGGTAAGAAAATAAAAACAATATTCTATTAGCTGTTACAAGATCTGTAAATACAGATATAAGGATTGAATAAAAAAATATAAACAAGGCCAAAGGCCATTGGAGAGTGTGTGGGTATTTAACTATGCCACCCAGGTCTGTGCCACTTGTCTTCAGAGCTGTGGCAGGAAACCCCAAATGATCTTGTCAGTTCTCCAGATTACGTCAAAGACTCATTAAAAAGCATATCCGAAGCTAACAAGGAATTTTCTCTGCAGTTATATCTCCACACATCTGTTTTCACGTCACTAACTAAATCGTCCTGAGGTTTGCTGAAATTCAGTTGTCAGGCCTGGCAAACAGCACATTCCATTTGCAGTGAAACTGCAAATTACACTGTTATTGAGCCTGATTGTACTTTTTTTTTTTCCAGCTTAGTAATCAAACCCATAGACAAATAAAATAGTAATAAGCACTCAATTGTTTGAGAATGTGCTGCTACTCTGAATTTAGGTACTGGTAGACCGTGGATGGAACTTACTGTGCTCTGAACATTATTTTAACGGTGGTCAAGAATCACAATATGTTGCTGTAGTAAGTTGTATAGAGGAATATTAAAAGGGTTCAAGTCAAACTCTATTTACTCTATATAGGAGAGCGTTTTGTTCCTAATTACAAGCCAAGAACAACTTAAAGACAGTTTTACAGTCAAAGGACAAAAACAAAAATGCACCTTTAAATCTGAGACTGCTTGCAATTCCTAGTCCTCAGATATACAGATATGTTCTCTGGCAGTTCCCATCACTTGGGTCGTGCAGCATTCAATGCAATAGCTAATTCACTACAATATGGACCATGATTAGCTGTTGCCATAGATCAGGGACACAACAAGGACTCTGTACTTTTTTTATTGAATCTGCTATAACCTCAATTGGAAACACATGGTTATGGATGACTACAGCACAGATTCAGGGATAGTGACTGTCTTATCACAAGGGGAGGACTGTAGGGTTCAATGCCAGTGCAGTGAGAGATTTGAGCAAGCCACACCAAAATCTTGGCACACAGCATTCTCCTGCGAAGGAAAAACAGAGAGGTGGCTGGACTTGCCTGTACCAAAAGCTGAACAATGTGGTTTACAAATAATCAGAACTAAAAACCCAGTTTAGCTTATGACTCACTGTGTGAAATGTGGAATTTTTGTGCCTCAGTTCTACTCCGCTGTAAAACTGAAGAGAAACAGGACCCCCACTGGAAATGAAATGCTGCAGCTCAGGTTCCAACAGGGAAAATTATTTCTCAATAAAGAATGCTTACTTGCTAGTTGTAAATCAAGCTGCCAAGGGCAGTTCTGATTTTTAAACCACCCATCTGTTTCTCATTTTTGCACTTTCAGAATATATTTCTATTTCTTTTAAAATTGCCATATAATTTTGCTGTCATTTCCTTTAAGAAAAGCTTATTTCTTCCCCCATCCGGTCGTTGGACTGGTTACTATGGTGACCAGTTGACTTAGCATGGGTTACATTGGCATATTTTTTGGAATGCCAAAATTAAAAACAAAATCTAATACTTTTAAGAAAATAGGTCATGTGCCAGATTTTATAGCTGAAATTATTCAAGTTGTTTTCTTTCCAGAAGGGAACGGAGTCCAATCTGATTCATGTTTGTTACCGAGTGCCTTAAGGAACTGATAAGGGAGTCTACTCAATGTACCGAAACAACAGCAGGTCTAAATACTATTGAAATAATTTAAAAGGGGCCTACTGAATAGACACAGGGCATTAGAAGTTAAACATAAAAACCATAAAAAAGCATATTTTAATTCGCTAAACAGCTGTGGTATTAAGATGTTTCTGTTTAGATCAATTAAATATAATGGGATCTTTTAAATTGCTCTTAACAGCGATGGATCTAAATATATCACTTAAATCATTTAATCATTTAAATATATTACTTTCCATTTACCCCAAACAGAACTGAGGGTTTACACAATTGAAGAACTAAGAATGAGAAAAAAACATTTGACCAAATTTCTTTATTTATTGCTAAACTTCTTCTTTTGTTGTTTCTTTTTGTTTATTTAATGTGTACAGATTAGCGACACTGGGAGATATTTTAATTGCTATTACTGATCTGTAGCTAATGCTCAAGAGACCCTGAATTACAGGGCTTATTGAAGTTGTTTTCTTCTAGTTTTAATAAAATGAACACATGTTTGAAACTTTGGAAATACTATATGTATGGTATATTTTGTTCTGCAGTATCATCTCATTCACTGCCCAAGGAGTTTCAAGATGTTCTCTAATCCAAGTACTGACCAGGCCCAACACTGTTCAGCTTCTGTGACATGACAAGTTCAAAAGCCACAATCGAGACACTGGAGATAGTCAAAAGTAGCACAATATAAGAAGGTCACAGATTTGTACATGAGCGAGACTAGGACTGGTGTTTAGGGAAGAACCTGGACATAGTTCCTCTTTCACTATCCTAGCAAGCTTTACTCTCATGCTTTTATGCTGTCATTTTCTACAAATTGTCAAAGGCAAGTAGTAACTGCTGCCTTGGCTAAAATTTAAACAAGTTCATTTACTTTTCCACCATGGCATGGTACAAAGTCTCCTCAAAAACAAGCATGTAAGCCTAAAGCACAACCTTGAACAAATATGTTGAAATAGTTTATTAATCTATCGTAATGATGTGTGATTTTATGGCAAGTCTTGGTCATACACTGAGGTGCAATGACAGTCTTAATGAGATATGCATGCTGGATGCAGTTTGGCATACATGGGGTTTTGTTTCTTTATTGCATTATGCATTCTAGAAAACTCGCAACAGTTTCAGTTTAAAAGTTTAAAAGTTTAAAAGTACATATACAAACCTTCCCATTTTAGAGGCAACTTTTCCATTTTAGAATTTACTTAATATGTACAGTGCGTTAGGATACAGTATGTAAACTGATAAACATGAATTTCTAGTGGACAACACTTACAATGGAAGAATCACAGAATACAGCTGTGTAAGGACACAAGCGTTCATTTGTGATAAATACAGACCGAGGTGGACAGAGAAATGAACTGAATTTTTACTGTTGATGAGCAAGTGATACACATTAACTGTTCAGTCACCCCATTATGCTTACAAAGAGAAAAACTTTGCGTGGTACATAAAATATTCTATAGGGTGCTATATGATAGAAGCTGATATCCACTGTGGGGTAAAAATAAGTGTGTATCATAAACAGCATCCTATTCTATATTGTTTATAACATATGGTTAACTAGGAATAATTAAATAGTACAGCTAATTTCACTGTGGTCTGTATCCATCACAATCTGATACAAGGACATTTCAGATAGTTATAGTACATCAATATCAACGTCTACTATTTATTATAGACACACAAATTCTGCTACCTCCCTGTAAGGTTCTTGGAAGCCAACTATTTGTGTTACACTGAGACACCAATTACTTGGTAAATAGTGTCTACTGCTAGAGTGGGAGTCATCGCTCTATACCATGGGTAGCACTGTAAGCATTATACTTGTTCTTCGGTGCACTGATAAACAAAAAATACACTGCACAAAATAATCGGAATATACTCAGCAGAATTCCACAGTGACATGAGATAAGGCAGTTCAATCTGTTGGTAAATACAGTGTTTGACAAAACAGTTAGTAAATGTCACAATGGGGGCTTGTCCTAAGTTAACCTGTCTTTTTATTTAAGTTATTATTATTTTTTATTTTATTTTGAGACTTGATTATAGAAAATATCTGCACTCTAGAACACGAGCCAACCTAAATCAATTACTGTTACACAGCTGGTTGTGCTCAAGTATAATAATAAAGAATGTATGTGCAATATGGAAAATTCACCATGTAAAACGTATGTGTGAAAGAGATGACATCAGAGTAGGACTAACAAATCGAAGGCAAGACTGCTGAACAAACTACATTGTAATGTACTGTACAAAATGGTTACTGTGCTACTAAACTGAATCCAATTTAAGTCACCCTCACTGTAAGAACCTGGTATTGTTGGTCTTTATAGTTTTTAATTTTAGTTTTGTCTTCTGGAACACCTTATTTTTAACATTTTTGTAAAGGTCAGTTTCAGTTAAGTTATCTGTTTCCCCCAAGTGTCTAAATTAACATTCAGGTTTTCATTTTCAGTTTCCTTTTTAGTGCTATTTGTAGTATTCATATATTTTATCAATTCTGTCAGTTTTTCTATTTTTTGTGTGTCGGACCAACAAAATTCTGCTTAATTCCAATTCTTCCAATTCATGTATTTGCAGTTACTGTATATTGTACAAACTATCAGTGTAATTAATGGTGCAGACTGTTACTTTTTCAATATTTTAATGCAAATACATTGATTTCAAGTCATATTTGAAGATACAGAATAGGATAATGTGATGAGACCCCTCTGTAGCTGTGTTGGACCTTTACAAAAGTCTTTAGCGTTATAAGGGACCTAACGTGTAACTTCTAACAACTGCTATACATCTACGGGGCCCAGATACAATGAGGGAGACCCCTTCCTGCATAACAACGTAACCCTGTACATACACACCCTCTCTCAAGATTTATATGTTACACAAACAACCACTGAAAGGAGGAACCACCCAAAATAAGACTATTGTTCACACAATCAGCCAAACTTCCCTATCTTCCCCTTTGGGGCCAGTAACCATAGCAACATCCTGTCGAGCTCCATTAGCCAAGGAGAGATGTATGTCTTTCCTCCACCGTGCACTCATGGTCATTAAAACAAAAACAGAAGGCTAAGATTGGCAAGATTTTCTTAGTTAGTCCTTGAAGCCGGTGTTGCTTAAAGCTAAAGACCTGGCCTGGTAGTTAGAAGCTGAGGGTTGGGAGGCAGTGTGGCCAAGTGATTATCCTGGGAGGCCTAGTGATTAGAGCAGACGACTGGAGGCAGTGTTAGCACAGGGAGACAGAAGGGCCTAGAGAGCCTTGAGTGCTGAGAAGCAACTGTCTAGTAGCATATCAAAATACTGAAGCCTAATTGTTTAGGCAAATAACAGGGCTAGAAGCTTATAGCTCAGTAGTGGAGGCCTGGGAAGCATTTCAAACATTTACTATTTTTCTTCCAATTCTCAGTTAGCTTGAAATAGCCCTCTACCAGTATATTAACCAGCTCGTAGAACTAGCTATAGGCTTTATAGCTGAAATTATTCAAGCTTGTGAATTACACACATTAACCCCTCCTTCTAATAGTGCAAAGTCTTTGGAATGCATTTACCCATCTAAGATCAAAGTCAAAACCAGATGGCGACTAATCCTCTACCACAATCTTTGGTCAAAAGGCTATTACACAAACCTGTAAGCACTGAGACAACTAAAGAGAGTAAATATGCCTAAGCAGCCTTAGACATATTGAAAATAAAATCAATAAGGGATGGCTCTGAACTTACACTGTGAGTTTAGGTTTCCATGCAACCTGGAGAGCACTCAGTTCTGTTTGCCCCTAAAGGAACCTTTTTTTTTTTTTTTTTTTTTTTTTTTTTTAAACAAACACTTTAACACAAAAATGGAACACTGTACACTTGTACCCGATTAGGCCACCTCTTGACAAACTCACCTGTTTACCTTCCAAACAGCCCATAAATCAGGTTGCATAATCCATCTAAGGGAGCTTATCGACTCACAGGCCTGTTGTGGTCAGCGATAAGGACTGCAAACCGGAGATTCTTACTGCTAGCTCGAGCTCAGCTCAGTTCACCTCCCTGTAACCCTGAGCCTGCAGAGCAGTGATGCTGGAATCATGCATTACCCAGAGTAACCAGTTTATATGGAAAGCTAAATTATAGGTTTAATGATTAGCTCAAATACCACAAAGTCATTATTATGTATTTGTATGCACACTTTTTGGAAATTATTTAGAATAAAAAAACTATATTGTGGGTATTTACAATGCTGTGGCAAGACACAATTGGAACAACATGCAGCCCATTGAGTACCAAAGATTTTAAGCATTTTCTTATGTTGAAAGGAAACAAAGGGAATTTTGTCCCATCTTGTCTATTTGTGTCAGAACTTTCTGAATATCTCTTGTTAATATATGATCACAACTAAATAAAAAATATCTCTATCCTTCAGCCCCCCCCCTCCCCCTCCCCATAAAATATACTGTAAAATACAAAATGCTTGCAGTAGAGTCCACAGTAGCAAAGACAACATTTTTTTTTTTTTCAGGAATTACCTTTTCACTCCTCTTGACTGAGATCCCAATTGAGATTATTTAAAGTGTAGTAGCTAACAAAATCATTTCATAATTCTTACCTGCGGTCCACTTAAATTCACCATATTTTTTTATTTTAAAATAGATACTACATTTGGGTAAATAAATCTGTTTGCTAGCCTTGCTTTCAAGTAGTGTTACACTTTCACCTAGAGTAAAATTGTCATTAACCAACCAACTACTTCACCATTTGAAGACACAGCTAAGATATAACAATAATATAACAATCCAGGAAATAAAAGGCAAAGAAACTGCAATCTTTCTTATCTTAGTGTAGTACCAGTAATCAAGTCTGAAAATGGAAACACATGTTTGCAAAACAGCAAATTTGGGGCCGATATTGTTAATGGAAGAGCATGAAGAATAAGGTCTATGGAATCATTTTGTAACATACAACCACTTTAAGAGGACCAAAGGGCCCCTAAGCTTCATTATCTCATGAGCAGGTATTCTGTTGTACCTTGGGGGCAGCAGCTCAGGACACTCCATCACTGACTGGCCACCTCAATCCTATCTTATGTCTGTGTGGGTGTGATAAAACATATGCTGATTTAGCACTGGTATGAATGAGGCAACACTTCAAGTGGTGACATGCTTTCTCCCTGATGAGCAGAATGATTTTTGAACATATACAACAGGGAAAACGTGGAGTTCTGTATGGTTCTTCTTTTTTCAATGTAATTGTAATGACGTGAGAAAGGATATCAATGTAGTGAATTAGGCTGTTGAGTAAAGAAAAAAAGTCAACATGAACCGATGAGTCCACTTCCAGAAAAGCATGTACAGTAAATAAAAAATATATTAGAACATTTTTGTGTAGAATATTCTTAACAATGTGTCCAAAACATTTTTTTTTTTAGAAATATAAATTATAAAAGAAAACCTATATTTGATCCGTATAAAACCTCTGAATTGTGATGAGCCACCTCACACACTCCTTTCAATGGACACCAGTGCTGTGGCTGGAGGTGGGTGTGGTATGTGTGAGGCAATAGTTAAAGTCAGTCTGCACTCTGATTTGCTGAAGTCACGGATCGGTTCCTTGGTGGGAGCAGCCTGCCTGATTCTCTCCATCTGAAGGCGTGTAACTAAACTGTTGTATTCTGCAAAACAGCAACATCTGGAGGCAGGGAGGCAGGAGGGCAGTAATCTGTTAAATTGTCCAGAAATGTTGGTATGGTGCTGGGAACTTAACTCTCTCACTTGTAACCCATGACCGAGTCCAACACACAATTGCTGCTTTTAAGTTTGCTCTACATACTGTAACCCTAAGGCCATTTGTTCTGAATTATTGCATGAATAAATACAAGAGCTTTTTACATTTTCTGTGAGATTAATTAGACAAACAGTACTAGACTATCAAACCTTGTTTTCTCTAAAAAATCAGAATCCAAATAAGAAATGCCTCTAAAGACTATATAGAAGCCTGTGTGTTAATGCCAAGCTGGAATAAAAAAATCTTTGAGAATCCAGCCCCATGCAGAGGTAACAAGCTGGTGTATCTAATAATAAAACCTGGTGTGGCTAAAATGGCTAGGCAATGGGAGTGTATATCCCTAACTTGTTGTCAGAAATGATACAGCCAAACTGCTCTCTTAAGTAGTATCTTTTGTTGGTACATTCCCATGTGTAAACGCGCTTTGTTATTACACAGTAAATGCACCCATTCACTCCCTGCCATGTTATTTTTGCAGTTAAACTGCATCACGCAGCACAATTTAGTAATTTTGACAGTCTGTGGCAGCGAGGGCTGCAGTGGTGACGTCAGACCAGGAAATGAAACAGAAACACAAAAACATACGGGGCTAAACTGAGCCACAATGGCACTCAGCTTTTTATTCATTAAATAAACTAACAAAACAGTTAAACAAAGCACACCAAAACAAATGGGCACATTGGCCAATAACACGAACAACAATTATTATTTTGTAAAACGAGTACGTTGGTTCGCTTTCTGGTAGCATTCGCTCTAACTCTAAACTCCTCTCTATTCTCTTCTCCCACAATGAGCTGGTTGGTCTTTTTATATTCTGTGGCTGGAGCCTTAATTACCCATTACAAAATTACCTTATTAAGGCTACCGCCACACCCCATCCACACCAACTACATTTTACACGACCGGCTTTTCGCCGTTCTCAAATAATAATCAGTAACGGCGTTCATCCGTCCACACACAAACACAACTATAATATTGCAGTACAATAACATAAATGAACATGCATACATAAATACATTAATATGCACAAGGGGTGGACACCCCGTCACAAAGCCCAATTGAGAATAAATCACAGTTCAATTAGTCATTTCCGATCAGTAGGACTAATGTCAAAAAACACATGCACAAATATCTATATGTCAGTTTAAGGTAAAACTTTGAAGAAACTGAGTCAAGTACATCAGCGTTTTTGGCAATTTAATGTTGCACTTGGTCACGTGACGTTTTTAAGCTTTCTGCATTTGTGTTGTGCTAATTCATCAATACCATATAATGAATCTCAATGCAATGTTTACATGTATTTTTGCTCATAAAACCTGCAACATATACAGTCTGAGGACATGAATAACTCCAGCGTGACTCCTTTGATTGGATAAGTTGTACTTGTACTCCTGCAGTTGAACTTGTATTTGTTATTTGTATGTTTAGTAAGCGGAACAGATTGTCTAGTCAGACATCCCAGCTGGTCTGGTAAAAGGATTATTAGTCTAGTTTATGGCCCCCCCAAGGTCGAGAATGGGGAGGTATATATGCCATTATAAAAACAACTGGTTTCCCTCTTAGGCAATGCAACTGCCATGGCAATGCAACTGTCTGCCTAAGGATCCTCTTTCTGCTAACATTATGCTGTGCTGTCACACCCTACCTAACAAAGCTACTCAAAATTCAAGCAACTGTTATTTAAATATATTTAGACAAAAGAGCTGTTAATCTTTTTAAAGTAATTTGGCAGGGGCAGGTTTTTTGTAACCTGTATGTAATTTCAGCTAAGACATTAGTTTTAGCATCTGCCTGCTTTCTTTCAAAATAGTGCCATGAGATATTTGATACGGTCAAAACAGTAGTACTTTTTACAGACATATTTATCTACTAGGGAACATAGAAGGTAGTGGGGTGCTCGTGAATGGTGTAACAAAATGGGGATGTTATCTGCATATTCACACACACACACACACACACACACACACACACACACACACACACACACACACACACACACACACAGTTTGTTACAAATAAAAAGTGTTTCTAAACTCGATGTTGCTAAATGTTTTGACTGTAATTCATTTAGCCCATACTGAAACAAAAACGATCTGAGGAAAAGACACTTGTGGAAAACTGGTGAAACTGGTGTGAAAAAAATCCACACAACATAAGCAACTTTTTAGGATTATATGATGAAAAGTTTTACTGTAAACGCACCAAAACTAAAGCCACAATTATATGTGTATTGGCTCCACTTGCAAAATGGAAAACTTAACAGTGGCCTAAAAATCCACTTCTGAGAAGTATTGCGATAACCAACATTAAAGGTAGGCCAAGCTTATACTGTACATATGTATACGTTTGTGTTTATAATGAATTAAATATGTCCTACATATTGTGGAAAGTAACATACTCCACAATATATATTATTTACATGAATTACTAAACTACATTAAAAGTATGCAAAATAATGGGTTAAAAATAGCAATACATATGGTTATAACACAGAGTTAAACATGCAGTGGCTGTGCAGCTGTCCAATGTTTGTCGATTTTAGTTAGCATAATGTGAAAACAGTAACAGTGATATAAGTACTATCGTGAAATTAAAAAACAAAACAAAACAAAACAAAAAAAAATCTATTTTTAATCTGTGTGTCCTGGTTCTGAGTTTGTGAAATCTGGTCACCCTACATCAAGGTTATATTAACAAGGAGATCAGACTGTATGTCTCTAATATCAGCTACAGAAGTTGAAAGACTTGAAATGAACACCTTAAAAAATCTGCCACTATATAATGTATCTGGCAGAGGCCTCATCTTGGATTATTGCCAGTCACTGGCCATTTCATAAAAAGAAAAAAAAAAAAGAAAAGAACACGATAATGGAATACAGGAACTCTATACGTTATCTGAAAATCACTGAACAAGACAGAATGACCTTCATTGAAAATAATAAACGGAACCCCATTCACTATTCCCAAATTTAAATGATATCCTTATTTTAAATATCAGATACAAAAGACAAGAACACGATGTACTGAGCTAAACGGTATATGTTTATTAATGTAGCCAATACTGTACTGGCTGTACTGAACAGTTGATTATCGAAATCAGGGGTATCAAAACTCCAGTCCTCGAGGGCTGCTTAATCTCTCAATTAAGTTCACTGATCTAATTATTTGTTCAATTGGACATATTTAACATTCAATTATTTTACATATGATGATTTAAAAAATGCACTTGATTCAAGGTCCACTACTTATAAAACAACCTGAGGCCTGGAGAGAAGTGTTAAAGTTGTCCAATTAATCAATTAATTAGACCAATTAAATAATTGAGAGCTTGGATAGAAAAAAAGCCAGAAGGAACTTCTTTACACCCCTGATATAAGTGTTTGATATTCTGGATAATAATTAACCTCAAAATGTGTAAATCTTCATGTAAATGGGATCATATTCACAAAACCCATACTGCATGTTATTTAATCACTTAACCTGCATGGGATAAACAACTCTGTTAAATCAGTACAGATAATTCACCAAACTGGATTCTTTTCTTACTGATTCAATATTTAGTTGTTAATGCCACTTAAAACATTTTTTTTTGCTAATTGTTAATGAGATTCAATTGATTGTTCATTTGGTAAATTGATTATTATTATTATTATTTTTTTTTTAATCTTTTGTTACGCTTCAAACAGTTAAAATGTTTGACTCTCACATAGTGGAATGTTGTCATGAGTTCCTCTGAGTTTGAGTTTAAAATCCCACTTACACAGACAAAATAAAAGGAACGTGAAGCACCAACTAAAAGTGAAGTTATTGATCGTTTTGCCAAACCTAAACCAGATGATGACCTAAATATCATTGCCAGAGATCGGTTTTCGAGAATTACTGTATGCTGTAAGCTTGTTTGCACAATGGTTAAACGAAAGAAATGCAAAAGCTGAGTTTACATCTAACATCCATGTAACTGATGCAGATTTACTAAGTTATGGTGAAATTGCTGTTGTTCCTGTACCTGTTCTAAAGAAATGTGAAATAGAAATTATAAAGTGGGATATTTATGGGGAAGTGAAATTGTAATTATGAGAACTTTTTTTTTTTTTAACATTATGAAATGCTAAACTGATGTGTAATGCTATAATTAACTAACTGTTCAAATGAGTTGCATAATTGAACTTTGAATTGCTCTGACTGTGGTTTTGTTGAAAAATTAACAGTTTTTATATAATTACTACATTAAAAGATCAAAGAATGACGTCACAGAAATGTTTTAAGTTCTAAAATGATCTTTGCATTACAAAGTAACTCCTCTACACTTCAGAAAATACAATGTTTTAAACTGACTACACTTTAAAACCGACCCAATTATTTTATAATAAACCATAATGACTGATTTGCAAAGGGGTTAAACTACTTCCACAAAGCTCCTTGATTGTATTACACGTCAAGTTAGACATTACAATGTATAATGCTGTGAGCATTCACATATCGTCTACTACAACTCTTTTGAACCCTTAAGCTCTAAATTAAACTTAAATATCCTACACCTCCCTGTACACATCCCCCCTAACATCATAATAAACTATACATAGAGATTGCAAACCATTAACGAAGTGCATTGTGGTCCATGAAAGAGATCTTTCTCTACCCAACTCAAGCCCCAAGGGACTGTAAAGTGAGTCCCAGACAGCTGTGCAGAAGCCTACAGTAACAGTCCCAAAGCTAAAGTGGTACTGCACTAATTTCAGTAGGACAATGTGCCCCATTGTAGCTCATGATCCTCCCAACGCTGTTAAGAGACACACTGATGGCCTCCTCCAAACAGAGTGGCAAACACAGACAGCATGGCATACAGCAGCCCAGAAATGGGTCAGACAGACAAACAGATTGATACGCTGCTGAGTGATCAACAATGAGGTGGAAAGAAAAAGGAACACATTCATATCTACAGTAAACAAATGTTTTGACGCTCTGCTAGTATACTTTGAGACTAAACTGACGTAATTCTGTTATTTATGTTAAGGTGTTGCTCTTGGACAATAGTTAACCTGGTTTGCAACCTACTGGTTTGCAGTAAAATGGAAATGAAATTGGTTTAACTATTTGGATGATTCCAAAGGGTTCATCTGCCGAGGGGTTCATATACAGATATGTTTTGAGACTGACAGGTAGACATCTGGACAGTTTGTGAGACAGATGCAAATGGACAAATTGGTACTATACAAAATATTAGTCTATGTAACTTGTAAATGTTGTATTTTTTTATTTATTAATTTTTTTAAATACATTTAGTAGTCATCAATTGGTTTTATCCCATTTTTCTCTCAATTTGACATATCCAATTATATATTTAAGCTCAGCTCACCGCTACCACCCCTGCGCTGACATGGGAGCACCGTAAACGTTTGTTTGAAGGTGGCTTTATTTTAAAGCCATCTAGTAATGCGTGTAAATTTAGATGATGCTTGGCAGGGTTAGATTTTAAGTTTTTTTTTTCAGATTGTCCCACGGACAAGTGCAAGGCAGATCACTGGTTGCTTCGAATGAAGCACATATTATAGCAAATATAACATCTGATACCACAAACGGTTAAAAAAAGCTCCCAGTTTACATACCTTTATCTGCAGGTAGTTTGTTACCATTTCACCTCCAAGGTCATTTTACCTCAGCAGTCTTTGGGGTCAAACCATGTCACTGGCTGCAAATCATGTCAGTCATTAGGGAAAGCAACTAATTAGTTAAAGTGTTGAATGGACGATTTTACTCAAGGAGAAATAACCTAGCTAGTGCAAGGTTTCCTTACTATTGTATCAAATATATATTTTTAAATGAAAAAAATATATTTTTGCTCTAACATGTCTCTTTCAAACCTGCAAAAAGTAGTCAACCAGAAGCACACAACAGGTTTATGGAATTATTTCATTATATATATATATATATATATATATATATATATATATATATATATATATATATATATATATACAGAGGCTGTAAGCACAAACATAGGTATGGGCATGTTGCAAGAAATGTTCTGTTGTTTAATCTGTTCTACCTACAGCAAGGAGCCTGCTGTGCTACTGTGCTGCAACCCCACCCCTAGCAATAAAACTGGCAAAAATGAGAACACCCCACTGAAAACGTGGTGATCCATCACAGTTTGACTCTCCCGAGGAAATTCATTATTTCAAACCACAAGCACGCAAACCTCCAGATAAAATGGCTTTTACAGTAGGCTGTGCAACCGTGCTGATAAAGAGAATGTCTCCTGGGAAACAGGTGAAAACAAAATGCATATTGACTATTCACAAGTTACAATACCACAAAGCTAAACCAATACTGCTAATAACGAGTGAGGTCATTTCACCTGGAGAAAAATACACTCTCTTCTAAGGATTGCAGTGTATCCAGTTCATGCTTCCTTCTGCAACAATGCTGGTTTTCTGTTCCCACAGTACGGCACCGGCTTTGTTGCTGGTGGGAGCATGAACTAGACACACTGCAGTGTTTAGAAGAAACAATCTCTTTCACCTGGCAAATGTTACCAAGTAAAACTTGAAAAAAGTAATTCTCTATTTACCTAAAAAATATAAAAATGATATGGAATATGTTAAAATAAAATTGCTGCGATATGGACAACACGGGGAACAGCAAAGGTAAAGTAATGTGTTTCTTGTAAACACGGCAGGGGGTTCTGTAACACTGTAAGAAAAAGATTTGTACTTAAGAATTTAGTCTTCAATTCTATAACACTAATGATACAGCATTAGATCTCTTGTGGTATACAATAACAGAAGCATAGCATAAAACCCACTTGGTGTAGAAAAGTCTATTTTGAGCAGACCAAAAGTGACGATGAAACCTGTTCCAGGTTTTAGCTTGCACATGTTATTGCATTTTCATTACATCAAGTAGCAATGTTCTACACTGGTTATGAACTTGACTAGGAAGATAAAATAAATAAATACAAATCCTAAAAATAGATTCTTAAATTATTTCTGAAAATAATAGTATGTTTATAAAACAAAGACTGTAGTTTTTTTTTTGTTTTGTTTTTATTTCTATGAATGAAATTTGCTGGATTAAAAGATCAAGCTGGACCATAAACAGCAATGCTTGAATGCCAGAGGTTGGTCCTTACCCAGCTTCAAGGTATGAGAGCATAGCGAAAGCAAAATGGGGCCAAAGCTACACAGCTGCATGTCAGTGATCTCACCGCACAAAAACAGAGACAGCTGGGAGCAAGGGGAAGAAAAAAGTACTTTGAAAAAGGCACAAGGTTTTTCTTTTTGTGTCTTTTCTTCAGTGGGGTGGAACACTGTGTCCTGTATGCATGGAGCAGATTAGCGGATGCACAGGAACAAAGTTAAGGCCGGGTCTGAACAGGCACTGAATGGTGTCTATTTTAGCATGTGTAAGTATACAAATAAAGCTTGAAACAAACTGAAATAGACAAAGAGTCAAACCAAGCTGTTCCCTTGTAGCTCTGAACAACATCCAAGATTGGAAGCTTCATAGAATTGACAGCCCTGAAATTAACCATTTTAAATAGAGCAAGTCATTGCTTCTCACCTGCAAAACAATTCTATTTTTACACTGTCACTTCATGCTGCAATATTGTTCTCAATAACATTCCAAATAAACCAATTCCCAGGGTTGTGAGCACTTTGTAGCAACATACAGGTATAGCAAAACCATTAAAATAATGTATTTTAACACTAAGACGTATGCTATTGGATGTATGTCTACTGTTCACAGAACCTTGAAAAATAAATCTTGTAAAAACTTGAAAGAAAACCGCTCTGAGAATAAGTAGGCTATCCCGGTGAATTCACTGGTTTATGCTAAAATCTTTTATTCTGTGCTGCTGGCATTAATACTTGTATTCTGTGTTGCTGATCAAAATACAGTTCACGCTATAGTAAATACACTGACTGTAGTAGATTTAGTAGAGCCATGAGTAAGACCATAAAATGTTGTATTACTGTAACTTTCATTAGACAGCTTTCATTAAAATCATAATAAAGTTGTCTTGATGTTTAAATATAAATAAAAATGATGTCTTACTGACGGTGAATATTCTAGCCTTAATATGTTATGCTACTAAACCTGGGTAATTACCCCAAACTTTCCTACTATTTTTTGATATGTTTTAGCTGTAAAACTGACCTGCGTATAAAGCTATTTCTGTTTTTACCAGTTATGTGGGTGCCATGAGGAATATTCTGATGATGTAAAATGAACTGGATAAAACATGTTACAATGCTACCCCAGGGTTTTTCATGAGTCTGCATGTACCTGTTTTTCCCTGTATGCAGAGTAAGGTGTTACGATCACAGCAGATTTTTAAGCATGGATCAACAAAATACTGTGTTCACCTAGACAGAGAAAAACATAATCCCAACTAGTCTCTTTTAGTTTATGCAATAGGAATTTGTTTTCTGCAAAGCAGATTTATCAATGTCTTTACTCAAAAATGCAATTTGTATCATTTTATGTGAAACGATAATAAAACTTACAAAGCTATTTTAAAGCTATTTGCTCAGGTTAAAAATGTGCTCCTCACTGCAAATGCAAACTTTTAAGAGTCATAAAACTACAAACAAACAAGTAGTAGCTCTTAGATTAATATTCCAGATTCTTTGTGTCTAGCTTTGTTGCATTCATTTGGGAAAAAAATGGAGCACATTTTGGGGAGGGAAAAAAAAAAAAAAAACTCTGGAGGACTCAAAAGTGTTTTTTATTTCTAGTTTCATAACATGAACACTATTATTTTCCTTTCACAGCAAATGGTGCCAATCAAAGCTGTAAAAGACATTGATAACTCTGTCCCAATTACTTCCAAAAGTATAGCAAAATATATTTTTAAATCATATTTAAGATGAAAACCAATCACACTACTGTATGTTAATTTAGATTGCTATTATGAGTATGTAGTACATGGTACATAGCATGAGTGCAAGTCTATGGGTGTATTCTCTTCTGTGTGTATATATTTTTGTTTGTGGAATGAACGTGGGGTACCAAACACTGTATCTAAGAAACAGAACAAGAGTTCTACCAGCCATTCTTTAAATAAAACATATGGCAAGCCAAACAAGTTTGTAGAGAAATACCTGTCCCAGTGGCCAGTCTATTTTTAGTTTTTCTGAGTGGAGATTTTGCTGAAGAGCAGTTAATGGAAATACAAAAGCTTGTATTTTTCTATAGCCATGCATTGCAAGGTGGCTGGTGAATCAGCCCCTGCCTCTGGCCTAAAGACAGACCTGGATTGTTTGAGTTTTTCTACCCTCAACCACTGCACTGGTCAAATTCACAGTAAACACTGTTGGGCGGGAGTCCTGTCAGCATGGAAGTGTTTCTGTTTATTTGAACTTTTCATGCACTAGGAGTCTCCTTTGTCCCAGATATGAACTGTCGCTTTTCTGAAATTATTTTGTTATAAAACCTCAGATTTTTTTTCACTACATTTTAAATATTTACTTATATCCAATTATTGTTTTATACAAAGTGAAATATTCAAAACCCTGCAAATCTAGGCCCATAAGTCATAACCAAACCTTTACTGTAGATCTCTGTGGCGGAGTGTCCCTGTTTGTGTGCGGAAGGACGAAAGCAGTCGGATATTATTTGTTGTGTGAGACCGGAGAAAAGACGGTTTTATAATATGGTCACCTATATAAAAGCCTGCAGCTTTCTGCATTCATAGAGAGAGTGTTCAGGGAGTAGTGAATGGTAGTAGAGAAAAGAGGTAAAAGAATAATTACAAAAACAACAACTGCTAAGCGTGCTGGGTCTACACCAGCACAATACATATTTGTTATTGTTTATTTGTTTGGCTAACATGTTTTTTTGTTTTGTTTTGTTTAAACTGTTTATATTATTTAATAAAAGCTGAGCACCGTAACGATTCAGTTTTGCCCCACCAATACTGCCTGTGTGTATTCTCTTCCAGGTCTGACGTCACCACTGCAAGCTATCTGTCACAATCTCCAATTAGGAATCACTGCTTAAGACCGTTGGACCATCGTCTCTACTACTGGAATGCTGTTGGGCATCATTTACATAGTAGATGATACACTGTTGGTGCTAAAATGAAGCAGGGTACTTATTGTGTGTGTGCACTTTTACAAACAGACACTACAAAACAATGTTGGAGTTCACAAACCTGATCCACCAGAACCCCCCCCCCCCCTCCTCCCCCACAGCATCAAGCCTTTCTCTTGTCTTGCTCATCTCTTATTAATGTTGGGTGTATTATTACAATCTTTGTACATATCGATAAAATTATCTTTATACCACACCTTTTTTCTGTATTATCTCTGCCTTTAAGGAAGCCGCACAATATTGATCATAATAATTTTCCTGTCTGCTTGTATCCCGGTCCTCCAAAGGTATTATGCTACAGCTTGATGTGAATCACTGCTTTGAATCCCTCCTCTGCCGCATTCATTTTCTGTCATCCCTGCTATATAGCTGTTTAATAAACAGTACAAATAAGGTAGCCAAATGTTGCTATAGTACAAGAATGGCTGCTTCATTTTGCAGTGACCTCAGAGTGGCATATTCCTACAGTATGACTAAAATCAAACCTGTTTATAATTGGTGAGTTAGCTGATCAGCAAATACTACATTTTGGTTTTTTATTCCTTCCAGTTTTAATTTCAGTGCAAGTCAGTAGCACTGCAAAGCTATTTCCATCAAAAGCCAATCATATATTTTTTATTTATAGCGCTCGTCTTATCTTTGGGAATCAGAAACAAGGTGTTCAGTTGAACAACTCAAACAGGATGTTTAGATGTCCCAAATTGATAGGTTAACACACAGCACATGTAACCATGCCATTAAATAAATACAATATGTGTTTTATGAAACAGAACATCTGAAGGCAGGGTGTTTTTTTGTTTGTTTTATTTAGTTTGTGGTTTGGGTTCAGTCTTTTTGATCAACTTCCTGTTGAAGTCAGTTGCCCTGTACACTGCGGCTTGAGCTTTTTTGTATTATTGTACAAACTATCAAGAACCCTAGTAGGATAGTTATGGTTTATATGATGTCACTTTTTAGTATGATTACTTTAATTGTTCATGTTTAAGATTTACAAACAAAGCATGACACAACAAATCCTTCCACCAATTCTACACTACTAGTGGAGTTAAAGATGGCAGACTGACATTTACTTTCTCTCAAAATTAAGCTGGCATTTTTCAAAAAGGAAAAAAAAAGAAAATCTGAATAAAAACCACTTTAACACTCTATAATCTCAATAAACTGTGATTATCTGGCATTACCTTGGCAGTTGACCTTTGTATGTACAGCTCAAGCGCTTACCATCCAGACGTGGTCTATTCCCAGATGGTAATGCCATTTAATCATATTTATTTTAATTAAATGGTCAACCCTGCTTTTCAGCATTGAGATACATAATGGGGTCAACAGCCCACTACCAATCAAGTATTTTAAGATCTACATAGTGGTTCATGTTTTCTTGGGGGTGTGCACCGCAGTTTTTTTCTAATTCAAAATATACTAGACAGCTTTTTTTTTCCTTACTTGAGTTCCTTGTACTGGATGCATTCAAATCTGCTAATAATGATTATGATCATTTTACATAGGTGGTCTTTAATAATACATAATTGACCATATTTTAAAATAAACTAACTGATAGCATTCCCAGTGGATCACCTAACAAAAGCATTGTTCAAGGGTAAGCCACGTGAGCTTCATACAAATCATGTTTGAGTTGTCGATGTTGAATGGGGCCCACAGGGAGCACTGCACTGGCATTTGCGCACATGCAAGTTTGGGAGGAAAAGGGGCATAGTCACCTTATTGAGCAAACCCAACTAAAGAGGTCAGGAGGATGCGTTTGTGTGTGTGTGTGTGTCTGTGTGTATGTATGTAGTAAAGTTGGGAGCTGCCATGGCCTACTGCCTATGCAGTACCTGCTTTTGATGAACAAATTACATTAGGTTATTATCATAACCCTGGTTCCCTGAAATAGAAATGTAACCATTACCACATGGGTATGTATCTCCTAAACACACTGTAACCTGAATAAGATATATTTTTTATGAAAATGATATAATTTAAACTGTAATCATGGAATTACTGTTTTGTGTGTTTTTTTTGTTTTTTTTTACAGAAACACGAAGGCAGGCTTGCGTTGACCGAGCACGCACTTTGGGTTAGACTGCTTTCAGTCTCTCCCAGTGTCTTGTTGCCACAGTGTGTGTCTGCTTGTTTCACAGTGAAGACTGTTAGGGCTCTATAATTCATGCTTGCATACATTCAAAATGTTTGGGCCACAGGCAGTATAGACTGGCATCCCTATAATTTGTTTCTGTGGTAACTGTAGATCCAGACCTACCCAGTTCCCGCAGGTACAAGTACTATACAACGAATATTCCGATACACTACGCAGTTGCTGGGCTCAGCTTTGCGTCAGGTCAAACTGCTTGTACTCTCTCCTGCAGTGTTTCATTGCTGCCTTGGTGCTTGCTTGCAGTACCATGCCAGGCTTCCTTCAATCTTAGGGCTGTGTTGGTTTTGCCTGAAGCTATATAGGTGGGCACCCCTATATATTGCTTCTGCGGTGACTGTGGGTCACAAACCTACCCCATTCCCAACTCGGTACACATACCAAACAGCAAATGAGGTTACTACACTGGTATACAACCGGTACTGAACCGTACAGTGTACCGAGGGTACTGTACCGAACCGTACCATGCCGAACCGAGGGTACTGTACAGAACTGCATCGGTTCATCTCGATTCATCTACTGCCTATGCAGTACCAGCTTTTGATGAACAGATTACTTTATTCACTGCTGTCATTCACATCTTTTCTAAAGCATTAAATTCAACACAAATTTGCATCATGGTCTCTGCTGAAAATGTTAATGTCTGTTAATCTTTTTTTTTTTTGGCAGTTTTTTCTATTCATTTTTTTGAAAACGCTCGCAACTTTAGATGTTTTCCCCCTAAAGGGGAATGAATGAGAGAAAGGAGCGAGGGAACCTGATCTGCAGCACTATGGCTGTAGTGTGCTGTTACCAAGACTTTACTGGAAAGGGGGCGGGGGGGGGGGGGGGGGAGCTTTAGGGCCTTGAGAACAAAGAGCCCTTTGTGGAGGGAGTGCTGAGAGAGTGATATAAAGCCAGAGCTTAGGGAGTGTTTAACAGTGTATACAGACTACATTCCTTCAATGTGATTATAAGACGGTTTTAATTTATACACGGCTAGGAAACAGACTTAACCCTTGTGTTGCCTGACTTGGGCCCTTAGTTTAAAAATACTTTTTTATACTGCTTTACAGTAAGTCATTTTAAACAGTCATTGGATTTTGTTATGCTTTTGTTCAGAACCTTCTCCAAAACCATAATAATAAACTTACAATTCTACCATAAGATGCAATCAAATAAGCAATTAAGCTATAGAAACCATATAACTGAAGTTAGTCAAAGCAAGAATTTATTAACTCTTATTACAATCATAGCCCACAGGACTTAACTATACTTGCACTGATGGCAATTAATTTATTTAACTCTAGCATTAAGTGACTTTACAAAATATAACCCTTGTACAAACAATTAAATAGTTTCAGCATCTGATTTAGTTATGTTTTCCAAGACTACAATAGCAGCCGTGGGTTTTGAGTTGTGTTACCTTTTTACATATAGGTTTGTCAAATATTACGATTACCCTTGGGTGGAAGTTATTAGATGCTGTCTACCATATATTTGATTGAAGGGTTCCAAGTTGCTTACTATCACACCACCCTCTTTACCCCCAACTCCCACCTTCAAAGACATGACTTGCTCACCTTAGCGTATTCTTTTAAGGCTTTACTAAGTCCACAACCTCCTCTAAAATGAACTATTATGCAAATGTAAAGAGTAACCTCTGAGCCTAAACTTTTAACCACTACTTTGACATTCACCCTGACCCTAGAGACTGTACATCAGCTCTAATAACACACATCTCAGAGTTACACTGATTCGTTCAACCAAGGAGTGAAAAGGTTACCCTTCTGGAGTCTACTGTAAATAAGTAGGCCACAGCTGCTACTGTCCTGAGCTGGCTGGTTCTGCCTGGACGCTTGGATAAAATGACATTGAGGGGGTAGATGAAATGCAGAGGCTTCTTGTGGTTTTGGATCTGATGGAACTCTTACTGTAGGTTAGAAAGAGAAAAGCAGTTTTACTTCTGCCAATTTGCACGTTAGAAACGAGTTAGGTGGTGGGGTTCAGTACGTGGACTTCAGCAATTGAGGTTGTGCTAGCCCTGGGGTGGTGTAGAGATAGGCCTGTGTTGGGACTGAGGGCTGGGAGAAAGTGTTTCCTAGTGGTTGGAGCTCTAGGCCTATAGGTAGTGTGATCTAATAGTTCTAGATGAAAATCACAAGTAGGAAGGGTGTCTCTGTTGATGAATACTTTAAAGAACAACTGCACAGCTAACATCACTCGTATTATGAGGTTGTGTGAACCCACAGTTTGACCCTGGGGCTACAAGTAGTTGATTAGTGATAAAGACTGGAAGTCCAGCTAGACTACCAATACGATTTGCAGTTATTGATCAAACAACCAGAAATATGAAAAATTGGTTGAATCATTGGTCTGTATTTTGGAGACTTTATCTCATGAGCTGTTTATATGTGGATACTTGCAGAGTGGTTCCCAGACTGGGAATCAAATAGTCCCTGTTATTGGCTGCTGTCTGACAGCAAAGAGTTAAGAGACTTCAGCTTTGAGTCTCTGTTTTTCCGTGGATCACAGCGCTCCCCCTCCTCCCCCAATCCTCTTCTGTTCTTTAACTGTGTACACAAAGAGACTGAAACGGTTTATTGTTGATCCCCATCTCTCAGAGCCACCCCTGGGCTAGTCGCCATTCAAGATTGTGAAAAAAAAAAATACAGAGAAAAAAAAAATCCTGCAAATCTTTTCAGGAAAACAAACTAGGAGGAATAGGCAACAATTTCCTGCCTGAGTGTCTCTGAGAATTAATTAAATGCTTTATTCTTCCCTTTCAACTTAGTTTTCCCTCCTTTTCATCTTTTGAAATATTTTTACACATAAATTATACTGGAAGAAAAAATAAATACCCTTAATTTCAGTGTAAGTTCTGCTTCTAGTTTTACTACTCCCTTTATTTACAGTTTGGAGAGGAGGAGAAGATAAATGAGGTCAAAATACTTGCCAATCAATACAACACAACACAGACCCAAGTTTAAACTTGGGCTTTATATTAGTCCTCAGTTCTAACCACTAGACCACACTGCCTCCCAGTCCTGAGCTATAATCACTAAGGTCATATCTCCTCCTAGTTCTCAGCTCAAAAAACTAGGCCACACTACTACCTCATTCAGAATACTCATCCACGGCTGGCTGTAAAACAAGAAAAGGAAAGGGGGTTTGTGGCCTGAATAAAATCCCTCAGATCAAAGCTGAATTAGTGTTTTAATTCCAAAAGGGCCGCTGTGTTCCCATAGGCTCTCAGCTTCCTGCCCCCTACCGATCCCCCTTCTATTTTCTCTCCAAAGAAACCCATTCTGAACAGGCAGAGCTGGCAGTGCTGAACAGGAGACCTATTGTCCCCATGCAGGGCTCTGAAGCAGCTCCAGCAGGCTGCTACACTTTGGGCATTGCGACTTTCTGTAAATACCAGGGATCTGCTTTAGAGATATTGAAATAATGATGATAATGATAATGCTGTAAAAAATATCACAGTAAAACATATCACACTAAAATAATAATAATAATAATAATAATAATAATAATAATAATAATAATAAACAAGTTACAGTTGTTTTTGGTATGAAGTACAAACATTTGATCAAGGTATATCTGTAGTGTCTGTAGTGAACCAGTTGCATAGTGACTAATGTATCAAGTTTGAATCAGATATATAATTATTATTAAAAGAAGTGCTGTACATAGCAGGTCCGTATTAGATTAGACCTAATTAAACTAAATATGAGACAATGTTGACTTGGAAGTATAGGTTACTGTAGTAACTTGGTGGAGATTGGGATGACATTTATATTATGTGTCTTCATCTACCCACTTTATCCATTCACCACAGAACTTAATTACATGGAGGCACAGGCTGGCATAGCCATGGGAAAATTACAAGGCATTATTAGGAAGCCAAGAGACAAAAGACGAGTCTCTGCTGGGTGTCCGTGTGTTTGTGTGTTGTTGTCTGTGTGATGGGGGATTGGTGTTCCTTAAGAAATAACACAGCCTAGAGACATGCTCACCAGACCACACTGCTGTGGCTGATCATTTCTGAATCAAAGCTGCAGGCTTTTAACAGTCAAAATAAAGGCATTGCCCAGTGATAACACCCACATCTGAGGAAGTTATTCCTAATGTACTGTATACAGTTTGATACACCTGGAAAAGATGACATGTTTTATAAATCAAGTCATTGTCACTTGCTTATCAGAGAACCGCATTTCCTGCAGATGTGTGTGTTTACTGAAGGTCCTTTTCCAGGACATTGATAAAAACTATTTAGCAAAATTAAAAATATATGCCATTAACATTTCACTACACATTTGGTTGGTGTAGTGCAGGAGGGTTGGCTGTATTTTATGCAGGGCAATGTATGACACAATAAAAACCTACAATATAGTCTATGATATTATGTTGCTTAGTTTTGCATATTGAATTAGGTAATGTTTGAACTACAAGGTTGTAAAGAGGTCCTAAAATTCTTTCAGTACTAAGTAACTACACAGAAAGAATAAAATTGTGTGTTTTATACTGAAAAACAAATAACAACATTTCCCTGATGTGAATACAGGTCTGCAGCGTTGAAAGAGTTAAATAAACACTCAACCTTAATATAAAGGCTCTAACTTAAAATGTTGCCTGCAATATATTATGTACGTCTCTGAGGTTAAACAAGTTAGGCTTCATTGGAACCATTACCATGTTTGATATGAACAGGAAACAGTGCATTGAGCTGTGCAGTTCAGGGAAGCATTGTTTTACTACTGCAATAACTCCCTCATCCTTGCTCTGGAAGGAAGCTCAGTCCCTTATTTATTACACTGGCTTGTCACACAGGGTCTGGGCTGAAAAGTTACAGAAGACCGTGGTTGCTTTGATCTTGACCTGACGTTAACTCCATAATCCTGTGGGGGCTTGACAGATAAACAAGCCTGCAAGGTTCCCAGCAAACTCAATGACTGGACACTTTAAACAAGCATGAAAGTTCACAAGAGGCAAAGTACTGGATTAACTCACCAGATAGCTTAACATTGCTATTGTAGTGCGACAAGTTTCTGCCCTGCCTTAATGGGTGAATAAGTGAAAGAAAAGACTAAAGGAAGCTAGGGAGATAAGATCTTGGGGTATTTTGCACTAGTGAAACCAGTGTGCCGACTGTAGGGAAGACTGGAGCTGCCCCAAAACCACTACTCCCAACAGGTTTCATGACCAGTAAAGCTGGGGGTCACACACGTTTATGACAGGTAGAGAGCTCAATGGGAAAAGATACAATGGGGGGGGGGGGCAGTAACAAACCGTAGCTGCCGTGGCAGGTCAAAACAAGCAAAGCAAGAGATTCATCTTTGATGTACAGTGCTTTGTGACGTCTGGGCATGAATGAAGTCATTACACCATAGCTGCTGAGGCTAAAAATATTTGATTAGGATACGAAGAAAGGTCAGCCCTGTTTATACATGCAATGTTTTATTTTCACTTCACCATTACTGTAACAAATGGTAACCTCCTCCCAAAACCTATTCCCATTAAAAATAACTAGACTAGAGCCTCTCGTTTTTTTTCTTCTACCTCTATGCAGGTAACAGTGAAAATAAGAACCTGTGTGGAGCTCTAACTGCAATGTCATTTGCTCCTTCCTGAACAGACCCTAATATTGAAATACTGGAAGCGAGCTGTGTACCTTAATTGTATTGTAGGAGTTAGTGTTGAAACAAAGCAAGTTTTTTTTTTTTTTTATCTTTTTTTTAACAATTTCACTCACTGTACTAATATTTATATATGTTTCAATTTAACTACCAGGAATATTAACATGTTGTCTTAAAGACTTCCAATAAAAACAACTTAAAAAAAAAAAAAAACATTAGAAAGAGGTATAAGGCCTTATTAGCTTGAAAACACTGCTAAGATCTAATGTACACATAGTGAGCTGCTTTGAAATCAGCAGTGCTGGCTAAACATCATGCTGAATGTAATCCAATACGGATGGTTGTCAAGGAACATATGTGTAAGTGAACTTGGAAATATGTGCTAGTTGTTCTTTTAAGGGAATCTGATTAGTTTATCTAACCCGAACACGTTCTGGTATACAGTTACATACATTTTTTAGATCAATTTCCCCTCACATTAATTACAGCAGTTTTACTATTAGATTGTTGAACATGGTGAGGGTTTTATAGTCATTACAGGTCAAAATAGCGAGTAGAGGGGTCTGGGGAAACTAGAGCTGATTTGCCTCTCTTTCTTTGCCTACACTTATTACAAAGTGAGACACTCCTAACATACAACCTTTGGCTCAACTGCATCATCAACTTTTGCTGACAAAGGCAAAACAAATGTGTTAGTAACCATGTGGGTTGTGATTTATAATTAGGGCTTCCGTTTTTCATTTTTTTATTTATTTCATTTTTCTGTGTTTATTTTTTAGATATTTTCGAGTTTTATGTAACAATTTTTTTTCAGAACTTTTGCTTTTTATATACTGTATGAAATTATTGTTTTCGGTTACTTTCCAAAATGCTTGTCAAAAGATGTATAGTAACTCGACAGTACTTGCACACTTAAGTTGTACCTTCTTTCCTTTGCTGTCTTCCACAACAAATTCCTTATTGTCATTGGGACATTTTTCATTTTTTTTTTTTTAGTTTAGGCATTCCTTTACATTTCGCCACAATTTGCAATTCTGTTTTAAATCCTCTATATCTGAAATGTAATACCAGCTTTAAATCCTGCAAACAAGCCTCCATTTCTAATTGTAATCTCGTTTTAAATCTCGCAAGCAAAGACTCCAATAGGAATGTAAGAATTTGCTGCCACTCTGTAGTTGGGGTGGGTTTAAAGTATTCAGAACAAATCAAAGATAAATACAAGTCAGGAAAGAGGCGCATTGCCCAGCTGCACTGGGAAAGGTAGTTTTTAAATGGGAAAGTCAATGTGGAATGAGTAACCATTTCCAGTGCTTTTCTAGTGTTTTCCAGTGTTTATTGGCTATACACCGATTTCATATTTGTTGGTTTTATTGGTTTTTATCGGTAAAAACAGAAAATCAGAAGTTTTACTTAAGAGATAGATGTAAACTGCCCTCAAATAAACCATGTGCCTTGTACATATCAAGTATACTGTATAAAACATGCTGCAGTGCTGTTACTGTACTGGAGAAACACATAAAAAAAATTAAAAAAAACATAAATACAAGACTTTTTATACTGCTAAAAGCTTGGGTAGAAAAATACAGTAAACTCAAACTAAGACTAAAAAAAACCCTTGGATAGTTGCGACCAGTCGATACTAGGCAACATTAATGAAAAGTAGGACTCTGAGGTAATAAATTAAAGTGTTTAGAGACTGTTGACTAGTTATTCTACCCCAAATATTTATAAATCCTTCCAAAGACAGGAAGTTTATCCATTATGCAGGGCTCTGCCGTATTCGTTTCGAGATACTGGACTAAGCCTGGTTTAAAAAAATGCACTCCAGTCTTCCATCAGATTTCAGAGCTCACTTTTTTTTTTTTTTAAGGAAAGAATGATCTGAGTGTTGAGTACAATGTCTCTGAAAGGTGAGGTACTAACAGCACTGGAGACTAAAGCCTTCTGTCTGTCCACAAGGACGCACATGTAAAAGTCTGTCAAAAGGTAATGGGCAGGCAGGGCTGGAGAATGAAGTCCACAAGGAAGAAACAAGAGGCCATGTTTTCAAAACGTTTGCTCCACTCCTGAATTAACTCCTATTCTTTGAGAAAATTCAATTCCGCTGTCATAAAATCTTGAATTAGTTAAGTTGTTTGGTTCTACTCTTGTAAAATCTTCCATTTTTGTTTATCCTTTCAAACAACAGGAGTTAATTAAACAATCTATAGACCAACACTTCTATGCATTTGGTGCATTTTAGGATTCTCATTCACTGGGGCTTCAGCACTGTTTTTGCTTTCCTTAGCTCAGTTGAGTGCATTTTCTTCACTTTGAAAAGACTCAGAAGGTAAAACACAATAAACCACCTTCTCGTCCGTGCTTTACAATTGTGCTTTGCTAAAACTTGCAGACATGTGGCTGACATAAGGTTATATATGCTCTGAAAAAGGACAAAAAGAGCATTAACATACTCTAAAACCTGCAGACCAGCATGGAGGAGATTCTATTGTGTTTAGTGGTTAAGAAAATATAGTAGACAAGAAAGGGTCAGTAACACCTCATGAACGAAAAGAACTGTCCCAGTAAATGGAAAATTAAAAATGTAGGTTGTTTCAGATCACTTTGAATTTAGGAGAAACACTTGACTATCAGGTGCTCAAACAATTATTATGAACAAACGACAATGACACATTAAAACTTGTATTTACTGAACGATAGCCAATACAGTGTTTTTCAGTACACCTCCCTAAAGAATAGGGTTTAAAACCTTAGTTATTACAACTTTAAAGGTGCAGTAAGACTGGTGGCGCAGGCCACTCAATGCTATATATCCAGAGGGAAGGTCTATCACCGTACCAGATGGCACATTCTGACACCTGGGGCCCTACAATATAACCAGATTTCAGGTCTGACCAAGCCCACAAACATTGCATGTAGCAGTTTGAAAAAAAAAATAAAAATCACCTAGATGAGGCACAGCTAACAGTATTGACTGATTCCAGGACTGGACACTGGGGGGAAATCTGAAAAAATGCTAATATCTACCATCGTGGTAACCATCAGCCTAGTGCAAAAGTTCCGCTATGACAGCTGACAAAGCAAACAAAAG
Source organism: Polyodon spathula (assembly GCF_017654505.1). Classification (NCBI taxonomy): domain Eukaryota; kingdom Metazoa; phylum Chordata; class Actinopteri; order Acipenseriformes; family Polyodontidae; genus Polyodon; species Polyodon spathula. The sequence continues at coordinate 13,042,547 of NC_054545.1, forward strand.
TATTTCTTATAAATTGTGCAGGCGGTGTATAGAGTATATAAAAGCACACGTGCATGGCCACATACAGATCACAAGAAAACAGACATGGTCAGACACTCCCCTCACACATCGTTTAAAGCAGCCAATTTATGCAACAGGTTTAGGAGATTTATTGCAGTCTGCTAGAGTGGAATGAACTGCAATGTAACTAAAAAAAACACTCCCACTCTCCCTTTAGTGCACAGAGATAATCCAAACCCCCTTTCTCTAAGCCTGACACCACTGTGACAATAGAGGGATTATGGAAAGGATCAGAGGCTATCTGGCCATCACCCACATCACAGAGGTGCAGACCAGAGAGCTGGTACACTGTGGGCAGTGTGTTTGTTCAATACCAATGACATTGAAACTAAAATTAGGACCATGGCATAAACACATTAGTATTATGGGAACTCAGTCTTCATAAGTAACTGTTAGTCCATTATAAAAAAGGCATTGCAGTAAGAATCAACTAGCCTTACTCTCTGAGAAATCTAAGGCCATCGATTAAAAAAAAAAAAGAAAAGAAAAACACACTGATTATCCAACCACTTAATTTTGATAACTTAACATTGCAATCATCCAAAGAACTCAAAAGTAACTTCTGAGATTGTGCAGAAAAAATCCCTTTGCTGATGTTCACACGTCATGCCTTCATACTAAAAACAAACAGGAACAATTACACTATCCTGATTGTTAATCAATACATAGCTGGAGATGTTATGTGTTATGGAATTTGTGGCCTGAGAATGTATGATGGCTTGTGCAGTACTGCAGCATGCATGCAAGGTTAATGCTGTGTAGAAGTGTGTGCATGTCTGTGAGGTTCAACACAGGGGTTAGTAACCCCACCCAACTTCTTTATAATAACCTGGATTCATGTCTTATTTTAAAGTACTTCTACTTGTTTACCCAGCACTCTGCCCTTTTGCCAGTTTTCTAAAACTTATATGATACTGAAAGCTGCCATCCAACCATCTCACTCATATTATGTTGTAAGTATATTGTATATATAATGTTTTATATAATTTGAAAACTGAATCAATTTTTTTTTAATTTACATTAAACGGTGGTTTTATTCCAAAACACTCAGCCAATAAACATTTGTTCTACTTGTTCTTATTAGTCCATATACAAAATCAGGTAAGATGAGATGACCCACCCCAAGTAGAATAATTACGCCTATGTAGTTTTTTAGGGGGTTCTGGAGCAGTGTTAGGGGGTGGACACTTACTTCTTCACTGTTTACCTTGAATAGTATCCTATTTTAATTTTCCCAATACTTCATCGTTTAATGTTGCCAGCGCACCCTTTCCTTTTACTGTGTCTGCTCTCTGGCTAAACAGTCACAAGAGTCTTGTACTGATAAGCAGCACTGTCAACTGAAGATGACGTGATAACTGGTTTGTAGAGGTTTTTACAGTGAGTCAAGGCCTTGTAAGTTGCCTCTCTTTTTTTGCGGTAGATATGTACTTGTTCTTGAGTTTTAAATATTAATCCTCACATTATACCACACATTTAGTGTATGTAATAACTGTTTATTTTACATGTTTAAACCATTTTGTGTTTGGGACCACTTAGGAGATGTGACTTGTCAGATTGTTTTCCATATGGTTTCATGTGGTACATCCAGCATTAACATTTTAGAAAATCCAGTGTTGGGCCGAATATAGCCTTCCAGCCAAATAATATTTCTCAAGAACAGGCAAGGCTAGTCTTCCTAGTTTAGAGAGTGAGAGTCTCCTTTTCTTTATTCTAGGCTGGGAACCTTGCATAGAAAATCTACTGAACAGAGAGATTGCAGCATTTTACAATTTAGCATGTTCTTCTATTAATTCTAATTATTATACTAATTATTGGTAGGCTACAACTTAGTCCCAATCTTCACGTAATATACTTCTTTCCATGCAGATTAACACTGTCCCATAGAACTAACAGTATAATTTTTCATGGACCCAGGCTCCCCAATTAATATCTTCATCTTTTTAGACGTAACGAGGCAGTGTAAATGTGAAACAAAACCCAGGCTTTCCCCCTGATCCCCACTAGGAGCCTGGTAGATCCCAAGACCATTTGCACATAGGAACACATGCACCTTTGCTCTACACTGTGTAACCCTATAGAGTCACTTTTTTCTATAGGAGTCTAACCCTGTTCTGGAGGTTCTTGGAAAGTCATATTGCAGGCCTTAGAAAGTTACCAATTTTTCAAATTGCGGAGCTGAGTCCACTTCTCACTGATATTCATCTGTATAGCGCATTTCAACATCCTGCACTCTAAATGTATTGCTGCCAAAAGCACATTTCCATGTCTCCAGAACAGAACCATTGCTTTCAATGGACATTGAAATGCGCTGTGACTAGGGTGCACTACTTGGATTTTCCAGGTTTGTCAGCAGAATAAAATAACATTGAGCCCATGGTGAGACGACACTTTATAAGGGAAAAAACACTGAGGTGCACTTGGCTCCGCCATTTTGAAAAACCTGTTATTTCCAGGATGTGGCCACATGGATTTTAAAGAACCTCTAGAGGCCCCATAACACACCAAGCAAGCTCTAATTAATATTTTGCCCCCAAATCATTAATTTTATGGGTTTTTTTTTTTTTTTTTTTTTTTCTGGCAGCCCTATGTTAACTTCATCCAATATTCATCATTTGGTTAAGGGAAAGAGTAGAAGTATACTGTATGACTGGTCTTGGTTCTAATAAATAACAGTGCTTTTAAGTGTTTCCTCACTTAAAAACACACATCAGTAGTACAAAAATAAATAAAAACAGCTTTTATTTAATATTCATGAAATAATTAAGTAGCAGTGCCTTGTTACTGAAGAACGGTTTACACACAGCCAGCATGAGTAAACAGGAGCTGAAAAAAAAATACAATATAAAATAACTCCCATATATTTATTTACGTTCATGCACATTATAACAACCACCAGTTTGTACAGGAAGCTGAAGTTAACACAAAAACGTTAAATATACCATTACTGACATCTTGTTCCAATTAACTGCATAGAAGATATCTAAAAAGACCTCAAGTGAAACAGATTGAGAAAATAAAAGGTTATCCACATTACACTGCAGTGTTAACACTCCCAAAACTTTGATTTCTATCCTGTGTACACAAGCCTAACCTAAACAGTCAACTGAGATCAGTTAAACAACTTTAGCCCACATCAAGTGAATATAAATATAACGTGACAGTCAATTATTGTGTAAAGGATAAGAGATCAATAACAACCGAAAACATTTAGAATCCAAAAAAGGACCTTTAACAAACAAGCCTTAGGTTATAAGTGTTTCAAATGTTAGAAATCATTTAAAAATTATTAATAGTTCACAAATGGCAAACATGTAGCTAGGATTTTTTTTAAAAACAGCCACAGCAAAAACAGCAGCCCTCTACAGAACCAGATCAAACTGGTCCTGTGCAAGTCTGCTGCCAAATCCTCATCCTCTAGCATCTGGAATTTATGTCTGCCCAAAGAATGCAAGAAGAGAATCAGTAGTGACGGAAAAGGCCTGTGTGCAGTTCAGATCAAGAACAACTTATAATTTGTTATTTGTATATTACTGCTAGAAAAAACACAGATACCCAGTGGGTAATATATATATATATATATATATATATATATATATATATATATATATATATATAAGATATATATATTGCATATAATGAATAATCTGTACATAATGAGACTATGATCCGAATTAGGCTATGATTAGGTTTAACACATTCAAATTGTGTCGGTGATACTTTAAAAATGTTATGCTATTTAAGCAATCGGATAAAATGCGTGTTAGAATTTTTTGACACCTCCTATTGTTTTTTTAAACAAAAAAAGCTGGTTAACCTGTTCTGCAGTCAATCAGTGACCTAGTCCAATTTGGGATGTCATTGGATGTCCATAATTCACAACTAATTGTAAAGAATTGTTGATACTTAATATTAAGCTTCATAATCTCACACTCACTACGAAGATACTGTGAATAACCAAGTTTTTTTTTTGTATGACGTAAGAATTGGTTCTTAATTAGGGGCATTGAACGTATTTCATAAGGTATATTTGCAAAAAAAAAACAAACTGCACTCTTACCGTAATTTGCGAATATCCATATGGGGCTCAGATCAGCTGGAAAAATTAATGTTAAACCTGCCAAGCATTGTCTCCTTGAAATGCAACTAAATCCTGTATTTTGGACCTTGGTGATACTGCAACAGGACCGTCACAGCCTTGATTATCTGTGTATGCAAAAACTGTCTTTGGTAAGCAAAAACATTCATTTTCGTTTGAATATTAAAATATGTTTTCATATTTAGAGTACAGTAAGCAGGCAGATGCGGTTTTCTGCTTTCCTTGAAGACACTTTTTCAGAAGTTCAAAAGACCCCGCTTTCACTGAAAATGGTGTGAAGGACTGGAAAAATCTTAAGAAAAAACTTCTGAAACATTCATAATCTGGCACCACAAACAGTGCTCTGAAAGGTGGCATTTGTTCAAACAGTCGAACGAAGTAGGTTCTGACTGTAGCATCACAGTTATCAAATCCTCACAAAACAGTGGCACGTGAAAACAGAATGTATCCTATGAAATTATTTTGCCCCAAGTTCTGTGAAATAAGATTTGGATCAAGCAATTTGAATAAATGTAGAAATTGTGAAGAGGATGTTCCAGGCAAGGGAATGAGTGAAAAGGATTCAGAGTTTTGGTCAGATGCCTCCTGCAGCGGTATCCGGGACTCAGATCGGCAGGGAAAATGGACGTTAAACCAGCCAAGTATTGTCGAGTGACACTGAAATGCGAACTAAATCCTGTATCTGTACTACAGTGTTGATTTTGATATCCCAGCTGCCCTACCGGTCTGGCGGTGTGCTGTAGGAAAAACGAGAAATATGTTTGTTTGCGTGCTTGAGGGGAAAAAAAAAAGGATCTTCTCTCACTAATATTTTTGTGTTGGTCAGAACAATTTCTTGTGAGGATTTGGGAAATTTATTTTGGGGAGGCTTAGCCTCCCCAAGCCTCTTAATTGTGCCACCTATAAAGCCCTGAGATTACAATACATTCTCTGATGTCTACACCTGTCTATCTGGCACTACAGTCTCATTAGTCACTGCTGCTGCTCCTTGCCTACTGTCTAATGTTTACAAGTCAAGGAGTAATTTAAACTGCATTGCAATTGAAATGTTTACTACTGGAACCTGTTAAATACTTTTATTTTTAAAATATAATGTTTTCTCTTATGTTCAAGGATTGCCTTTTAATCCACAATACCCACAACTGACCTAGAAAATGCTAGAAGACATGCAGTTGAAGAAGTGTCATCAGTAGAGCATTTTAAAGAACATGAAATGCTGAATAAATACACTGCGGTACAAAAGCAGACGAGTTAAAAAATAATTCAACATTTATACCTCACAAAAAGAATACTGAGAAAGTACACCACAATCTGTAAAATACAAGGTTATTTTTAAAGCGACCAGGTTATACGTTACTGATCCATTAATGCATTTTTTGCATTTTGATTAGACCATAATTACTGCAATACCTAGAAAAGGACGCAGGTGCTGTAGTAATTTGCAAGAAGGGTATCTTGACGCATTCAGGGATGTATTGGGGGGGTAACTGCTGAAACAATTAAACATGTTTTTTGGTATATGAAATTAAAAAAATTACAGCATAGAGTTAATACCCTCTGGTCCCGCTCCGATGAAGTATTACTGATGGTATGACTAAGTGAATTTGGATCATAAACTTAATTTCCATCTGTCACTGGTTAAAATAAATAAGAGATCCATGAATGATGTGCATACCACAATTCTGGTTGTTTCCATCACTGTTGTAAATGTGTCCCACATGGTAACTGGAAGTAATTATTTTAACCAGGGATTCACTTGGGAGACTTGGATGTTGTATTGTTTTATTTAATGTTAGAGAAAATAATATGCTTTAGTGATTTGTACACTTCTGATCGCTTGATGTTCTATGTAACATATTGAGCAAACATTATAAGCTATGCTTTATGATACTAAACATTTCTGGTTGTTTTCCTTTTTTTTTTTTAAAGGCAGATGGGCCAACACCAGCACTTGATTAGATCTAGCTTGGTTTAATTGTAAAACAGATCTGAATGATACAAGGACGTCAGCGTGAATTCAGCATTTAAACACAGTTGCTTCAAGTGCAGAACCTGGAGTGCACAGAAATGAGTTCACTCTCCCACAGATCTAACTCATCAATCCTCCCCCGGCTTTATTTTACTTCGTTTTTTTTTTTTTCACTTCATATTCATTTACACTGCCTTGACCAAGCAGGTTTTGTTGTGTTTATTGTTTTCGCTTCTCTTTGAGCTTCATTTGAAAATACTGCATTTACACAGGAAATATTCACTGGGATTCAGTCAACATCTAGTTTATTGGGTTTGCTAGTAGTGATTTATAAAGGTTGGCATACAGTACTACATTAGTCTTTGTATACTGCATTGTAGCTTAATCTAAATACTCTGTGTCACACTACAAATGCACTGCTGCTTTTCATAATGTAACACACCACACATTAGTCATATAGCATAAAAAATGCACACGGCCAATTTATCTACAGAAAATGCAAAAAAGAAAAATGACATTATTTTCTTTTTTTTCATTTTCCTGGTGTTTATTGTTCTGAGATCAACACATCACAGCACTATTCCTTTCTATAAAACATATCTGTTTGATGCACCTTTCTACCATGCACAGCATGTAGTCTGCTGAAGTTTAGATACTTAGAATAAAGGCTTCAGATGACAGAATTCTGTTCCCTGATTATAATCGTACTAAGTGGCACTATACACCCCCACAAATGTAGCCAATGCAAATTGGGCTCTGTGAAGCCGTCTGATATTGTAGTTTCTAGACAGTCCAGCTCCTTTTCTTGGACCCTGTTGTTCAAAACTCTCTATTGAGTCTGTCTTAGCTGAATTACTGCTTCCAAAACACTGCCTGTTACCATTTTGAGTGTGCTTATACATATGTATATTCTAATGTCTAGCAATGTACAGTTTAAATTGTTTTAAAAAATCAATAAATACAATTCAACTAAATAGAGTCATCTGTGAAGGAACAGGTGTGGCTACAACATTTTCCCACTGGGCCACAAACATTCACCAGATCAAAATGGCTTTTGATCAAGAGCGTTGGAATTGAACTGTGACCTTGAAGAAAAAAGTTTGATATTCCAACATTTTTTTCTGTTTTCCAGAGAGCTGCTCTGGAAGCTGGCTCAAAACACCTGCTGCTGTGTGTCATCTCATTAAACTGCCCCCCCACCCCCACCCCCGAGCCTGGTGGGAATTCATGGGCCCCACCACCCCACCCCCGCCTCCCTCTACCAACCAACAGGGGGTGTCTGTGGGAACTGCCAAAGCGGCAGAAAGGGAAAGGGCTTAAATGGGATCTAAGGCCAGTCTCAGGAGACATTAAACACATAGAGATTGAGAATTCCTGCCACTTACAGGCTTAGTGAAATATTTCCTCAAAGTGAGTTATATGCTATTTTTTTATAGTACAAGTGTAAGAGTAAGAAAAGCCTGCTTGAGCAAGATAATTAAGTTGCTCAGCTATTGGACCATCACAACAGGACTGATTTTAGATGCTTCAATGAAACACATTAATATCACAGTAAAAACATAGCAAAGTGTGCTTAAGTAAAGGCAAGTAGGGCATGATAAAGTAAGGTGATAAAATATGAATACATAACATGGTCAAGAAGTCCTTCGTCAAGGAGCTTATAAAAAACTACTGGTAACTCAATTGTTCTGGTAACTCAATTGTTCTCGATATGTTCTAGATACTGGTGTGCTGGTAGAAGTGCAAATTGCTGGGCAACAATTACATTTTACCACCAATAATTTTAAATATGACCAAGGTTGTAAAGTAATACATTAAAGATATTAGCATTATTAAATACAGTGCTCAATCGCTATTAAGTGATCTGTTAATTGTGTGGTTAGGTAATGTCGACACTAAATTGTCATGTTGTTTACTTTATATTATGAGGGCCCTTCTCTAAATCACTGTTTAATGATTTTTTGATATATAATTCAGATAGCAAAAAAAAAAAGAAGTAGCACTGTACTCTTATTACCATTAATGTCCTGGGTTAAAACATGGTTAATATTACACATCTAAGAGAACATGTGAGCGTTTCATGTTTTTTCACAAAATACATTGTTTCATGACACCTTTAGTTTAACAGTATAATACTCAAATGGTTTGGCTGATCATCTAAAGGTCTTAAAATAAACGTATTAGTACTATACATAGTTTTTATATAGACTTTTAATTTGGTTATTAATGTACAGTAAACTTATATTTGCAGAATCTGCTATTTCTTGACAATCAAATGTTTTGGGTTATAAACAATTGTAAAACAAGTGTCAATATTATTTATAATCCTATTGTCCTATTGTCAATGTTGGTGTATTTGTCTGTACAGGTTTGTCTGTGTGTTCATTAATGTGTTTGTTTATGATTGTGTGTGACTGTCTCTGCCTGTGTTTCTCTGTGTAAATGTCTGTTTGCTGCATGTGTGTACATGTTTGTATGCCTTTGTTTAGGACTGTGCCAGTCTGCTTCATTGTGTAAGTTTGCACATCTGTGAGTAATCACTGTGGCAATGATTGCCCTGTTGGCTTTGGATGAGGAACTGGTTTTAATGGGCCAAATTAGGGATTGTAGAAGTGGACTAAATGAAAGCCCTGTTTACAGGCCTGCGTGTGTGTCTGTGAAAGGAGACCGTCCCCTCAAGCACCCCACCCCCAGCCCTGCTTGTCCACTCATAGCTGCCCGGTTTTGACCTTTTGTTCCAACCTTTCAAAATAATAATGGATCCTGCATGACACACAAGGAAGGAAGGGGTGGGGGGGGGGGGGGCTGTCTTGCAGCTTAATGTAATATTCTAAAGGGGGAGGGTGGGTGGTCAAATTTCATTTGGGATTTGTAACATTTTGTATAAGTTTAGCTTTGAAAAATAACTTGACCAGTTTACTGACAAAAAGTTTTTTTTTTTTTTTTTTTTTTTTTTTTTTTTACCTGTAGAAGTGCAGACTTCTTCCTCCACAATTCCCCTAATCTCACTCAGTGAGTGAATTAACCAAACATTGAAGTTGTTTTATCAAGTACTGTAGCAAAAAAATAAAAAAAAAATAAAACAAACTTAAAAGTCCAGTTTTACATTTGATATTGGGCTTATAAGGTAAGAATGTTTCCTAAAAAGGTATTTAAAAAAAAAAAAAAAAAAAAAAAAAACATCATTATGGAAAATGTCTCTAGGCCAATAAGCTAAATATCTTGAGGTTAAGACACAGACCTGGTTTACACCGTACTATAAACAACATGCTCTGTAATCTGAGTAAATAAATTCTAAATCAGCAATTACACAAGCGAAGGGGAGCAGTTCTACTACAGTTCTAATATCTACAGACATTGCCTCAGGAGCATTTAAAAAATGTTATTAAATACAGGAAGTAAATTCACGAGTAAAAATTCCCTTATTCCTGTTCATACAAGTTACACCAGTATGTACCTACCCCTGGCAGTTCGAAATCTATTGGGTGATTTTTGACCAAATTTTGTAAAACCATATCCTTTTTTTTTTTTTTCCCTGAATCGTGTCACTTCTGATTTTCCACCATTCTGCAACTGGTGTGTTTTTTAATTATGAGGAGCAGCAATGCTGCTGGATGTGGCCATCTAGTGAGAACTGAGGGAGCAGAAACCTTTGCGTTCAACACCCACCAGTTGTGTTACACAGTCAAAGAAAGTACGACAGGTTCTAAAGGCTTGAGGCAAAATCAATGTGGATGAAACAGTCACCTAAGTCAAGTGGGATGAATCCACTTTTAAAAATACCATAGCAAGCCACTGAAAGACAAACCATCTACAGAGCACATTTCCTCTCCTAGTAGTGCGACACAAACGTACTATACACATAAAATGTACTCTACAGCATCAAACCAGTTCAGATTCGTTTCAGTGGAAACTTACCATACCCCGTTCCTTTGAGACTGTTTCAGCCTAATCAGACTACAGTCTGTAAGTGTGAACTGCTACCCACTTTGGAAAAGGGCTTACCTTATCCTTGTCTATTACAAATACAGTGTTCTGTTCACAAGGCTTGCTTCTGTACCTGTGGGGACAAGCCCTCTTGTTGGAGATAAAATAATGTTTCTTGAGATTATCAGAGCTGACTGTACATGAACATAGAGTAGCGCACACCAATAGAAACATTTTTTTGCTGCATACATTAAAACCCGTACTTCTCAAATATTCTTTCAATGAAACATAGAAGAGCATAGCACATGTATGTTGCTAAAAAAAAAAAAAAAATCAGATAAGAAATAATACTAGAGTCCCTTTTTTAGTCTCCTTCTAAAATGGGAAAGTGACATTTCTCTCAATGAATTTTTGAAAGTACCAAATATTCCTATAATTCCTGTAATTCCGGTCATTTGTTCTATCTCCGGCAATCCAATGGACTGATTTAGCTAATTTGCTGTGAAACAGCAGCGCTAAATTGTTCCCGAAAGTTAAAAACAATTTGGTGTAAGGATGCTATCTGAGCCAAATTAAACTCCACCACCAATATGGCTCCAGTCATACTACTGATGTGACCAACAGATTACAAAGATTTCCATACTGCTGCAAAATTTAAAAGAGCCGTGCTAAACATCTGACCAGCCTCTTAACATGGATTTGAAACACCAAGTAAATGCTATTCTAAAAGCCCTGTGACAGGGCACTCCCTGCCCCGGTGCATGGTCTGTGTTATTTTGTATTTGTTTATTATTATTATTATTATTATTATTATTATTATTATTATTATTATCATGTACATATTTTAAATGACGATGAAAAGCCAGTGTTTTGATTTATTATGTTTGGTCGACGAGCAAGGTGCCGTCCGACATTATCTATTTTAAAAATACCTTGTGAGAATGCGTGACTGTCAGCTATTGATTTAACCAGCCGACAGTCACGTAGAATTAATAAACCTGTGCAAAATGTGACTGAGGGATAACAAGATAGTTAATCCCTTGGCCACCACTATAAAGACCTGCAGCTTTGGCTTCAACGGTGTTGTTGAGCGTTCAAGAGTAGAGAACGGGAGTAAGAGGAGGCAACATAATTATTAAAAGAAACAATTGCTACACGTGCTGGTTTTGAACCAGCACAATACTCGTTTGTTATTTTCTTGCCTGTTTATTTTGTTTGGACAATACGCTGTTTTGTGAGTGGTTTGTTTTGTTTAAAACCTTTTATTTAATAAAATACAAATCAGCGCATTTGCGCCTCGCCCCGTAATACTGCCTGTGTGTTCTATTCATTTCCTGGCCTGACGTGACCACCACTCATCCTGGTCACAAGCCTTTAAAGAAAAAGTAAATCACAAAATCAAACATTATAATTGACGGCTAAGCTTCTTAACACATTTTTTAGAATGTCAAGGCTTGTTTTGGATGTAACAGTTCCAAAAGTAATTTTTAATTTTAATTAGCTAAAGAAAGAAAGACAATGCATCAACTAGAAATGGGATTTTTTGTAAAAAGAAACCAAGCATTCCCAAAGGCATAATTAAAGGGAAGTGTCAGCTCTGACAAAACTGATTTTTAAAAATGAAATATAACGGATATCTGAAAAAAAAAGATCTGTATGTCCAGAGTTGAAACAATATGGTTTGAGATCTGTCCTCAAAATCACTGCAAAAAGAGCAATAAAAAACAAAAACAAACAAAATAAAAACAGAGTGGCTATAGAAAGTCTACACCCTTTTAACTTTTTTTCACATTTTGATGAGTTAGTGTCTCAAGAGTTTCATGCATTTAAATGAGGATTTTTTCCAGTTATCTATACACCATACTCCACACTGTTAAGGGGAAAAAAGTTTTTATTGAGAAAAAGATTATATATTAAAAATACAAAACTGAAAGATCATAAATGGCTAAGTCTCCACCCCCCTTAGTTAATACTTGGTGGAAGCACCTTTGGCAGCAATTACACCTGTGAGTCTGTTGGGATAGGTCTCTACCAAACTACCGAATAAAACTGTTCAAGCTCTGTCAAGTTCCTTGGGGAGCGTGGACGGACAGCAATCTTCAAAATCCCACAAATTTTCGATTGGATTTAGGTCGGGGCTTTGACTGGGCCACTCAAGGACATTTACCTTTTTGTTCTTTAGCTACTCCATTGTAGCTTTGGCTTTGTGCTTTGGGTCATTGTCATGCTGAAAGGTGAACTTCTGTCCCAGTTTCAGCTTTCTTGCAGAGGGTAGCAGGTTTTCCTCAAGGACTTCTCTGTACTTTGCTCCATTCATTTTCCCTTTTATCCTGACAAGTGCCCCAGTCCATGCCGATGAGAAACATCCCCATAACATGATGCTGCCACCACCATGCTTCACAGTAGGAATGGTGTTCTTTGGGTGATGCGCTGTGTTGGGTATGCGCCAAACATAACGCTTTGCATTTAGGCCAAAAAGTTCCAGTTTCGTCAGACCACAGAACTTTTTGCCACATGGCTACAGAATCTCCTCAGTGGTTTTTTTTTTGCATACTTCAAACGGGAATCAAGGTGGGCTTTCTTGAGTAATGACTTCCTTCTTGCCACCCTACCACACAGGCCAGATTTGTGGAGTGCTTGGGATATTGTTGTCACATGCACACTTTGATAAGTCTTCGCCATAAAAGCCTGTACCTCTTGCAAAGTTGCCATTGGCCTCTTGGTAGCCTCTCTTCTTCCGAGGTCATCCAGCTTGGAGGGACGACCTGATCTTGGCAGGGTCTTGGTATGTGCCATACACCTTCCACTTCTTAATAATCATCTTGACTGTGCTCCAAGGAATATTCAAGGACTTTGATATTTTTTTGTACCCATCCCCTGATCTGTGCCTTTCAACAACTTTGTCCCTGAGTTCTTTTGAAAGTGCCTTTGTACTCATGGTTGAGTCTTTGCTTTGAAATGCACTACCCAGCAGAGGGAACCTAAATCATGTGAATCACTACAATTTAACACAGGTGGAGGCCTCTTAACTTGGTGTGTGATTTTGAAGGTGATTACACCTGAGCTAATTTAGGATTGCTATTACAAGTGGGGTGGACACTTATCCAACCAAGCTATTTCAGTTTTTATTTTTAATTAATTTTCTACAAATTTCTAGAATATTTTTTCACTTGGAAATTGTCTGGTAGGATGTGTAGATAAAAGAAAAAAAAACAACTTTTAATTCCAGGCTATAAGGCAACAAAACGTGAACATTTTGAAAGGGGGTGTAGACTTTCTATAGCCTCTGTAAGTGGCTTTTTGTTCCACACCACATCATTTATCGTTATTGCTTTGTTACCTGTTTCACAATGTGGACAATAATCCTTACACTATCAGTGCACTACAGTGGACATGAAACAGACTTTGACATTATAAGTGTAAAAGGTTGTCCGGATGTTAACAATGAAAAGAAAAATAACAGGTAGGTTATTGAATCATTTGTTGCAACACGTGGAAACATGGGACGCTACATTTTTCGGAACCCTGCTACTTACTCTTTAAGTAAGAAAATCTAAGCACATTAAAATGTACTGCCTCTATGCAGCTGAAATTTCACATGACCTCAATACGGCAGACATGTTAGTATTCAAACTCTTTCCATACTGAGTCTGCAGTAGTAAGTCTGAAAAGTGTTTGTAGCACCTAAGGGAATTAAAAATGTCTTTCAGTAGATCTTTTAACATTAATAGGATGCATCTGGTTAGTTTATCTGAAAGCTAACATCTCCAGTTGATGTCTCCAGGGTCCTTTGAAAAAGACTGTCTAACCTGGTGTAAACTTATATTTATATATATATATATATATATATATATATTCTATACTTTGTTCATAAGCACAACAAAACATATGTCAGACTGACAGAGCCAGACACTAAAGTCATTCCACAAACTGCCTTTCCCTTCCGTGTCTGGTCCGACAGATGGAATTTTTCATTGCATAGGGCTTACATAACGCTCAACATGGGAGCCAAAAACCCTTTAAAATTGATATCCAAGGTGATTCATAAACAAAGCACTACAAAAAAAAAACACGTTTGGTACTGTTTCAGGTTTACAAGTGGACAGTCATTATGGACACATACAGTATTGACTGACGGCTTATATCGGAATAAGTCAAAGCCAAGTAACACAAACGTGTACTGTGTTGCTGTGGTGAAGTGGTTTGGAGTGTGCAGGTGTAGAGGTTATGCAGTGCTCAGTAATAACAAACACAACACAGTGCACAGTGAAAAACAGGTCTTTATTTTTGCTGGGTTGTTTGTTTAGCAATCTTAAATAATAATAATACCTGGTTCTAAACAACGATGTGTATAGCACAGGTAAACCACAGGGTTTAGTCCTGAAATAATAATAATAACAATGACACACACTTTATACACACATGATCACAAGTCCAATAGTGAGGGCTCCTAGTGCAAGTGATGATTTAATACAATAATCAGTGACAATAGTAGTGCAGTTTATTCCGGGTTTGATGCTCGCTTAGCGATACAGCACCCGGATATTGACCCGTCTAGAATAACAAATAACAACAGTTAAACAGACAAATAAGACAACACTAAACACTTGCGGTACTTTTTCGTTTGTACGTCATTTACAGGTCTTTCCATAACCATAACAAAGGAACAGACTGCTTTGCCATATCCCCTGATATACCCCCAGTCATGCCCCCTTCGGTAGCGAGTGCAACCACATCTCCTTCAATCCATGACTGACACATCGCCTACCGCATTAAGACGATGACTTCTGGTATTGTGACTCCGACTTTCTGGATAGCCAACTTCCGATTCACCCTGGAATGAACTGCCAAACCATCCAGTCCGGGGCACACTGTTCCTGTTATACCGCACCCTCACAGGTTGGGAGGGAGACTGTTGACTAGGATTCATTTAATTGTGGAGCTGAATTCAAACAGCTGTTGTAATAATGTTTTAATATAGATAATTGCTTATGAATATATTAGAGTACAGCTTTTGTAAATCAACCAGATAGAAACACACAATACACAGAACCCTGCAAGTACCTAATACGACAAACAACAGTACTTATTTGCATGCTGCACATTCATATAATTTTATCCAAATAAACTTCAAGCAAAGGTTTGCTGTCGACGAACAGCTGCTTGGCCACTCCAAATTTATCATTGTAGAGACCAACATTATGTATACAGGATGCAAGCCAAAGATCATTAAAAATCACAAAAAAACCCTCAAAAGGTGAGCTTTAAAAAAAAAGTTAAATATTAAGATGTAATATCGGCTGTACAGATTGTTTTCAACCACTTAAAAAGGTTTGAAAATAAAATAAATTCATGATATAAGAAAGAAAGGTATTGGATCTACTCAGTGGCCAATCAGGAAGCTGGCTCTGGGGTAAGAGAAACACGCTTTTGAGAAGGGCAGCAAAGGTTTGGGAACCCTCTAAAAACAGCAGCGAGTCATTAAAAACACATCAGCCCTGACTCTCTAGAGACACCCCAGCCATTTTAGACTTAATTCAGCCTCTTGTTTTTCTTTCCTGAACACCATACGCACGGCTACAAACATGAACGGAAAACAGCTGAGTCTAATTTGCATTTTTTTCTTCTTCCCAGTTTAGTTTCGGTAATGCATTTCACGGGCTGATCATTTCGAAGAAGGAGGGAGAGGGGGCAAGGGGGGTGGGCTGGTTGTGCCAACAAGGGGTTCTATTCACTGAGTAGCATCACAAAAGGAAACGCTGATCTGTCCTCCTTCTGCGCCACTTACCAGCATCACACTTTAATTCAATGTCATTTGAGGAAATTGAAATGGGAAGGGGGGAGGGGTTGGGGTGTTACAGGGTATTTAATGACTGCAATAATACACCCCTTTACTGCGAGAATTTGTGCATGCATGCTTCCTGTACACAAAGTACCAATCTTCAACAAATAGGACTACATCAGGGTTGAATTTGCATGCATGGGTCTTTTTTGAAAGATATGCTTGATTTATCATGACAATAAAGCTGGGTTCACTACTTTTTAAGGCTAGGCTTATTGTTTGGCAAGGGATTATTTTATTATGCTGTGCTTGCTTGTACTTGCTTCTTTCTGTACGTGAAAATGCAGAATTCTGAACAAAACAAAATGTAGTTCTTATAGGTTTGGAAATACATTTTTGAGGGATGCAGTGGGTTTTCAAGAGGAGATTTGAGCCAAGGGAGTATGGGCAGCCTGAACTTGTAATGTTCTGCCAATCCAAATCAGTCATATACATTTAAAATCTTATAGTTTTGCAGTTTCACTAATGTTTCACAGTTTTTATCATACTTTCCCATACTTGATTCCCTAGCTTGCCAACAGTTTACATGCCTTTACCATAGTATACCTTTTTTTATGCCTCACTTTGGCAGAAGTTCTTTAAAACAACCAAAGAACAAAAAAGATAGTCATTGCAAGGATTAGGGAACAGTGCTCATGTTTCTAATGCCAATAAGTGGTAATTCATTTCAAAGCATTGGTATCCCCTTTTTACATAAGTGAAATATACATTTAGGTATATATTATACATTTAATATGTATCCATATATGCTACTGGAGAGTACAGAACAGATATGTTTTCAATTCAGTTCACCCTCTAAGTGGGAACTCAATCCCACTGGAAATAAGACTATGGGCCATCTATGAAAAAAAGGATAAGAAAAACAAGCCACTTGCAAAAAGTCAGATTTGTCTGGCTGCCTGTCTGATTCTTGGCACAACTCCCAGTGCATGCATGGCTGCCTGCCCATGCCTTTGAAATACAGGGGGGAGGGGGAGGTCGTGGCTTTTTATTTTTCTAGGCTTTGAGCAAAACTTTTGATTTATTTAATGTGCTTTTGTTTTTTTTTAGCAAAAGGAATATGGCCTTAAACTGTTTACATGAAATATAACTATGTAAACAAAGCTTGAGTAATGCATCTCATGCCTGACCTGAAATATCCCCTGAGCCTTGTGTGGTGTGGTAGCACTGTATGTGTGTGTTTTTACATGGGTTAAGCTGGGAACGCCAAACCCAAGCCAGATAAAAATCTAAATCTCCAGAGAAAAAATTATTTATTGGGCCACATATGCAATCTTCCAGTAAAGCATTATGACCCTCTTCATAATGTTCACCATTTCCCTTACGGACCAACCCACAGTGTTGACATCTTTTGACACACAGCCCTATTTGCTGTTCATAAGCTGTAAAACACTGGAAGGGCATGTATCAAGATCGATTGACGCAGGGTTAAATTGGCGGAGTGTAAAGCAGTGCGCTGCCCTGGCACACATTTCAACCCATCCCGAATGTATTAACTAGCGCACATTTAAATTCAGCTGCGTCAGTGTTCTGAAACCTTCATAATGGGCTACGGTAGTACAGATTAACAGACTAATCTGAAAAACAGCGCCCCTCACCCCCCCACCCCCTTCAAATGGGCTGCCTCAATTGAACTATAGGTAGGTCATTTGGAGAGACAGTGACCCGTATTGACGAAGTGTATTGACATTAAATTATTATTATGACAGACACAAACAAATATACATAATGAAAAGGATATAATGAACCAAGTTTATTATATAACCAATATAAACAATTGTACATAATGTTATAGCCGGTATCGATCTATATTTCATCCTCAGGGAGATCAAAAAATATATCCCTTCTCCTCAGTTCTCTCTCTCTCTCTCTCTCTCTCTCTCTCTCTCTCTCTCTCTCTCTCTCTCTCTCTCTCTCTCTCTCTCTCTCTCTCTCTCTCTCTCTCTCTCTCTCTCTCTCTCTCTCTCTCTCTCTCTCTCTCTCTCTCTCTCTCTCTTCTCTCCTCTCTCTCTCTCTCTCTCTCTTTTCCTGGGTTGTTCAGGAAGGTTAAGAGCCTGCACTCTCCATCGTAAGAAATGCCCCTGAAAATTCACAATATCATGAATTTCATGGAAATCATGTACTTAACTGTCTACTGTGAAAAATATGCATTTTATTTTCTTTACAGTATTTTACATTACTGTACTCACCTCCCCTGTTGATTTCATAGTTTTACCAAGTAGAAGCAGCGCTACAGTAGCTGTATACGGTCCGGCTCAATGCCATGCATTTTGTTACTGCGGCAACAGGGTCAAACAAATACGGCTTTATGATTGGTGAATTCCCCATACTGTACAATAATATTTTTACATACTACTAATGTACAGTGTGTATAAAGAAAAACACAAAAGCTTCAGTTTTGTCATTTCAGGTTTGCAGTTCACGTTTCTTCTGTGATTAATATTTTGGGATTAGTGGCAGCAAAATAGGCTATGGGAATTACACAGTAATTTTAAAACTTATGTCAACATAAATTTTAATGGTTTACAAAACTCAAAAATGTTGCTGAATTTGTTATTCAAGGTCGTTTTTTTTTTTAAAATCTATTTTATCTGCTTGTTACTTTTTTGTTTGCAGCCAAACACAGACCATTTTAAACATCTTGTTTCCAGTTAAAGTTTGTTACATTTTTAAAGATTGTTTCAATAGCGAATCAAGTTGCAATGTACATTTTTCAAGAGTTGACTCAGTAGCTAGACTCAGCCTTGGTTTTTGGGTGATGTTCTTGAACTATAAATGATAACACATTTTAGGCAGCTTACATCAGTATAATATAACGCAAATAGAAAATGGTTTTTTTTTTTTTTTTTTAATAAAATGTAGGTTTCATGACACAAACTTGTTGTTTTTTTTATTGTCATTCGTAAATTTCTTTAAAAAATATAGTACATTTTCCGCATTAACGCAGGGGCTTTAGAGGTTGCAGCCCAGGGCCTCAGAAAGACTTCCCGGGGCCCCAAATATCTATATATAATATATATATATATATATCTATATATATATATATATATAATATATATATATATATATATATAATTTTATATAATATCTAAACTGCATGTGACTGTTTGGATCAGAACAAAAGGTCTGTTTAAAGCGCACGTCACCTATTTCACATTACAATCCGATTATGTTTTATTAAACTACATTATAATAGTTTTCTAAAAAAATTAATAAAAATAATGTATGTATGTGTATATCTATATATATACACACACACACAGACACACACACACACACACACCTCACTTATACTTTTGCGCTGTAACTATAAGAAATGTACAATCGTAAAGCTTGTTTTGAGTGCTTCCACCAAAAGCCCTGGTTTCGAATCGTGACATCTGTGACGTCACTAGGGGTAAACACAAACAATGAACCATAAAAATGTCTGTTTTCCTATTGGAGGAGCAGGGACTGCCTGGTCATATGACTTGACCTGCGATCTAGTCACATGCCACTTTTATCAGGTGTGCTGCGGCGAGAACGTGACGCAGATCAGAACCTACGAATGTCTGACAATGCAGCACCTAGGAAGTATGAGAGCGCCACTGAAAGGAAGAACACAACAAGTACAGTGTCATCACTAGGAACATATGTTAAACAAAACCCCAAAGCTGACAAGCTATTTTAATACAATACCAACAAATATATGCGAAGGTACCAGTACTAGGAAAATACAATGGAGAGAAATCAACAGGAGGAAACGACCTAGGTTTATATGGATTACAGTGGGGCAATCTCCAATCCCCAGGCCCCCATTAAACTTAATCTGTCCCTGCCCCTATATGACTGCTACCATAATGCTTTCCTATGAGCTGCTTTCTGATTTTTTCTTTGCACCCATATAAGACCAATTTGAAATATTTGTGGACCGTTTTATGGATGGCACAGCTGTTCTGCCGCTTCATAAATCTAATTTTAATATCACAGACTTAATTTAAAAATAAGCCCGACCTACAATTTGCCCATGCACATAATTAAGGTTTGACATGCCTGAAAATGCATGGCTAATGAGTGGCGGATGCGCATTTTGCTGGTTCTTACATGGCCTTAACTTGCCAAAAGTGTCATGATGCATACGGGGCAATTTTAAGGCCGGCGCATACTCGGCTCTATGGCCTTAAAGCCGTTGCAAACGATTGATACGTGTCCCCCAGTATTTCTTATTATTAGCGCTTGTAAGTAGGTAAAGTGTTAAGCAGTCTAAAAATAAAACTCCAATGCACGTCCATTAAGGCTGTGTGGTACAATACTTTAGCCAAAAATGTGGAAAAAGCAGGGGGTTTGTATCAAAACATGTCCACTGCCATTTTTTTATAACTCCCCACTTGCTAATATACTTTGTGGTGTTTGGAATTAATTACAAGCAATATCCCTTTTCAAAACACAGTGCCGTCAGGTTTATATTTGTATAGAAAGCGGCACAAAGAATTCTGTGTGTAAATGTTGGACAGAAAGCCTCTGGATCTCAGGCCTCACATCTGGCGTTCTATGAACAGAGATTTGCCAAGCGAATGGTTTTTCTTTTTTCCTCTCAAACAAATAGACTGGCTGTGAGCCAAGCCACTAAACACAGACACAAAGAGAATTAAGACATGCGTGTACCTCTTATTTAGCTGTCTTCTGCTACAGTTGTGGACACTGTCTTAGTGTATTTTCTGAAGAGAGTGGCCACATCCTCCACACTTTTCTAATTAATGCAGCTTGCTCACTATTTGTATTAATTATCTGACAAAAAGGTAGAGTGGGCTGTTCTTTCATCACTTTACTACTTAAGAGGTAGTTAATATATCATAACATGTTTGATCACTGTGAGTGCACCATATTATACTATATTATGTTAAACAGACAGTGTACACTTTGGGTGTTTGTGTGTACTATATGTCAGTTAAAGTGTGTGTGGTGCTATGTGAGAAGGGGGGGTGGGGGGTGGAGTATGACAGGGGTAGTATGGCAAGACAAGTGTTATGGAAACCAAACTTTAGAGTCATGGGCATTCTTTTGAGTCATTCCCTGGTTTTAGGAACAACTTGAGGGTATATTGCCACACCAGAAAGGACTCTGCACTGTCATGAGCCTAGTATATATAGTAGATGTGTAAGTCTGAGGTTAAACAACTTCTCCAAACAGGCCTAATTTCAAAGCATATCACTGAGGTTGTCTTTGAAAACCATAATCCCCAATCAGCAGATTTATTGACTGTTTTTGAGACGGAATACCTCGAAAAAAACCTCCACAGGTACCAATATTGTGTCATGATCTTTTGCTTTTTGCAAAAGAAACTCCCTGTGCGGTCAAATGTTAAAAATTAAACATTTCAATTTGAGCAATTTATGTTAAGACATACTAGTCAAGTAAAATACTTTTTTGTTTTGTTTAATCACAATTTGGCCCACTCAAGCAGATAAGGATGTACAATGCTGCCTATACACAGCAGACCCAGATTATCGATGCGACACAGACACATGATATAATCTTTGCATCAGTTTGACTTGTATCGCTTATATTTGTGCTATGAACAATACTTATTTAAAAATAAAAACATATCTATATTTGCTCATATTCTTCATATATTACATGTACAGCCTTTAAGAGAATGTGCCTATCCAATCATTTTAGCTGAAGGAATGTTACTTGGTTTAGTTTAACAAGCTTTAGACTAGTAGGACCTCATTACCACACATGTCTCTGGCTGCCCTTTATCCTCAGTTGGTTCTGTCTCTGTGTCTGACAGAGATGATTAAACAAACAAACAAACACAGATTTGTATTGCTTTTTTGTTGTGTGACCCGGTTTCCTGGCTACAGCTATATATTAAGTTTTATGGCTGCTCTGTGTTAACATCCTCACGTTCCCAGAAGAGCGGTCTGCAAATCGTCCTGATTTCCAGCTCCACAGATGGGAGTTTTATTGCTGCCCTGCTCGGTCTCACTTGCCTTTATTTTAAATGTCTGGAAGACCAACTGCTGACCGCTGATTTTAAGCTTCTTAGTATTTAGAAAAATAATACTATTTAAAAAGACACCTTATTTAAAAAGACAGCTAGAATATACTAACTGCAAAATCAATGTTGTTACTGTTAATTTTTTTAAAGAGTAGGAAGTTCACTGAATCACTGAAGTTTTAAAAGCGTTTGTAAAAACAAGCATAAACCATCTTTCAAACAAAAACAAAAAGTCTTAATGAATAACACCATGTAACAATTATTTTTTGGGGGGTTCCTAGGTAGTAAGTGTTATTTCCTAATTGCTTATGCCTCAAAAGTATAGAAAATGGCTATTATTCCCCACAAACTTTGCTTTTGTGACCAGGACAGTGATATTTTGAAATTTACCTATTTTACCTATTTACAATTTGTCAGAGCTCTAGATAAGGAGTCGGCAGCCTTCAAGTACCTTCAAGACTTCTTCCCTAAGCTGTCTGAGGCAAAGGTCAAAGCCAGTGTTTTCGTCGGACCACAGATAAAGAAGATCCTGGAGTGCAATGAATTCCTCAAGAAGCTCACTAGTAAGGAGAAAGCGGCTTGGAACAGCTTTGTCGCAGTGGTTCGGGGCTTCCAGGGCAATCACAAGGCCGAAAACTATGTGAAGCTGGTTGAGACTCTGATGAAGAACTAAGGCACAATGGGCTGTAGGATGTCCCTCAAAGTCCATATCCTTGATGCTCATCTTGATAAATTCAAGGAGAACATGGGAGCGTACTCGGAGGAGCAAGGCGAGCGCTTCCACCAGGATATACTGGACTTTGAACGCCGCTACCAAGGACAGTATAACGAGAACATGATGGAAGACTACATTTGGGGGCTGATTCGTGAAAGTGATTTACAGTATAATCATAAATCTCGAAAAACTACTCGCTTCTAAATCTTTTGTAGTCATTTTTGTATTACTTTAGTATAAATACATGTTAATTTGGATTCATATGTTGTTTTTTTCTGACTTTATGTGAACGAAAAGACACAAATTCACCAGTTTTCTCATTGGAAATAGGTAAATTTCAAATATCACTGTCCTGGTCACAAAAGCAAAGTTTGTGGGGAATAATAGCCATTTTCTATACTTTTGAGGCATAAGCAATTAGGAAATAACACTTACTACCCAGGAACAAAAATTGTGTTACATAGTGTAATAATGGGTACTTTTTAAATTAGAAGTTTTGTTTTTTGTTTCTTTTTCTTGCTTAATTTTTACTCATCTGTTTCAATGACTTAATACTTGTTTGCCTACTATGTCAATTTCATGTATTGCAGCTGTTATGTGAATCCAACAGTACACTCATCTATTACTAGAAATACAAAATAAAGAAGTAAATGAAAAGTAAAAGTAATTGAAAACTCACTATTTTAGCTAATTATTAAAAGCAAATTACTACTATAAAAATAATATATTTTTCTTCATATATATATATATATATATATATATATATATATATATATATATATATATATATATATATATATATATATATATATATATATTGCAAAATGGGAAATTTTATTACGACATGCCATATATATATAATGTGATAGATCTGCAATGGTCTAGGGAACTTTTACAGGCCTGCTGTAGCAGTACGAAACACAGAGCATGTACTTTGGTCCCTGTACATTCTGTTATTTTGATTTGAGCCTAATCACATAAAAACTCCAGAATATTATTTTTGGGCATTCATGTTCAATGTTGATCAGTATAAATAAAAGCCTTGATAAAATCACCAAAGACATTAGCCAAAGCGATTGTCTCCTTGACTTGCTTCAAGAAACTAATAAAGTGCTTAAAGTTACAGATAATTATCTGCAACCACAGGGTGCCCATACTTCTGACCCCCAGTGCATGTGGACCACTTCTAGTTTATTACTTCACCGCCTCTGATTCTAATTAAGTTCCGCAGGGCCTGACAGATCTGCTTTCCAAAATAAACATCAAGGTCTAACTCTATAGTCTGGCAAACAGCACTGCTACATGTAACACTGCATGTAACCTGTCACAAGAAATAGAACAAAATACTGAATAATTCCATTCTACTCATGTGACTCATGATTATTTCAGCACTGCCACAAAACCATAACAACCTAAAATCAGTGTAATTCCACAGAGCCATGGGACACTGCCAAACAATACCAGCATTTCTATTGTTAAGAAAATACAACTTTCTTGGTTAAAATGCCGGAAATGTTATAGGTAGATTGCTGAATGATAATTAAGTTTACATTATATGCTAGCGAGTAA
The DNA here is from genome assembly GCF_017654505.1 of Polyodon spathula. NCBI lineage: Eukaryota > Metazoa > Chordata > Actinopteri > Acipenseriformes > Polyodontidae > Polyodon > Polyodon spathula. Next base: position 13,066,711 of record NC_054545.1, read on the forward strand.
TTACAGATTCTTGTTAAGGATAGTCAGCTTCAATCAGGGTGAGTTTAAAGTTAAAAATCTTAAATTTACCCATTTTATCCCGTACTTTCAATACTGCTACACACAACCTGTAGATTTAACACTACTTTACACGCACTTCTGTACAACTATCTTAATGCCCAATTCCTGGTAAGCCAAGCTAAAGTAAAGTTTGTTTTAGTTCTGGCAATGGCTACAGCGGAGGTTCTTGTTTATGCCCCATGTTATGAGAGACTTGGTTTGTCTTCAGTAGGCCTCATAAAACAAGCCATAGAAGGGTGCCAATAGCAGAGGGGTTGTTTTTGCTCCCCTCCTAAAACAGATCCAGAGCCCTTTTGTCTTTCTGTACAACAACAATAAGTCTGTCTTTGAAGTGCTTGTGGGAAATGTGCTCTCTCTTTGCGGCTTGCACAGTGAAGGGCCCTCAGCCGGCCATATTTCCCGTCACCGAAGCTCTCAACGATCCCTCATTCACGCAGACATCAATGTCACTGGGAAGGACATAGGTGAGTTTTGGTGGTAGCCAGCAAAGCCAACCTACCAAACCTGGTCTGTGAAGAGAGGTTTTTGATGATGTCACTGGCTTCCGCTTTCTATTTCACTTTGACAGTGAGCAGGATTGTTTGCTACGACACATTTTACAATTACAGAAATCATTACTGTGCTGTCCCTGCCTTGTGTAAGGACTGTTGCCCAGGCTGCAATTAGCTTTCATAGGGACCAAGTTACTCAGATAGTTCTAATCAACACAATTAAACTAGAACTACAAGAACACTGGGAGCAAAGGGTGTTCATAAGACATGAAATGTATTCATTTCAATTACTTAATGTATCTGCACTGTATTACTAAAAGGTCAAGACCTTTAACCTGAAGTTCTGCTGTAGCTGGCTCATCACTGCTATACATCACTAAAAAGGCATTTTCACCTGTAGCCCAGAAAGCCAACCATTCCTGTTAACCTGCATTCATGGCTATTTTCCATCGCCATTATTAATGCGTGTCTGAAACAGATGGTAGCACCCCTACCTACACGTGACCCAGGATTTTTTTGTCAGTGAAACTGGAGTATGAAGCAGCATTGTGTTTAACTCGCTGGATATTTAATTTCACTTTAGTCCAAATCTAATTCTTTTTATTTCTCATTTAATAGAGTGTTGTGGCCAGAAATGGCCAAAAAAAAAAAAAAATGTAATGTCATTATATTGACAAACATATTGCTTGTTACACCGGAACAGAATTTTTCACGTTGAAATATTTATAGCACAATGTGCTTGATTGGTTAATTTCCCTTGTGATTCTTGTTCACAGCATCATAACCTCATGCTTATTGTCAAGCCTGCTGTAAACTTAACTTATCTGAACCGACTTAATGACAAATACCCTCAAAATGGTTGCGTTTTGTATCAGTTTAAACACTAAAATGTCAAATCAAGACAGCTGTTTTGGATTATGTTTTACATTTACAAAAGTAATGGCGGCATGATAAACAAAAGTAAACACATTTGCACCAAGTACCAGTTTCAAGTTTTTGTAGCAGATGGAAATGAGTTTCAAGATGAAAGAGCATTGGCAAGGGATCACACTAATGGCTTGTGCTTTCCCAAAGTCTTCACTAACTCATTTCGGAGGCAGGGGTCTAATTCCTGGGGTTCAAATCCATTCCAGGTCAAACCTGCCAATGCCCCTCCACCTCCACAGCAGGGATCCCACTCACTTGTGAATAAGAGGGCATTGGGGGTCTCCACTGTGCTTTCATGCATGACATATTTTTAGAGGAAAGAAGCTCAGTGAGATCCACTATTCAAATATTCAAAAAATATCTGCCTTTACCTTCCAGTTCAAGACCCGAGTTCTGAACGGTGTAGATGAATACAGAAAATGGAGCAACAGGAGACTTGGCCACAATTATCTATACAAGAAAAAAAAAAAGAAAGAAAAAGATTACACTAATGTGAGTTTTGGCTCCAAATTTGTTTATCCAAACTCAGGAAAGGAAAATTAGCAGCATCTTTTTTTTTTTTTTTTTTGTGAAAGAAATTTATTATTTTAACTAAACTGTACTTATATTATAAATAAGTCTTTATATTACTAAACATGGTACAAATGACACTATGATCTTTCTTCCCCCCCAAAGAAACAATAGCTATAAACATCGGAAAAAAACTATGAATAGTTCAATGAAATCTCATGAGTGTCATTTTTTATACTAGTTTTCTGAAAAAAACTGTAGAAGAGTTTCATAAATATCAAACTGTATTTTATTACTAAAAATCAACTTTGCAAGAAGTCATTTGTAAAATGATCCACTGCTTTAACCTTTTCCCCTTCTAAACCACCAATATACAGATGTTTTCCAGTAGGTCTAAAGTTTGTTGAGCTGCTTTGTAGCAGGGCCAATAGACATCTTACTTTGGGTCTTGGAAACCCAACTTGGAATCGCCGATTGTTTTTTTTACCCCATTTTCTCCCAATTTGAAATGCCCAATTTTAAACCTGACTCACTGCTGCAACCCCTGCTCTGACTCGGAAGAGACGAAGATGAGCGCACGCCTCCTCCAAAACGTGTGTCATCAGCTGTCCGCTTCTTTTCACTCCACAGGTCCACCATAAAGCTACCTCAGAGCTAGAGCGTTGAAGGACCACGCAGCTCTGGGTCGCTTGCAGGCAGGCCCGCAGACAGACAGTCAGTCTACAGGGGTCGCTGGAGCGCAGTAAGCTGAGCACACCCTGGTCATAGTCTGAATCCGAATCGGCGAGCTCCAGGTTATAGTGCCTTTACTGGATGTGCCAATCGGGAGCCCGATATTAACCAGTCTTTTGCAGTTGTGAAGCTGTGGCACTGAGACAATCTCTGCTTGTTTTGTATGTTTTAATGGTTTAAACAGATATCACAATTAGAAGACGGGCCTGGATGCAACTATCTATTGTTAGATATAATAATAATGTAATGATCTTATAGGAATTATGAATTCTAACTTTACAGATTGGACTCTGTTTGGTTTAGTATGGCTGCCCATTGTTTAGCTTTTACCGGGTTCCTCCTAGGTAATTATCTTTGACCTCTTGTTTGTTTATCGGAAGTGTTTTGTGAACAAAAGCTGAATGAATACTGTTCAGTTTCATCAGAATCTCCCACAACGAAATTGTATTTGTAATAAAATTGTTAGAGATGAAATCCTTCTTGCCAAAAGCCTTTTAATTTCGTTTGCAATCACCTGTACAATCTAAAAGGAAAAGGAACAAACGGTGATAAGGCAGAAATTCAAAAGCAATGAGCGCAGTCCAGACACAATAAGCTGGTCAAGATAAATAATAACCGGGTAGGAAAAAGAGATCCGGGATGGGCCTGAATACTTGACAAAAGGTGGATATTTGGGCTTTCAAGGTCCTGTGCCAATTAATTATCCAAACTCATATGCAGGCCTTAAATGTACCTTACAATGAAACAATACTCTGGACACAACAGGGCATGATGCCAGGAAGTGAAAGGACTAACATTAACCTCTAGAAACTACCTAAAAAACAATAACATCCTTTCAGCCAAGATTCAGCTCAAAAGATTTCCCAGAAAGTCTTCTCACACATCCCTATAGTTATTTTACAACATATCAAAACTTCCCTGCTTGTAAATACTTTAAACTGACACACGATTAATTCAAGTAGTTATTTGTCAATGGGGGAACCAAAAGGTTATGATGGAGTACATAATCATAAAACCAACTGTTTTAACCCTAAAGAATAATAACTTCCGTAAATCCAAAATCCTTTAGGAGTACCACTGAAGCATTTCACTGGGTTGATGTTTTGCAAACATGAACAGTAAATTGAGTTTGTCATGCATTACAGGGAGAGCCCACTGTATCTCGTGTAATTATCTGCAGCCATTCAAAGTGCGGCACAGTATATCAAAATCAGTCACATGCAGAACCTCAAAGTAGGCCCTGGAGGTCATTGTCACTTAGATAAACTAGGTCATGTCTATGGATTGAGGGAAACATTTGATCTTTCTGTCATGGCCACAGATTACCGGGCCAATCCTTTGTTTTCTCCGTTCATGACAGGAGTAGCATTGGGAATTCAATATGGTATATATATATATATATATATATATATATAGATCCATCTTCTGTTTTTGCATTTCTCAAAGTCGGAGCAGAACCGACTTGGATATGCATTTGTACAAATACTCAGTAAGGTACAGTGTGATCTTGGTTCCTATTGATTTTCAGACAAATATGTTAAACAAAGTATATCGTACCCACTATCTTTCATGAGGCACAAGGGAGATGCAATAACTTGCCTATGTGATGTAATGGCTGCAGTTATGGCCCATAGGGTGTTTTCTACTGATGTTTTAGCAGCCTCTTCTTACTTAACATCTGTGATGCCTCTTTATTCTCTCCTTATCTGCACATTTTTATCCACACACTGAGCAAGGGGTGGTTTACTGTGGGGATTATTTTATCTTTTTAAATGATACAGAGGGTTACTGCTGGGTCTAATTATTTTCTTTATGTTATTTAACTACACTGTGACACTCATGAAAATGCTTCAATTCACTTTGATCTAAAGATATGCATAGGATATGGCATTGTTCACCTACAGGGTAGTAAAGAAAAGGAATGTGATGAGGTATGAAGATTGATTTACAGTAAAACCTGGTTTCACAGACCCTCAATAGCACTATATTTGGACTACCTTACCTCTAGTTACATTAGGAAGTCCAAGATTAGGGCTAATCAGGGTCTGTAAAACCAGCCCAAAATGTTTTTCAATCTATTTAAATCACATGTTAAATACAGTACACTTATAGTCTGTCATTCATGTTAGGAGATCCTGGAGATGGTCAGACTTGAATGATATGCTAATTCTCTCCTCAGCTTCCTCTCAACACAAATAAACAACAACCACCAAGAAATACAACCCCATGGTTCAATTCCACGTCAATTCACAGAGTGAATAATTCATTCGCTTCAGATTTATTGCCGATGTCTTCGGCCCCACACCAGTGAAAATGGTTGCTGTTTCTATATTTCATTCAGCTATGTCAATTATCCATCTTATTTATACAGAATGGGAAATGTGATCCACTTTTGTTGCTAAAACATGATACTCCTTTTTGGTTCTTCTCAGAAGTTGAAGGCTAAAGCAAATTCTTTTTCTGCTAAGCAATTAAAACCGAACAGGAAAAAAAAAATACTTCGAAATCCATTTTCAAAAAACATTCTTCTCTCATTACATACTTGCTTTGCTGCTTTTACAACACAGTTGTCCAAGACAAAGAATGTGTAAAATCCTGTATGCGATATCTTCCAATGTAGTATTTCCCCACATTTTAAACGTATGTAAAAAAAATAAATAAATACAATTATTTCAATACAATACAGATTTCAAACAAGCACACAACTAAAAATACACAATATTGTATACTAAGTTATTGAGGATGGACTGAATGTTTTTTTTTTAGCTCATCTTCTTGAGTGAAATAAACACAGCACTCAATGTACCAGTATGCTGTTTATATTAAATGTACATATGGAAAAGAAAGCATGTTTAAGCCTAAATAAAACAGCTGAATTTCCTAAATCAAGCTCTGTAGCTGCTTAGCAACACAATGTGCAATTTGGCCAGTCACTACTGGATTTGAATAAATGCAAGACAGATTTCAAAATGAGATCCTTATGACGTCCATAAGTTGTTCTAAGCAACTATCAAGTTTCTGAACAAATATCAGTGTGCTGCTAAGCACAAAAGACACCCTTTGTTCATCCATTGCCTCCCATACTGAACCTTTAGGCAGACATGGTCTGAAATCAGAAACATTACATTTCTCAAAATCCTAGCAGTGACAACGTAGCAGTCTCAGTTTTCAGCTTCCATGGTGACAGAGACATTTGGAATTAAAACAGACAGAACTGATAATACATACTTCATGGTTGCCATAGCAATCATCACAATCAAATCCCTTATAGCTGCAAAATGAGTTGTCCAATCCCTGTTCTGTCCCTGAACTATGTCTAAAAGGGCTTTTGCTTCTTTCAGGCACCATTTTTGTGAAGAGGAAACACATCAAATACTTTATTGACCAGTTACTAGTAAGATGAAAAAGTAAAGCTATCTAATTATTTTTCCATTTCAATGCTGTAAATTGCAGTGTTGGGGTTGTTGCTGATAAAAAGTAATGTATTAGTCATTATCTGTTTTTTGAGAAAAAGTAATAATATTAGTATTACATGTTACTTAATTTAAAAAAATAGCGTGCTATATTACTCATTATATTACCCACTACATTCCTTCCTTTTGCCCTGCGAAACAATTGTGACTAATCTCCCTAGTCTGGTAATGCGTTTTTTAAATGTATGCCAAACAAATAAACTGTAAGGCCGTGGGTTACTTTAGTTCATAAGTAAATAAGTCTTGTTGAATTTACTGCTGCTTGCTTCCGATTTAAACACATCATTTAGATGTAGAATATATAATGTAGCGAGAAAACACTTGTTTATTTTTTATGTAAAGTAACTGTAATATTATTACTCAAATTAAAGCTCTAACGCATTGTAATAATTCGTTATAACACCATGGGATCCTTCAAGAAGCTGCTTGATGAGATTCTGGGATCAATAAGCTACTAACAACCAAATGAGCAAGATGGGCCGAATGGCCTCCTCTCGTTTGTAAACGTTCTTATGTTCTTATGTTATTAAGAAATGTAATATTATTATAGTAGCGCATTACATTACTAACGCGCTACCCCCAACTCTGGTTAATTGTATATGTAATGTGCCATCCTGATATTGTACCACTCAATATCAACAAGATTTTAAACCAGTAAGTAAATGTGCAATGTTAAACACAATATTATAAATGAATTACGTTCTAGGGGGTTCACTGTGGCTGTGAATTTTGCTGTTAGGTAAGTTAATAAATTCCCAGATTACAAACATCTTTAAATTAACTACCATATAATTTCACTAGTTTTGTAACATCCCTGTTAAAAGAATCATGGCAGCCCAGATCTCTAACTCCCAGACTTAAGCTACCATTCATACTGCAGTCCAGCTCTCCAGCAACTGTGCTACTCAAAGCCACTGCCCGATGTACAACAGTTCTGCATGATAACCAAAATCCACTGCACTGTGTGCTGCCATAAAACCCCATTGATGATCTACTTGAATTTAATACATTATCTACAATCCTTGCACTCTCACCCACTACATTCCACACTTCAGGCCAACACTTTATCCATGGAGCGACTCAAGCTATCTACACTCACTGCAGCCCTACCCTGTACCTCTTAAAGTGCTCCTATTGGAGGTACATCTGCCTGACTGCCAGGTCAGACTGCTGAGTGCTACGACCCCAGATCTCAACCACCAAACAAATCAGCTGGCCTTATTTTGAGCCAAGATGTTTGTTTTTGTTATGCTCCCAGTCTGATGCCAGATTTTTTGAGTTTTTCATAGCAAGGGCTCAAAGCAATTGTTTATTCAGCTGCTTCGATACTCAGGAAAGAGTCCAGGGAGAGCAAATTCCAATTTTCCTGGCATCGTATAACCCAGGCTGTTCAAGAGAAAAGGAAGAAAAAAAAGTATAATACCCGCAACACAAAACAAGCCTTTAAGCAAAGACTTGAAAACAAAGTCTTCTTGTGTGTGTATACTTGCTTGTATCTACGATTACATTTATTCACATGTGATTATAATTTAAGATTTCTAACTTCAACTAACACGAAATTCTATTACACTAAACAAAGTAGTGTTTCTAGAAAAGTTTCCCAAAAGGTGGTATCCAAAGATAAATTATAAAGTGGCCCAGACAAATTGCTGAAAAGTGTAATTCTGTTAGTACAAATGCATGGGTCCAGATTACAGTAGCCTTATCACACTAATGCACTGCTTTCATGTTTTAAAAGCATAATACCACAGTTGAATGTGCCTTGGTGTCCCATGATCAAACCTTACCTGTTTCCGTTGTGAGTCCAAGTACTGTACAATGAGTCTGGAATTGACGCTGTGGCTCCATGTGTTCCCCAGGGCTCCGGTTACATACCCGACTCCCCGTCTGCACTTCTGGGGAAAGAAAATCAATAAATTCATGCAATTTCAGAGCACAGTATTTGCATATGTATATAAAGCAGAGTTGCACAGATTCACTTCATTATAGATTTTTCGTTTCTGGTGATGATGAAGTACACACTGATAATTTACAACTAATGTTCATACTGAAAAACTATGCAAAGGCCTATGAACAATGAATCGGTTACCACCAGTGAGGAAGGTCCAATTCCTCTTGTCAACACGAATCCCATCACTAGTATGCAAGCAGTATAACAGGAAAGGTACATTTTTTAATGCCTTTTTAAACATGATTTCTCATCGTCATTACTGGAATAGAAAAACACGTTTTACATAGAGAATTACATCATCAGATATGGGAAATTAGCATCAACATTTTTTTTCTGTTTGTTTTTGGTGTATCTTAGACCCTAAACCAGGGGTCTCAAACTCAGTTCCTGGAGGGGGCCGCAGTGTCTTCTGGCTTTCGTTCCACCCAAGCTCTCAATTACTGAATTGGTCTAATTGCTTGATTAACTGGACACATTTAACACTTCTCTTCAGGCCTCAAAATGTTTCATAGATGGTGTACCTTGAATCAAGAGCATTTTTAAAACCACCAACTGTAAAAGGCCTTGAAAAAATATTAAATATGTCAAATTGAACAAATAATTAGATCAATTATGTTACTTGAGAGCTTAAGTTGGAATGAAAACCAGGAAACCCTGCGGCCCTCAAGGACTGGAGTTTGATATCCCTGCCCTAAATTATGTCAGTTGGGTGACATTTTGCAGCAGAATAGGCTATTATTATTGCTGTCACGCTTCCAACTTTGAATACTGGGACTACAAATATTAATCTTTTTGCGCTCGGAAATTAGTTCTATGAATACCGTATTTATACAAATAGAAACTGTTCAGCATTATTTTAAAGATTAACCCTTTAAACTATTAGGAGAGGGAATAATTGCGCTGCTTGGCTCCACTTGGATGGTTGTGTTTTGGTACCTCTAGGTTTACTGTAGGTTTATTAACAAGCATTGCCCAGTACTGGAACAGGCAGGAGAGCTAGATCCTAAGGTTGGGAATGTGCAGCACTGGTTGAGTGAGTTATTTTTATCCATTGCAGCTTGGAGACCATTATTTATATACTGCTTAAAGGCGTCATTCAGTAGCTTCAGACTGGTTGCTGCTTTGCTGCAATTCATTGATTTGTTTCTAAAAATATACAGTATATTCTACAACAATGGCCCATTAAGGCCTCTTTCGCTTACACAAAACACATCAATGATGAATCACAGTTTAAAAAAAAAAAAAAAAAAGGGGGGGGGGGGGGGGGGGGTATTTATATGTATGCTTTTAAGGCCAGGCCTGTGTTATTGTGAACAGCAATAAAATATTACGTCAACTTAAAAATGAAACTGCAAATCACTGATTTATGGTGATATTGTATTGAGATGAATTTTCAAATGTATCCTAAGGAAAGTTCCATTCCATGTATTCAAAGAGGCAACCGTTAATGTCAATGTACAGTACCCGCTGTTTAACATATTCTACTAGTAAAATCACACCATTCCAGATTACCCCATAATGTGTGATATCTGAGTCACTTAATAGTTTGTTACTTTCTATGTAATTCTGACTTTGCAGAATCTTCAAGTATTGGTTGCAAAATATACCAGTAATTTGGGGAAGCAGCTCGGTCAAAAAAAGAAGATCAAAAAAAGGAGTTGAAATGTGAAATGACAAAGGGGGTGAAAGATAGCTTGTTTTAAAATAAAAATGCCCATATGGCGAGTGAAAAAGTGCAAGAATTAGGAATACAGCAATGAATAACAAAAAAGTATCGATTATATATATATATATATATATATATATATATATGCACACACACACACACAAGTGTTCAAAGTTCTTTCAGCCAAACTATATTTAAATGGCTTACAAAAGGAATTCAGCATTTTGCATCAAAGGTTTAAATACTTCACTCCCGCTCGTTTATAGTCTTCATCAAAATATCTTTATTGATTTAAAAAAAGGACATAGTTGTAAAACAAACAACGTGTTTCGACACTATCGTGTCTTCATCAGGTGTATTAACACCAGCAGAATACATGAAACCCCGTTTTTTGCAACAGTTGTGATGGTGACCAAACGTGTGAGTACTGTTGTACAAAAAGTTGCTTAAAATGAACAGTTGTTTAGGAGAAATAGAACAAGAACAGCAACAAATAAAAATACACTTCATGTTTGTGTCTTGCACACATGCCATTAAGAAAATGCCATGAAAACTTAATGTAATCAATGAAGGGCTGCAATGCAGCAAAAAGAGCAAGAATTAAACAAACAAGGATGTGAAAAGGTAACCGTACCAAGCTGAAAAAAGTTGTCTTTGTGAACTCCAATAAACCAACGTTAACTTTCACCAGTCAAATCGTAGAGTGCCTAAATAAAGTTTTGAGTCAACACGAATAGGTTTTTTTCATCTCTTCCGTTTTGCATCCCAGTCGACTTTGCTACATTATTTACCGTCAGGAGTTTAAATGATTTAATTGCACAAGATTCAGTTTCTTCAGCCAAAGAATCAGCCACTGTAATTTAAGAGCAATGTTACCATTACACAAAACATGTAGCGTGAGCTTTGTGCTTTGAAAACAGAACACATCGAAATACTTGGGGCTGGAATTAGGAAGTGTACTATGTACTGCCGCTTACTTGATTGCAGTAAACAAAACAAAAAAAAAATGACATTTAATAAGTTTTGCTCTCAGATTGTGCTGATGAAAATACAGTGGATCTCAAAAGTATTCACTCCCTTTGGACTTTTCCACATTTATTGTGTTACAACATGGATCAAAATGGATTTAATTAGGAGTTTTTGCCACTGATCGACATAAAAAAGTCCATAATGTCAAAGTGAAAAATAAAATCTACAAATTGTTCTAAATTAATTACAAACATAAAAAAGAAAATAATTGATTAGTATAAGTATTCACCCCCTTTGCTATGACACACCTAAATAAGCTCTGGTGCAACCAATTGTCTTTAGAAGTCACATAATTAGTTGAATGGAGTTCACCTGTGTTCAATTAAGGTGTTTCACATGATTTCAGGTTAAATATACCTGTCTCTGGGAGGTCCCACAGTTGGTTAGTACATTTCCTAACAAAAGCTACATCATGAAGACGAAGGTTCATTCAAAGCAAATCCGGAATAAGGTTCTTCAAAAGCACCAATCAGGGATAGGATATAAGAACATTACCAAAGCACTGAATATCCCCCGGAGGACAGTAAAGTCCATTATTAAGAAATGGAGAGAATATGGCACAACTGTGACTCTGTCTAGAACAGGCCATCCTCAAAAACTGAGTATCCGGGTGAGAAGGGCACATCATCCTGAGAACTCCATACCTACCATGAAGCATGGTGGTGGCAGCATCATGTTATGGGGATGCTTCTCTGCGTCAGGGCCTGGAAAGCTCGTGAAGATACAGGGCAAAATGGATGCAGCAAAGTACAGAGAAATCCTGGAGGAAAACCCGCAAGAGACCTGGGACTTGGGAGAAGATTCATCTTTGAGCAGGACAATGACCCCAAACATACAGCCAAAGACATACTGGAGTGGCTTAAAAACAAAAAGGTCAATGTCCTGGAGTGGCCCAGTCAAAGCCCGGACCTCAATCCAATTGAGAATATGTGGAAAGAGTTGAAATTATTTCAAATATTGACAAGGGGGTGAATACTTATGCGATCAATTATTTTCTGTTCTGTATATGTAATTAATTTAGAACAATTTGTAGATTTTATTTTTTACTTTTACATTATGGACTTTTTTTTTGTGTTGATCAGTGGCAAAAACTCCTAATTAAATCCATTTTGATTCCATGTTGTAACACAATAAAATTGGGGTGAATACTTTTGAGAGCCACTGTATCTGACAATGTGCTTATTGTGGTGTATTTAATATCATAAATATAGCAGAACAAACTCACTGCAATTTAAACTTGCTTTTACTGATGTACTTGAAAAGGTTGAAAACCATTGGGCTAGACTGTGTAGTTGGTACCACCCACACCAGTTTCGCTCTAGCCAGCCGTGCGTGAGGCTTTGTGTATGTTATTCTAGTTTTCCTTCATTTTGTATATGATGTCTACGTCTTCGAAGGCAGGAGCAATGACAAAAAATTGTTCGTGTGGAGTTACTTTGATCTAAAGATTGACACAGAAGTTAAGTGCTAAAACGTGTGCAATACAAACCATCAACAAGTTCCATGGTGAAACCATGAAAGCCATGCACTCCGTATTTGCAGAGGCAGAAACTGCTGAAAATGAGAATGATCCAGACGACCCGACACCTCCTTGAAAAACACAAACCACTCTGTCATCATTTGGTATTACAGCAGGCAGGTCCTGTAATGCAGTGCGTCATGAAGAAATTACAAAGCGGGTGTTGTGCATGACTGCACGGCACAAGTTGCCTCTACATTTCATCGAATATGACGGTTTCCATTATCTTATGAGTTTCTTCAAGCCGAATTGCCTTTGTCATACAAGATCTGTTATTACGTCCAATTTCAAAATCCATTGTATGGTTCTTGACACCATTTTACTGTTTGAATGGCACAATTCCCAGTATTTAGAAGACAGCATCAAACAGGTGATAGAAGAATGAGGCCTTAGTGGGAAAGTACCTGCTCTCGTATATCGTCTGCAGTGCACACTCACTGCAACTGTGTGTGTGTGTTTACATATATATATATATAAGAAAGATGGCAGCAAGTTAAGACATACATAAGGTTCTGCTTAAAATATTGCATAATGCATGTGTCATCCTGTTTGATATGAGCCCCAGAGAAAAGAAGCCACAGAGTTGTGAAAGAACACAGCCCTCATGTAAACAGAATCTTTTTATAAACCTCTGTTTTGAATAGAAGTTACATCCTGCAATTTTTCAAAGACTAAGCGAAGATAAAGTATTCAAACGCCCCTTTCGCAACTCACATCAGCAGCTTTCATTTCCTCAAAACATTTCATGGAAAAAATAATAAATCTTACAAAATACATATGGTATCATTCACAGACTAAACACATACAGTATATTCACATAAATTATTTTACAGAGGCTTTTTATTATTCAGTTCAAAACATGAAAACAAAAATTACAAAAAGAATAACTGCGATGTATTAAGAATCTTTAAATGAAGTACACAGAGTACTGTTATTTTTTAAAAACAGGGTAAGTCATGCAAACGTGGTTTGGATCTGGGGAACCACAGGGAGTGCCGCATTGGCCCTTTCACTCCCACAGGGTTATGAAGAAAAACCCAACAGGTTTTAAAGCACAGACATCCCAAGCTGAGCCACTGTTTCTAGGTTAAGTAGTTTCTTCATTGGGTGAAAAGAGAGTTTTGTGGTATATATATATATTATATATATATATATATATATATATATAATGTATATATATGACAGCGTGTTCCAGTTCCCGCCAATATCCAGCAACTTCGCACAGCCATTGAAGAGGAGTGGGACAACATTCCACAGGCCACAATCAACAGCCTGATCAACTCTATGCGAAGGAGATGTGTCACGCTGCATGAGGCAAATGGTGGTCACACCAGATACTGACTGGTTTTCTGATCCACGCCCCTACTTTTTTAAAAGGTATCTGTGACCAACAGATGCATATCTGTATTCCCAGTCATGTGAAATCCATAGATTAGGGCCTAATGAATTTATTTCAATTGACTGATTTCCTTATATGAACTGTAACTCAGTAAAATCTTTGAAATTGTTGCATGTTGCGTTTATATTTTTGTTCAGTGTATGTATATATATATATATATATATATATATATATATATATATATATATAGAGAGAGAGAGAGAGAGAGAGAGAGAGAGAGAGAGAGAGAGAGAGAGAGAGAGAGAGAGAGAGATGCTGTGTATCACAACCACTCATAGGACTGTGTCAAAAGGGGTCTTTACAGATAGAAGAATAAGATGGATGCACACACAAACAATAATAATGTGTGGGGAAAGTTTATGAGCTACTTTTACAATGTAAAAGCAGACAGCGCACTCACTGATATCCGGCCCATACCTCCTCCCACTCCCCCAGCTGACATTTCCATCTCAAAACTCCCTCTCCCTATTTGTCTTTCCGATTCACGATCACAGGGCCAAGAGCAGCTGAAACAGTAGCTTGAACCCCCTCACTGAAAAGGTTACTTAAGGAAAGAGAGCACAACAAGGCAGACCATAGCTAAAAAGATAGATCAAGCTGCATATTTCTACAAATAAATGTTAGTCCCCAGCAAACATATTAAGAGTTTGCCTTATACATTTACTTTTTATATAGACGGTGAGCCAAGACATTGCATAAAAATGGCCAGCATTCCCAGAGAAGTTGAAGATGAATCCAGTATATTTATATCACTATGTCTCTACCGGTTTGGCAATTTTTTAATTATATATATATTTTTAATCTGTTTTCCTGTCACAGACTCCACAACCCTTTTAACTAGAAACCAGACTCTGTATGTGGTCTCTACAAATATGGAGGGCATAGGCCTCAAGGAATCTACAGTTCAAAAAGGTTCCGTTTACAGACAATTATGTAAATATTTCAACTATTAAAATGTAGCCTTTTTAAGCACTAATGGGCCAAATTTTAAAGCAAGTGCAAATTGTCATATAGAAATACATTAAATGTTAGTGACAGCTTTCTCGTAAATTCAGTGGGTTATTGTTTTACATTGATTGGTGCCTTTCAGTTGTCCCAATCCTCTGCAGCCATCATCTTCCCCTTTCCCCTGGCCTAGACAATTTTAAATTGTCCTGTTGGGTGTTTGCTAACTGGTCCTCGATTTTCCAGTAGGAGATGAATTCTGGGATGTAGATAATTCAGTTCCTTTTACAACGTCATGACAGCCTACTTTATAACTGACTTTGAACGGGGAAAAGGTCGTCGATGCATCAGTCACAGTAATAAAGTAGTAAAGCCAGGTCTGGTACCATTTTTTAAAATGACCAGTGATTTTGGCTTTGTATGACAGCATTTTCCATAAAATGAAAAAAAGACAACCGATGTAATTCAAAATGTTGTTTTCCACAAAGACGTTGCCTGAAATCACCCTTTGAAATTGAGCATTTAATTCTCTACTAAGAGCAGAATACTATGTTTTATTAAATACAATCAGTGCTGGGCCATTTAAGGTGAACCTAACAAAAAATCTATTTTCCACATAAGTGCACAACAAACTGATTCAACAGCATGAGAACAGATCTGATTGACAATGTTGTTTTGAAATTCCCAGAATTTTAATGCAAAGAAATACAGAAAACAAAAAAAAGAAAGCTGACTGTTGAACTTGGAATGTTTAAAACCAAGTACATATTACATCAATCAAAGAGGGAGGTTTTGAGAATTTTAATTAATCAGAAGAATGGGATTATTAGTCACCGCTCATATCGGAAAGATCAGCAGTGCCAGGCTGTGGAAGGAGGTGTCTGTTCATCGTTCTCCCCCCATTAAACCTTCTGAGCCGTCTTAAAATGAATCAAAGGCTTTAAAAAAAAAAAAAAAAAATAATATATATATATATATATATATATATATATATATATATATATATATATATATATATATATATATATATATATATATATTAGCTCAAAGAGCCAGCTGCCTAACGTTTCGATATGTTGTACATATCTTTCTCAAGGGAGCCTGTGTTTGAATCAAGGTATTTATAGGTGTTTAACGGCATGACAACTACTTGCTATTGTTTATATTCAAATCCATGATTTATTCTTACATGATGTAATGGTGTTCTATATGTGACATCACTTTTACTTATATATTTAAATCTATATTCTATAGATTTAAATGAATAAATGAATAAGAATGATCCAGACGACCCGACACCTCCTTGAAAAACACAAACCACTCTGTCAACATTTGGTATTACAGCAGGCAGGTCCTGTAATGCAGTGCGTCATGAAGAAATTACAAAGCGGGTGTTGTGCATGACTGCACGGCACAAGTTGCCTCTACATTTCATCGAATATGACGGTTTCCATTGTCTTATGAGTTTCTTCAAGCCGAATTGGAAGCCTGTGTCATACAAGATAGTTAAAAAGGTTATTGACGGTCAAAAAAACAAAATAAAAAAGATAAGCTGCAGTTACTTTTAAATGCAAATTCATACGTTGGTCTAATGATGGACAGAAGGGCATCTATTGCCAATGAGGCATTTTTGGTCATTAAGGGATCTGTTATTACATCCAATTTCAAAATCCATTGTATGGTTCTTGACACCATTTTACTGTTTGAATGGCACACTTCCCAGTATTTAGAAGACAGCATCAAACAGGTGATAGAAGAATGGGGCCTTAGTGGGAAAGTACCTGCTCTTGTGCACAACAATGCAGCTAATAAATCAAAGCTGGCTGAACATTTAAAAGGAGAGTATATCGTCTGCAGTGCACACTCACTGCAACTGTGTGTGTGTGTGTGTATTTACATATGTGTATTTATATATATATATATATATATATATATATATATATATATATATATATATATATATATATATATATATATATATATATATATATATATATATATATATATATATATATATATATATAGAAAGATGGCAGCAAGTTAAGACATACATAAGGTTCTGCTTAAAATATTGCATAATGCATGTGTCATCCTGTATATTCTAATTAACTATTTTATATAAACTTACATTTATATTATCATGTAATGCTGGCTCTGAGAATCAGCCTTGATATGGTCTCCCCAGCGCATCAGCATGTACAACTTTTGAATAAATTTTGTTTATTTAATTATTTTTAACTTTTGTATATTTATTGGAATTAATTAGTTCATTCATTCTGTTCAGTCTATTTATCCATATCTTTAGCTGTTCTAATACTACAAACTTTACATCATTTATGTCATGTCCTTGACTGGTGAAGTGCTATACTATTGGTTCATTCATTTTTTTATTTCTAATTAATGAAAGGTGGTTCTGAATTATTTTATATAAAGTTGTTCCAGTCTCTCCAACATATTTTATTTCATCACATTTTTCACAGGCTATTCCATAAATAACAATGCTATTTTTACAGTAGGTATTAGTTTTTAGTGGATATGTGGTGTTCTTATGTTTAATTATATTTCTACTTTTGTCTATTTATTTACAAACTTTACATGTACTAGTGCAAGTATTTGTAGAACCTATTCTGTCAATTATTCTTTTATGTTTACTGTGAACTAGAATATCACCTAAATTAGCTTCTCTTTTGAATTCTACAACTGGGGCCTTCAGAAACACTTTTTTCAATTTTTCTAAATTATGTAGAATATGCAAGTGTTTCCAAACTATCTTAGAAATATTGGGCAAAAGTTTAGAGTATGTCATTACTAATGGGACTCTCTTGACCTTTTTATCTCTATTTTTATAATCTAGTAGATCATCTCTTTTTAGTTTATCCACTTTTCTTAACTCTGTCTCTATAATTCTTTCTTTGTATCCTCTTTTTTTAAGATTTGTTTTTAATAGATGTCTTTGTTTTACATAGTCACTTTCTTTAGAGCATATTCTTTGTATTCTTATTCCTAGCCCCTTTGCGATTGCCCTTTTAGTGTGTATTGGATGTGCAGAGGACATGTGTAAATACTGGTGCATGTCAGTAGGTTTACAGAAGAGGTCAGTCTCAATTAAACCTTAAAGTTTTACTACAGTATCTAAAAATTATATTTCTTTTCTTGTCCATCAAAGGTCCACCTTAATATTACTGTGTATTTCGTTTGCTATTTTATGAAACTGGAAAAGAGATTCTTCTCCATGTGTCCAAACCCCAAAAATATCATCTACAAACCGAATGTATTCTAAAGGTTCTCTTTCTGATTTTCTAAGTCATTGTTCTTCTCATTTCCCCATGTATGTACTGGCAAAATGCATTCATAATTTAGATCCTATTGCTGTACCATCGTTTTGTTTGTAATTTTTATCAACAAATGTAAAATAACTGTTTTCTAAAACTACACTGATCATGTTCAGCACCTCTGCTGTTGGTATTGATTTATCTAGTCTATTATCTAGTGCTTTTTGACAAGCTTCTAAAGTTTCTTTACGAGGGACACTTGGATACAAGGATTTTACATCCATGCAAAATAAAATTGTATTCTCTGGAAGGTTGTGCTTTAGTGATTCAAGTCTTGTTTGTATGAAATCTGACAGAATTCTTTTCAGTAAAGAAACTAAGAAGGAGTAACTGCAGAGTGAATAATCTGGGCAAAAAGGCTGCATACTTATGATGGGCAATACTGTCATTGGCCAACAAAAAATCCTCAGCGGGTTTATTTGCTTTAGAAGTAGACCTTGGCTGTACAGAGTCACAAATTTTATGTTCTGAAAAATATATATTGTGAATCATCTGCAGTTCCAGCACCATGGCTTCTGCTAAAGGCAGGAGCCCTTACCACCAGGCAGAGAAAGTTGATTCAGGAACTGCAGCTTTTTTAAAATATTAGCAGGATGTGTACTATAAAAAATGTCTCAGCACTGAGAAGCCATGAAATTGTGAGTATAGAGCATATAAATATATAAAAGAAGTTCATGGATTATAATTGGGATGAAAGGTAACATACTTTAAAACTGACTTCTTGAACCTCTGCAGCCTCTTTGTCTCTCAAAGCAGATAGTTTTCATTGCAGAATTCCTTTCAGTAAAGAAAAGGATACTGCAGAGTAAGATGTCATCCTGTTGACATACTCAGAATCAGAAGACTCTGAAATGCAATGACACTCACCGCAAATTATCAGGAAAGAGCAGAAAACACCTAAACACTAACATAAGTACCGTCAACTTTCTCATAAGAAATTCTAGTGCAGGCTTGCACTTGGTCTGAATAAAATGAACTGATACCTATCATACATGCTTTAGTTTAATAATCCAAAGGCATTTCTTGAGAATCTGGATTAAGTTAATTTTCAATCAAAATATACGGAATTTAAACTTTTTACATAAATATCTTGGAAATAATATATACATAAAAAATTGATCATTTTGTTTTTATTGAGTGAAGACTGTTTACACAATATTAAAGCAAGTTTAAAACACACCTGTATATCACAGGGGGTATTCCCAAGTGGCTCATCCGGTAAAGGCACAACCAGATGGTGTGCAGGTTAGGGAAGTGCATGTGCTATATAGATGTATACGAAATCAGCTGGGATTACATTATTGTACAGCGCTACAGGAGCCCCTAATGGACAGGTACCCAGCAAACTCAAGTAGATACCTGACATCCACCATCAAGCTCAAGGGTGTAAAAAGGCGATTGGCCTAGCAGTGGGATCAGAGGAGGTTTTTAGCGGAGTTGCTGTGATGAGGGAACATAGCTGGACACTGAATTAGGTGTAACAAATGGGGATAAAGTATTTGGATACTCTAAATTTAAAAAAGGAGTAAGGGGCTTGGGGTTGATAGTTGCTAGAATAAAAAATAAGGTAGATTCATTTAAAAAAAAAAAAATGTTTCTTGCCAAAATACGTGGCACACATGGCCCACTTGCAACCATAGTTGTATTTTTCTCAAACACCCATTGGTGAATGGAGCCATAGGTAGCTGATCACACGTGACCACATCAATTTACATATATTACAGAATCATTTTGCTTCCATTTTTTAATTGTTTGTCCAGTGATACAAACATGCCAGTACAGGACAGTGTCATTCATCTCCAGTGGGCTTTGGGGAGAGGGGGTTGAACAAGTTAAACTTAGTAGACTGGAAAAATGTGCATGACAGGGATAATGTCCTTTTGAGTTCAGTCAACTCTAACGAAAGCAGACAGTCCAAAGCGGCCACGAAGCAGACATAACAAATGGAAGCATGGTTTAAATTTCCCTGCCTCTTGAGAACAGAATACTATCAACCACCCGCCTCCCCCAAATGCTATACCGTTCCAATGTAAACAGGCTCTTTGAAACATACTGTTAAACTGCATTTCTCAGTATTTACTTACAATACTTAATTGAACAGAAAGCTATTTTGTTTCAATCAAAACCCCTTTCCCATCAGCCATCTCAAGCTGTGATTTAATGATGAACGAAAAAAAAACCACAACATTTTCATGTTTTTGTTTATTCGGTTCACTCTTGGACAAGCCCAACTGGAATGAAAAATCTTGTTTACAGTGGGGTACTCTTACAATCTTACAACCCGGTTAGACAGCTGCTGGGGAACTGAGGCTCCAGGCAGCAAAGTTGTCTAAATGCTGGTGTTTAGATAATACAAATTTAACTCCAAAGCTGATTTATTGTTATTATTAGAAAATCTGCCCTGTTGTATCTATTTCTCTTTATGCGATAAGCAAAAAAAGGGTCAAGTAAAAAATAAATAAATTGACCATTCTAGATATTTAACAAGACATGGATGCCCAAATGGGCCTTAACAGACAGTGGGTGTATTATTTATGTGAGAGTTTTACCCTTTCAAGCGAGTTTCCAGCTCATCATTATGTCATGTGCAATAATTTAGGATGGTACGACCTTGACAATGGGAGATTGTTTCATTGGCTTCTAATTATCTGGAAATGCACTGCAAAGCAGACGCCAGCTTATTAATGTCACTACTTTAGTGCAGCTCAATGCAATTATCTCTTACGATCTAATAAGAAACTGCAGCTCTCATTACCCAAGACTAAAAGAAGCAGAGAGTGGGAGAATGGTGCTTCTCATACACAATGTCCCTGACCAACACAGAGCACTGGTCATCAAATCCTCTGATTGGCTTGCTATTGCATGAAATTCAAACTATACACAACAGTTCTTTTTAATATGGTGAAGCATGTTGCTTTGATTTTTTCTGATTATCCATAATTTCAAAACAAGCATGGGCCTAACATGTACTCTTTTGTTACCAAAAAGAATAATTAATTTGGAGGAATCTACTGATATTTACAATTTTAATTAAATCCATAAATCAATAAATAAATGAATGAATCTAAGTAAAGCACTCAACAACAGTGGCTGTAAACCCTGGCACCCTTGTAAAATTGGCAGATTTTAATTTTTTTTAATGTTGATTTTTATTTATTTTTTGATGTTAATTAAAATGTCACTTTTGTCTAAACTTTAATTCTTTTTTTTTTTTAAATAGCAGTTTGTCAGAAACAGAGACTCCTTAAGCATTTAGAAACCTTGTTTTTATTTAAACTGGCACAGTATTACCCTGTCAAGGTCAAAACTGTGGCCTGTTACCGTGATTAATTAATTAATTTAATTAAGTAATTAATTAATTACAAAATTACTCAAATGGACTTCCTTTATCCCTTTTTGTACCTAGTTCACATTTTCTACTTTTTTTTTTTTTGTTGTTGTTCTACTTTTTTCCTGATTTGGTTTTGTTGAATTTTCTTAAATACATAAATAAACAAACCCATAAACACACCAAATCACCAGTTTCATACATGGTTCCTAAGGCAAAGTATTTTAATTCAAACCATTCAGCTGTCTTTTGTTGGTATGTGTGTGTATTAAACTGGGTGTTAAGGAAGCTTAGCAGATGTTTCAGTTTTATATTTGGCTTGGAACAGCAATTATGGAATGCCTAATGATGCTGGCAAACTTCCATAAATGGGTTCAGTGACAGTGTCTCTCATTAGGCAGAGTCTGTGTTTCAGTAATTTAAAAACATCAGCGGTTTGGTGTGGAAGTGGGATCAAGTGGGAACCAGGTGGTCGGAGGTTCAAATCTCTGATTTGGATTACACAACGGTGTCAGAAGCACTAATCAGAGCTTAACAGCCTTGAGTTAACATCAATTCCCTACATCATCTGAATGCAAGTCGTAAGTTAACCATTTCTATGGTACAGTCAGTGCGGTGAACATATTGTTTGTCAGTACTTAGTAAGTAGTAAAAGGTCCTTCCATTCAGCATATCCTGATCTTTGTACTCTGTGTAATTAGCAATGTTAGTCATTATCAAACCACTACCGATGGTCTGCATTTACAAGTTTTAGGTTTGTGCTAAGTGTACTTTTTAGGGAGACAGATATAATTGAGAACAGCAATGCTGGAAGTTTTTGGGATCTCTATAAGATGACTGGTACATGTTAAGTAAAGTAAGATCCTACAGTACACTGTTTACACTGGAATAAGCAATACTAGCTAATGTTAGGTTTTAATCATTTTACTTTTTAAATTGTATAATAATTCTTGAAACAAAGTGCTGTTCCTCCAGCCATATTCCAGTCCATTTCAAACTGTTTACGCTGGCTGAACATGCTGTGACTCAATCAGACTCAATGTTACTGCCTTCATTGCAGTTTCCCAGGACATGTGGCATCCTAGATGGTAAAATAATAATACTAGTAACAATATTATAATAATAATAATAATAATAATAATAATAATAATAATAATAATAATAATAATAATAATAATAATAATAATGCAAACATCTTAGTGACTTTCATCCTCTTCCATGTTTAGTACTTCCTCTTCCATGTTTAGTTACATCAGTAATATGAAAAAGTACAATGTTAGTAAGACAAACTGACAGACAGACAAACAGCTACTTTCATATACCCACAGATCCAGATACTTGTACTTAAAAACATCCTTGTCAAGTTTCATAACAATTGGATAAACATTTTTTAATATATCTGTGAAAATGCAAGTGTGACATACAGATATATGGTCAGACAGAATACAATCTCCATATACCACTGGAAACTACAATGGGGGTTAGTCTGTATTTTTTTTTTTTTACTACTGATTTACTAGCAAAACTAGTTTGAGTTAGTTAATCTGAGAGTTAGATGAACTCAGTTAGATCTCTACAGTCAGCCAAACTTCCACCATAAAACACCACCCTTATACATTTATTCAATCTACACAATAACGTGGGTTTGGCAAGCTTACTTTGCCGTGTAAAAATGAGATGATTTACCCGAGCACCCTATGCTCTCTGAAGGAAATCTTGTTTTGAAAGTTGTTACAGGATGCAATCAAACTTGAACTGAATATGTACCATAAGTCTGAACATTTAATGTAACAGTGAATCGCATTTATTTGCTACAGTAGCTTTTGGGTCAAATCTTATCGTGACCACAGACTCAATGTGATGCAAATGTATAGACATACAAATTACTGCACACACACACAGATGGTCCTCATAATCACATAATAACTACACAGTACATGAAACGTTAAAAATCTTCATGTGATATCAAAAGTTTTTTGGATTATAGCCAAATGCAATCTAAAACCACTATTGTAGGCTAGAAGTGTATGGTGAAGATCCACGTAAAATCCAAACAGTAACCATGTTCCTTTTTTTTTTTTTTTTTTTTTTTTTTGTGTGTGTAATATTACATGTATTAAGCCCAATCAGCTGTATTATTAAGTACAAGACACTCTCATAAAAATGATTCTCAGTTCCTAAGGATAAAACTATGTTGAAATCATGAGCAGAGAAAACGTTTTTACAGATCTCATGCAGCACAAGGCAGGCACAGGTTATGATGCAGCCCAGTGTGGTGTTGAAAGGTGTTGAGGTGTGAACTGGGTGCTTTAAAAACAAACATAGATGATGTGTTTATAAATAGGTGTGCAGCTTGTACAGGAAGATGCTGTGCAGATACGCAGCAGAGGAACGTTCAGTAGAAGGTATGGTGTACTCAGTGTGGCGCCCACAAAAACCACAAGCTTGCCGACACAGTTTTTAGCTTCTCTCTCCCTTTCCTCTAAAAAACTAGGTTAATTTACTCACTAGTTTCTAACTAGCAGTTGAACTTGTAAGATAACAAGGGATTTGTCCAAAATCAACAGAGACTGAACTGTAAAGGTGGTATGGCGTTGAGATCTGGTGGCACAGTGAAAAGGTTCCTTGAATTTTGTAAATGTACTACAGGTATTTTTAAACATGTTACACTTTTCAGAAACACACATAGAACTGTTGTCATATCTCTCAAAATAATTACTTGGAATGCATTTGTCTTGAAAAAAAAAAAGATACAACATGCAGTCAAATTATATATGCAACACAAACTATGGGTACATCACAGGTAAGGATACAGTATGTGTATGACTATTGTGAGGATTATTTAAATGTAGAATACAGTTTCTATTAATAATTTATTTTGTCTTAAATAACATGAAAAACGATTTTATGATACTGTCTTGTAGCTAATTCTTCATAGAGATTAAAAGGAAAGTAATATGCAGTGCATACAGTATATCTTATTGTGTTTAGATCACTTAATTTCAGTGCCTGAATGATGTGTAAAACCACTGTCCAATATAAATCAGTTTTAAAGGGTACATAAGGACCTTTTTATTTTATTGTGTTACATGTTCTCATGTTTTGCTACAACTGTTTACATACGGTGTGTGTATTGTTTATTTATTTATCTATTTATATTTTGAACTTTTTTTTTTTTACTTTTAATTTGCATTCCCTGCTTCAAGATGCCTTCCCATGTACCCAAAAGGACCTCTCAGAACTACAATTCCCATGTGTAACTGAGATGGATTTACCAGTGAGCAGGAGGATGATGGGAAATGTAGTTCTGAGAGGTCCATGCAGGGATATGGGAAGCCATCTTGAGGTAGAGAATGCAATGTAAAAGTTTAAAAAAGTGGTCAAAATGTAAAAAAATAATAAATAAAATTTAAACAACACACACACCTTACGTAAACAGTTGTAGCAACCCATGGGAACATGTAACACAATAAAATAAAAAAGGTTCTTATGTACCCTTGAATATGCTGTGTAAGTATCATTTTGTTATCATGAATCCAGCAGCACCTATCAAAACATAATCCCCATATTTTATGGGTAGTAGTTTGTACCACCTGGATCTGGTATCAGGTATCTGGGACTCCTGTGCTATCCAGTCCAGTTGTAACCCCCCAAGGTAAAAGACAGGCCTTCCAACCTGAATCAAATGTTACTGAGCTCTCCAAACACTAAAGACTTGACTTTGAACCAATGCCCCCCCCCCCCCCCAAAAAACATGCAGTTTGCAACTTGGTGCCTAAAAGCTTCTCCCCGTCTGGTCTCCAGATGCTGAAGCTAAAACTTAAGGGAGGTGTTTAAAATCTGATAAATGCTGTTTTTTTTTTGTTTCCAACAGTTTAAATTGTCTATAATTTAACACGCCCACTGAAGCTAATTTGCACTGAGAATCATTTATTTTCTTTAATATTGTTCCCAGAATTTTGAAACGGTATTAAACGGGATGTGTGCACCAAATGAGTGTATCCACACAGTTTCATTCTTTTTAAACAAAGATTGCTAGGATTAGACGATCAGGGTTTCGCATGAAGTGAGTTTCCAAGGCTTTTACTAGATGGCTGGATGTTGATGGCTCAGCAGTACTCAATACTGGGCAAGAAAGCGACAGCTATAAACCTACAGTAATCAAACAGGACTGTTGGGTCACAGTATTGCTGATGTTCAGACAAAGCTAACCAGGTAAAGCTACTCTTCCTATTGCCATGTTACAACCGGACACTAAACAATGGAGATCGGTTATACATCATGTAGAAATAAAGACTGCGGCCATTGATGTAGTCATCAGTTTTTTTTTTTTACTGTAACGTTTTGCTTTTTTGGGGAACTGGCTTGGAATTTTACTGTATTAGAAGGATTTGTAAGGGTATTCAAAAGAAATTTGGAGTGATCGCATTCAGACTCCCAGTTCATAGTGGTTTGATTGTGTTTGCTAAAAATGGAAACCAACCGGACAAATTTCAAATCACTCTCATAGGAGAAGGCAGATGGGAAAAGTAGCATACAATCAGCTTGGAAGATATGATATGAACACACAAGAGTTTGGCCAAACTAAACAGATGCCAAACATTTGTTTTTGGAAGTTTGTCATCACTTAACTAAAAGGATGTGCTGCTATTAAATAATAGCTTGACATAATAGTTTTCATTAAGCTTTTATGATTCTTGAAAAACTAGATTCTTGGAAATTAGATAGAACTCTTGACCTAATGTACTACTGCAATGTACTTCTAGAACCAAATGAAGATAGCTGTAACTTCATGGCCCAGTTTTATTTTTTAACAGAAGTACATGAAACTGAGGTCAGCATTACCCTGGTCACTGAACTCTGGCCGACAGTCGACAGCCCTCAGGCGAATAATAAACAGAGAGGAGATGAATTTTCTCAGAACTGGAGAAGCGCTGCTCTTGAAAGAAGAAACCTGAAAAAAGGACTAAACTGAAGCCATAAGATATTAATCTGATTACATAAGCAGGACTGTGAATCGGATATGCCTCATTGTTCCACATTTCCCCAGCCTGAGCAGATGGAGCTAAGGGGCCCTTTCCTGTTTAGAACCTACATTCTAATTAGATTTCTAAGGCGGGTAAAGTTACAGGCAGCCACAGAGCACAGCATTTGCTTAAAAGTTGGGAAATGTCCCCTTACCCCAACCAGAACCTGTATGCTCACCCAGCATCATACCTTTACTTAGGCTTTAATAATAATGCCAACCATAAAAAACCAAAAACACACATAACTGGTTAAAAATTGCTATTTAACCCAATCTCTAAGTACTGTACCTGTTTGCTGCTGTAGCCAAAGCAGACATATGTGTATTTGTGATAGTGAAAATCAATCATAATTTACCTAAAGTATATCCACACATGAGTGTGGCATATCTATCTGATGAGGAGTGCTGACTTTTTTGTACTGGCCATGGAGGGAATGGAAAACAGTTATGCAATAAAAAATATCACTTGGTTAATTTAGTATACTGTGAGTGCAGTGTTATTATGGGAGAAATGCAGTGGTACAGATATGTTACACAATCTCACCTTTACCTTCTGGCATTGCATTCCAGGTGTGAGGATGCAGTACCTTTGCTGCTGAGTGCGTCGTAATCTGATTGGTTAGAACCACCTGGAAAGGAAAAGAGTGACAGAGGGGACATCAACATTAGAAGGAAGTCAAACCAAAGTTCACAGACAGTACAATACCCTGCCACTGTAGAATGAATAACCAACATGCATTCAGTAGCAAGTTATTGATGTTGGTTGAGAATCATATTGGCAATGACGCTTCCACAAGTAGAGGAGGTAAAACCGTCAGTGTCTGCTTTACCTTACTACACTAGAATAGATCCTATAGACCAGGTGCCCTATAAGCCAGAGTGGACACCTGCAGGCAGGGCTGTCTTTTGTGCACCAGAGGGTGTTAGATAGGACTGGCTTGGCATTAAGATCGAATGAGACTAAGGAAAATAATCAGAAATTCTAAATTGGGGAGGAAAACTGTAAAAAATAAATAAATAAATAAATATTTTATATATATATATATATATATATATATATATATATATATATATATATATATATATATATACACACACACACACACACACATACAGTACCAGTCAAAAGTTTGAGTACACCTGTTTCAAACCAGGTTTTTCATGATTATCTATGCTTTTAACTTTTAACTTGTCTATAAACACTTAATATTTCATTATATGATACGTGTACTTATATAAGCTGAGAATCATAAGTGAATCACATTAAAAATGTACTTTAAATGAAAATGTAAACCCTGTCAATTTCAATGAAATGGTCGCCCAAAGCAAGGGGATTTCAGTCTAAATCCGAAGTCAGTTAAAAGTCTGAAATGCGTATAACACAGTGTTAGAACACTGGCCCAAGTATAAAAGTGTCTTTGTTAGATGTTCTCTGAGTTAACTAGCATGTTACCTAACTAACCTTTTGTCACCAATTATTGTTAACAGGTGAGGGTCCATGATTACTATTAATATAGGTAGCATAGGCACAAGTTTATCATTCCTGAATGTAAGGGAGCAGAAAATGGCAAAATACGCTCAGTTAAACAAAGAAAAAAGACTTTGTAATTACTTTAAGAAATTAAGGTCAATCTTTAAGACAAATCGCAACTGTTAATAACTGCTGTGGCCAAGACCATCAAACGATTTGAAGAAACTGGCACTCATGAGGACCGAACAAGGTCAGGCAGGCCAAGGGTGACCTCAGAATCAGAACAAGTTAATTCAAGTCACAAGTCTGCCCCTGAAATACAAGCTCAGCTAAATGTTACTAGAAGTACAGATGTTTCAACATCAACTGTTCCGAGGAGATTGCATGAAGCTGGCCTAACTGGAAGAATTGCTGCAAAGAAACCATTGTTAAGAGTGCAGAATAACAGGAAGAGACTTGCCTGGGCCAAAAAACGTCTTATGGACTGATGAGTCAAAATTTGAAATATTTGGGTCCAACCACCGAGTATTTGTAAGACGCAGAGAGGGTGAGTGCATGAGTTCTGCATGTGTGGTTCCCACTGTCAAGCATGGAGGAGGCAGTGTCATGGTCTGGGGTTGCTTTGCTGGTGACAGAGTTGGTGGTCTTTACCAAGTCCATGGCAAGCTCAACCAGCATGGCTATCATAGCATACTTCAGAGGCATGCCATTCCATCAGGATTACGGCTAGTTAGGCAGTCCTTCATTCTTCAGCAAGATAATGACCCGAAACACACCTCAAAGTGTGGGACGAACTGGACAGAAGAGTCAAAGCAAAGCTACCTGGAATTAAAATGCATTAAAATTGTTGTGTTTTTTTTCATTTATCTACACCTCCTACCCTACAACTTCCAAGTAAAAAAAATATTATAGAAATTTGTAGAAAATTAATTGAAAATAAAAACTGAAATAGCTTGGTTGGATAAGTGTCCACCCCCAATCCTAAATTAGCTCAGGTGTAACCAATCACCTTCAAAATCACACATCAAGTTAAGTGGCCTCCACCTGTGTTAAATTGTAGTGATTCACATGATTTCACGATAAATTCAGCTGTTCCCTGCAGGTTCCCTTTGCTGGGTAGTGCATTTCAAAGCAAAGACCATGAGCACCAAGGCGCTTTCAAAAGAACTCCGGGACAATGTTGTTGAAAGGCACAGATCAGGGGATGGGTACAAAAACAAAATAAAAAAACTTAAATATCCCTTGGAGCAAGGTCAAGACGATTATTAAGAAGTGGAAGGTGTATGGCACCACCAAGACCCTGCCTAGATCAGGCCGTCCCTCCAAACTAGATGACCGAGCAAGAAGAGGCTACCAAGAGGCCAAAGTGTGCATGTGACAACTATATCCCAAGCACTCCACAAATCTGGCCTGTATGGTAGGGTGGCAAGAAGGAAGCCATTACTCAAGAAAGCCCACCTTGAATCCCGTTTGAAGTATGTAAAAAAACACTCAGGAGATTCTGTAGTCATGTGGCAAAAAGTTGTGTGGTCTGATGAAACTAAAATGGAACTTTTTGGCCTAAATGCAAAGCATTATGTTTGGCACATACCCAACACAGTGCATGAAAGAACACCATTCCTACTGTGAAGCACGGTGGTGGCAGCATCATGTTATCAGGATGTTTCCCATCGACAGGGACTGGAGCATTTGTCAGGATAGAAAGGAAAATGTACAAAGTGCAGAGAAGTCCTTGAGGAAAACCTGCTGCCTCTGCAGGAAAGCTGAACCTGGGACGGAAGTTCACCTTTCAGCATGACAATGACCCAAAGCACACAGCCAAAGCTACACTGGAGTGGCTAAGGAACAAAAAGGTAAATGTCTTTGAGTGGCCCAGTCAGAGCCCCAACCTAAATCCGATCGAAAATTTGTGGGATGACTTGAAGATTTCTGTACACCAATACTCCCCAAGGAGCTTGACAGAACTTAAACAGTTTTGTAAAGAAGAATGGTCAAATATTGCCAAGTCTCTAGGAGACCTATCCCAACAGACTCACAGCTGTAATTGCTGCAGAAGGTGCTTCCACCAAGTATTAACTCACAGGGGTGGAGACTTATCCAATTATGATCTATCAGTTTTGTATTTTTAATATATAATTTTTTTCTCAATAAAAACTTTTTCTCCCTCTGTCATGAGATTGGTTCACATCACTGTCAGTCCCTCCCCTTTTCAAAGGAACGCCCTTCTCCCCTGCACTCCTCGCAAGAATAGAAAATGGCTGAAAGTGAAAAAACATTAGGTTACAGATGTAACCCTGATTCCTTGACAGAGAAGACAAACAACAACCAATTCTTTTGGGAGATGGCTGCCGCAGGTCAGGTATTCACTGAGCATTTTATATCAAAGCTGCCGATAGGCCCATCCGTGGAGTGAAGTCTTCGGTCCTACCCACCAAGGGAATAAGTAGTCACTCCGTGGAGATCACATTCTCTTTTGCACCGAACCCGTGAACGCAAGGTTTGTTGGTCTTTTTCTCTTTGAGGGAACCAGGGTTACATCCGTAACCTAACATTCCCTTTCAATTTGAAGATGACCAACAACCAATACTTTTGGGGAAAAGTATATCAAAGCCGTCGCGAGGGAGCATAAGCCGAGACAGCTGACAAGGGACAACTCGACACTGCAAAACTAAATTAGTGGTGAGAGCATGCAACCTCAGGGACCCTTGTGCCTAATGAAGGAGAACCTGGTGAATCTATGCAGAGTAGCTCAGCTAGCCGCAGTACAAATATCGGTCAATGAGGCTCCTTTAAAAAGGGGCCCATGACGTAGCCACTCCACTGGTAGAGTGTGCAGTGACCCGTCCAGGTGGGTAAGCTGGCATTAATATATGCAGTCAAAACTGTGTCCACAATCCAGTGTGACAGTCGAGTAGGCTTGGAGAGGGCTTGGCCAAGGGTCCTTTCACCATGACAGATGAAGAGCTGGTCAGACTGACGCAGCACTCTCGTCCTATCCACATAACATCTCATTGCCCAAAACGGGCAGAGGGAATTTACTCTCCGATCCTCCTCCGAAGAAAAGGGAGGGGATAGAAAGCCTCCCGTTCAACTGACTGGTTTAAATGGAAAACAAATAATTACTATAGGGCAATAAATTGGGTCATGACCTCTGGTCATACAACAATTTTGAAAATACTTCCACTTATAGGCATACAACAACCTGTGGAGGAGACCCTAGCGTTCTGCAGTGTACTGACGACTGCATCTAAGAGACCTAAGGCTAACAGATGGTCCCATTCAGAGGCCAGACCCAGAGTTGGAGTCTGCCCGGTTCCGAGTGCCAGAGGGTATCTCTTGTCTGACTGAGGAGATACAGGCGCAGCGGAATCTCCCAGGGCTGGCTTTGCAGCAGCTGGCAAATGTTTGAAAAACAGATTCTCCTGGGCCATCTGGGGGCCACCAGGAAAATTGTCACCTCTTCTCTCCGGACTTTCTCCAGGAAAGCCGGGAGCAACGGTATTAGTGTGAGTATGTGCGGACGTTAGCATCTCGTTCTCTCCCAGTACAGAAGGGAAGCATTGAGGCTACCTGCCGGTATGCCTTCCATTCTTGGTGAGAGTGCTGAAGCAATTCCTCTACTTCTGGTCCAAAGGTATGGTCAGGGGAGGTAGGAGCACCAACTGCAGTAGCTGCTTCTGAAGGAAGAAGCCCCTTCTCATGAAGCCGTGATCGAAATCACATCATGGTCCTCCTCAGCCATGCTGACATCCGGTTCTGTAACATCCGGGGTGACCACCGGTGTAAGCAGGGTCAGTTCCGGGGCCGCCGTCATTGGCTGAGCCGGGGCCAGAGCAAGGGCTTGAGCCTGCTGCCTGGCCAAATATGAAGGACTTGGACCATTTGGTTTTTCAGGTCCATAATTTCCTGTGCATGTCTCAAGTTGCTTGGTCCGCTCAGCACTCCATGTGGGAGACTAAGAGCAGGTGTGAGAGCGAAGCATTTGAGCCTGAGCGCAGGGAATGCTCCGCGATGGGCTCAGGGACAGACTGACACATTGTTTAAACACCGGAGGGTGTAAACCTGTGTATTGAAGCACTCAGGAACCAAAGGTGCAGAAACACGAGGACACAGAGAGAATACAGTACTGGTGCACCAAAGAATCGGGGCACCGAGTGGAGGTGTTATTGACATGTTGGTGTGCTGAAGCACAGAGGCATGGAGCGTCCAAGCACCAAGGCATCAACAAGCGCCTAGCCCTAACCGTGTGTAGTCAACACAACCCGGGGTAGTGCTTAGCATACACCGGGGTCGATACACAGGCTTAAGTGGCTGCAGTAGGCAATCAGGAGAGCAGTGCGGGGAAGCGTACTGTGTTGCACCAGGATGTAGTGCGATATCCTCGTTCTGGACTGCGTGCAATCTTACAAGGGGGCAGTGCGTAGAGTATACCAGAGTGGAGTTCAGGCTCAAGGAACTGTGTGATGTTAGACAGGAAGAAAAAATGTGCTACTTTTTTTTTTATTTTTTACTGAAAAAGGCAGTAATAGGAAAAAATACAGGGTCACACACACACACAGCAGTTCAGCTATGGGGATAAAACAAACAGTCACTATGGCAGGCGGGTGAGCTGTAAAAAAGTATTATTATCATTATTTTATTTTTTTTCTTTTAACCAAGCACACCGAGTTGGCTGGCTGCAACAAGCCGGCAGATTCAACTCAACAGCGGGGCGCAGCAGAGCTGGGTCCCAGTGGAGGAATCATGCTTCTCGCTTATTTATTTATTTATTTTTTAATATAAAAGTAGTAAAAGAAAAAACACACACATGCACACAACAGCAAAGGTGTAAGAGTAAATGGAACAGTCACCAGGCAACACGGGTGAAGTGAATGTTTAAGCACACATGTTTAAGCAAGAGGGGGGGCCGAGAGAATCCATTGGAGTCAACTCAACAGCGGGGCGCGGCAGAGCCAGGGGCCCAGTGGAGGATCACATGTCTCTTTATTTTTTCAATAGCAGAGGAAAAAACACAAAACAGGAAGCACTCTAAGGTTAGAAAAGCAGACTACAATCGCAAAGCGATGTAGGCTGTTGAAAAGAAAAAGATTAAACACAGCATAGTTGTGCAATGTTTTGTGCAACATAGTTGTGCAAATGAGTTCATAGAAGCGGAATTTCTGATTCCAGGGAAGTGGCAAGCCAGCTTCCAGCAATAAAAATTGCAGGGGAACTCCAGAAAACTTGACAGAGTGTTGTTTCACACAGGCTCAATCACAGCAGCGGGACAAGGGTGTCTAGCCTGGACTGCAACTGGGGCAACGCGTAGCTTACAGCGGAGTGGAGCACCGTCTACAGGCAGAGGGTATCAAGGCACCGAGGGTGCAAGCACCAAAGGTAATGGACAAGGGTGCACAGTCTGGATCGTGTGTAGTCACATGACCGGGGCAGCATGTAGCTTGCAATGGAGTTGAGCACTGCCTACAGACAGGGGGCATAGTGGGCACCGCAGCAGTGAGTGTTAAAGCACTGAGGGATAAGCATCGAGGGCACTGATGCAAGGCGCGTTGAAGCACCAAGGATCCAAAGCACCAGAGTCCATTTCAAATCCAGTCTGAATACAAAACCTTGAAAACTCCCTTTTGAATCTAAAGAATATTGAGGTTGTTGCTGTAGCAGTAGGAAATATTTTCTACAACTGCCAACAGACATACAGGTCCCAATCAGACTAAAGGTGGGGTTCTGGCACAGAAAGATTCAGTTAAGCCTGAGAAAGTGGAAAATTACATTTTGTTTTGGCTCTATTCTGTGTTTTGATAAAAGCCAGTTGGCACTGCATGTATGTGAAATCTGCTTCACCTACATGTTCCCTCCCCCTGCCAATCCCTAGCAGATCACTTGATGACAGATACAGTTAGCATTGCTTTCAGTTTGCAAAGATCAGGAAAACAGATAAAGTGCCTGAGCAAGGTTTATATTTAAGGCACACTTTTGTATAATTGTAACCCCCCTTATCCCAGCATGATTAATACAGAGTTAAAGGACAGTGCTTTTTGGATCATTAAAATTGCCTCGCATAGCTGGTGCTACACAAGGTCAAAATGAAAACGCAGTATTGCTATAACAATTTCTTTCAAAACTGCAGAAAATTGAAGACCCCTGTAGCTAGATTCTCTCATATATTCCATCAGTATTATATTATTTGATTACTAAATCTTTAAAATGTACGTACAGTTAGGCCCCACAAAAATACACATAGCATTCTCACATTGATAAATCAGTAGGTCCCATTCACATTTCTGTACCCCAGGGGTATTTTCTTAGTTTATAATGTTTGGTATCCGTGAAAACTTTCAAGACATTTCCTCATAAGCAAATTGTACTTAATGCATCAAAACATACTTTAAAAACACAACATCATTTTATGCTTTGTGAATACGACCCAACAGTATGTGCACAGATGTGGAAAATGGCAACCAATACATGGCAGTTGTTCCATTACAGCTTACTGAAAGTGGTTTTGGGGATAATTGTATATATAATTAAGCATGTAGTATATCTGAAATGGCTCAAATTGCTATGCAATGGGAGTCTTGTTTCCATAAAAAAATGTTAGACAAACATTTAAATAATCAGATTTTATCAATGCCTTCAATGACTTTGTTTTTAATTTTTCAAGTACTTCTCTTATGATAGATACTGTGGGGTAGATTCAGTTGATTTAAAAACAATGGATTATCTAAATAATGCTGATGTTTAAATGAATAAAGAATCCTGGTTATACATGCAACACTGTTCATATTAACCTTTCCGTTTATTTCTATCTGTAAATATATAAAAACATTAGGACGGTTCATATTTTAATGGTAGTATTTAGATCTGCCACTGTTTAGATCAATTACATAAACCCCAGTGTTTAAAGTTATGGATTAACAGCACCCTTTGCATAAACAAGAAATAGCAGTAAAGAAAATATTCTACTTTATATTAAAAATACTCTTGGTATGCATATATTTTCTAATTAAGGGTTACTTTTCACAAGAAAAGGATTCATATTGTTTCCATTCGTAAAAACACCAGAAAATAAACTTTCGCTATTTCAGACTGCACTTGGATTTAAATCTAGCAAGAACAATCCCAGTTTTAGTGCTCTGCTGTCTTTTTTTTTACGATTTTTATATCAGATAACACTGTTCAACCTTTTGGATTTTTGATCTGTTTTTTTTTTTTACTCTGATGATTGAAAACGATGCTTCAGGCCTACAGAATAAAAAGGTACAGTAACCCCAAGAAATGCCCTGGCAGCCAAAGGTATCAATTTCAGAGTGCTAAGATTTCATCCAGGAAGAGGAAATTAGGTGGTTTAACACCCCCCACTTCATCTCCGCTCCATTCTAGCACTGCTGAACTTTGGAACTGTTTCGAGCAGAGGCTTAAACCAGTGACCTCAGGAGATCAGAGAGACACAGTGGGAACTACATTGAACCAAATACCCTCTACAACTGTAAAGTCCCCACCTTTGAAGCTGCAGACCCATATTTTTTTAGATTACCAAAAAGAAAATAATAAGGAGTTGAATAAGATTTTTGGCCTTAAAGTGCAAGCAGGAAACAAGTGATGTGACTTAATATAGTAAACCGTTAGCTCCGACATAACAAGCAGGAACACAATATGTTAATTTGGACTTGTGTGTGTTTGAAATGTGAATTTACATCTGAAAAAAAAACAAATACATACCACTGAATCAAAAGATCAAGGTGTAGAGCACTGGTCGGCAATTAAATTTGACAGCAGGCCAAATGACCTGTCGGCAGCTGAAATGTGTTGCGGAATGGCACAAAGCATACCGGCTATTCAATAAAAAAAAAAAAATTCTTGTCAAGTCGGTAAAAAACAAACCAAAACGGAAATAATAAGTAACAATTGTGATAGTATGTCTTTGTAACCTCCAAATAAATATTAGTAAAATAATATACAATCTGTGTGGTAGCTAATAAGAGACAAATTAGTTTAGTTTAACAATCAGCTATGTTGTGAGTGAAATGTAACTCAAAATGACTCCTAACGATGACAGACTTTATTGTACAGCTGAAAGACAATTTCAGGGCTTGCTTTGACATCTTCAGCATTCCTAGGTACGTATCATTTTAATCTGTGATCCATTTTCAGTCAACTCCGATGGGGATTTCTCATCCCATGCAAAGCAACTGCTTCCTGCAATCGACGAAACAGCAACTACAACTGGTAGTATATTTGCAGGCATCGTCGTTGCTGGAAACTGAATTCATTAACAATGCAAATCTGCAATCATTCTGGTCCGCCTATATATGTCCAGACAACTGCTGCTGGCTCTATTTGTGCTCTCCATGTTCGGGTCTACTTACACATGCCAAGCGGCTTATTCCACAACGAATGCAATATTAAAAACAGATGCACAAAACAGGCTGACACAAGAATCTTTGGAGGACTGCCTAAGCATCGCCATCACATCTATCACACCTGGTGTTCTGAAGCTGATCGCAGAACGAAATTGCCATTTTTCTCGTTAAATTTGTCATAACGCAATGAAGCATCTAAAATAAACAATGTATGCTACTTTTGAATTTTGTTTGATTTTATTCCGTGTTCCTGTCTACAGCCCTGCCTGGAGGTATCAGCGGGCCAAATAACACCTGTCCACGGGCCATCACTTGCCGACCACTGGTGTAGAAGATAATGCAATATTAAATGCGTAATATACAATGTCTTGGATACATTAAACAATGTGATTGGCTGAACAAGATCACATGACTGTACAGTTAGAATTGTCTTACTGCATGGCTAGAGGATAATCACCTCTGAAGATCAAAGTGCATCTGGGTGAAAAGCTTAAAAAACAAACTTCTCGTTGGTCAAATTGGCAAATTTTTCTATCCAAACCACAGAGAGAAAGGAAATGTAAATGTAAAAAAATGTAAATGATAATCAATTTTCTTGGATTTATTTGTTTTAAAATCTCAAAATCTCGATCGCTTCGACCACGGCGATGGTTCCTGTAAAACCCACAGGCTGAACATGTTAAAAATAAAAAAGTTAAAACACATGACAGTAATTGCAGGCATCAGTGTGTATTATAATGCAGTGAGCAGTTTTGTTCAGGTTGACTGATATGAAAAACAACATTTTGCTTGAGTGCCTCCCTGAGCATCAGGGAGACTTTGGAGAAGTTAAACTTGTCTTGAGAAAAGTCACAGGCAGCGCATTTGGAGGAATAAAAACAAAACATGATTATTGAACTAGGGAAACAGTGATTTCAAATGTCAATTTTACTTACCAAACTGTATAACACATGTAAGTAAGCGGTACTATATCTATATATATATATATATATAGATATAGATATAGATATAGATATAGATATAGATATATATATATATATATATATATATATATATATATATATATATATATATATATATATATAAACTACACATTAAAACCACACTTAAAAAAAATAGCCTTGAATATCTAGGGGGAGAAAAAAGGAAAATGGGCATAGGAACCGGTTAATTAAGAGAATAATAGAATAGAACTGGGTACAAATTACAAAGTCAAAGCATGAGGGAATGAATTAGTTAATTTTTACTGAACATTGATTATGGGATGTAAGAAAAGTAAAATAATGTTTAAAAAAATAAACAAAAAGAACTTCAAGTCACACAGCATCTACATTACGGAAACCAAAAAGTCACATGACCCCAATATTGCAGCTATCTTAGGTCACAGCTCAAAATGAAGGATGCCGTTAGATTTTGCCCACAAAGTTTTTACAACACTGAAAATGTTAAACTTTAACACTATGAGATAATAGCAGTATTAGTTGCAGCAACAGCTAGCTGACAAACTCACACAAGCTCCTCTTACGAGGATTCTTAATAAACCACAAACCATTCTTTAAATTCAGACCCTTCATTTCAAATACAGTGTATACTCTTTGGGGAAAAATTATGATGTTATTCGATTCTTTTAGCTTTAGTTCGATTTTCAAGTTGGGTTTTGAATTCTCACATTTAAAACCATAGCCAATGTATGTCTGGGATTACGAATATATGGTCAATAATCATACTCAATAGGCAGAAAGAAAAGAAACAGACAGACTAAGACAGAGAGGGAGAGGGAGAGAAAGCAAATAACTTTCTGGCACACGACCAAACTACACAACAAGCGACTTGCAGAAACAAACCACCCTCCCTCCCTTTTTTTTCTTCTAAAAACAAAGCCAACATAGGTTTCAATTCTCACAAAAAATGAAGAAGAAAATATTCATGAAAGGAAGTGAGAGTGAGGCAAGAGAACAGCTGACAAGGATTTTTTTTTTTTTTTCTGGGTCAAAGAAACCCCAAAAAATCAAATAAGTTAACCGGCTACGCTTGATATCAGATTTGGCATGACATAACCTGCAATAAATTTGAAAAAAAAGACTAATAAAAACATTTAGCTGTGTTATCTTTTATTTAAAAAATTATTTTACAGTCTTACAGCCATTTTGTTTGCAGTGGCTTCTACCTTTTGAAAAACATGTGTTTTCCCACAAAATAAAAAAAAAAAAAAATATATATATATATATATATATATATATATATATATATATATATATATATATATATATATATATATATATATATATATACACACACACACAATATATTATATATTAGGTTGGTCTTTTTTGATGTCCAAGGATATGATCAAGTCTTGTATGTTTCTGGCAATGGTGTACACACATATGTCTTATACATACATATCATGTTAGTAACAATATCTTTATTATTAATAAATTAAATACTTTGAAAACATTTGAATTTATTTATTACTAATTTATATTTATACTTAAACATAATCTGTTACTCTGCATTTTTTCATTAAATGAATTAACCATGCTGGACCAAGTTAGATGCAGTTTTAAAAACTACAGATTTCCCTCATGATTTCACAATTAATTGGTCGAGCCACTGTTAGGGCATGTAGGCAGTAAACTACATTTTACTGTATAAGGGTCCTTTACTATTTCACTGTTTTCAGCACTTCAGGGTTTATTGATGTTTAAATCAGATAGAGAAATAAAGACAATGACTGTCATAAACACATCAAGCTTATCATGAATACCAAGAGTTAGGGGAAAGAGGAATACTGGTGATGGGGATCTCTCCAGTAATACAGGAAGACACATTCCACACAGTGTGTGGGGTTGAGGTGCTACTCAGTGATAACCATGACAATGACCTTCTATTTCTAGGATCTCCCTGGTAGCAGCGATATAATCTCAAACACATACCATGACCGGTTTGACGAAACACTTGGATGTCAGAGGTAAGAAGCAAAAACGATTCTATTTACTTATCCCAGTCATGAATGTCATGGAAAAACATGTTATTTTGCTACGCAGTTAATGGCAACAACATCCAGAATGGTATCAAGTATAACTTTTACTTACAAAATAAGAAGAAAGGCCTATTTAGCTTTCAGAAAAAAAACATTTAAGAAGAAAATATTTATTTAACTAAATTATTTTGAGAATTAACATATCATCTATGTTGTGAAAACAGTAGACTGACAGCCAGCTGCTAATGTTACAGAACTAGCACAGTTTATAAAGAAGCTCTTATAATGAAGCTCTGTCAAACACTCCGTAGACAGCACCAGGACATTTTATAAACAGAACGCAACAGGCTCATAAAGTGCCATTTGAACTACATGAGGAATCTTATTACTAGAACTAAATGTACTCTATGATCCTTAAATAGAACCTTGTAAAACAGGTTGTATACAATCCTACAAACAAAAGTAAAATATTTACCAAAAAAAAAAAATAACAGTACACTTTGACAAAATTAAGTTAAAAGTCAATAAGAAAGAAAGTCTGGAAGAAATCTAAAGGGTTAACCAAGCCCGTAATTGGGCTGTTTATTTAAACATGTATTTTTTTTGGCTCTTAAATACTGTATGCGGACAAGGTGAATTCTCAAAGGAATTCCCACGCATTTCCTTGGGCTCAGGGTGCCCTTCATGTGCAAACCTGACTCTCAACACACTTCTAGCATGAAGCTGGTAGAGCTGCCCAGGGCACTATAGCAGAGGAGAGACCTGTTTAATGACAGAACTGAAAAACACTCAACTCAGGGACAAACAAACACAAACACACAGTACACAGCGGGGATTCCGGGGGATTTCCTTTCTGTTTTTCAAAGTGTGTGTAAGGTTTGGGTGTTTTTATGTCTGGCTGGCTGTCTGCGCGCACACACACATGCGTCTAGAATTTACCTTTCTGCTGTAAATTCAAGAATATACTGTCGACCTAACATTTTGGGCCAACAGGTGGTAAGAGTTATACTGTACATATCAAAGCTACACATCTTCCTATTCTCGGACTAAGCTCATCTATAGGTTTATTATTATTATTATTATTATTATTATTATTATTATTATTATTATTATTATTATTATTATTATAACAATGTTATATCCAAATCCAGGATGAAAGATCTAGGACAGGTTAGGAACGAAGGCGTTTATTGTGTGAAGTGTGACAGACAGACAGAACACAACCAGTGTATAACTGTATTTAGAATGAGGACACATTAAAACATAAAGCAAAGCAATATCCGGTAATTTCATATTTTGAGTTTACAGGATGCATGTGAATGCAGAGGTCACAATCAAGATTTGAAAGCCTTACCCTTATTTTGGTTACCTGCATCTACAGTATATTTTAAAACAAGCTTAGATGCACGCTTATGCACATGCATAAAAACAGGCATAAACACAAACTGCACTACAACTCAACACACTCTACTAATCTTTTTTTTTTTTCACAAAACAAAATTAAGACATGAATGTACATTAAACTTGGTTCAGTTCAACACTCAAGTAATGAGTAAAAAAGTCTGCTTTACAAATTGTTTATGTCCAAAATAGACTTTTATCAGTTAATTGCATTTTATGCAAGAGAAGACAAAATATGGCAAAATAACTGTGTTATAATGTTTTGTATAAGTTTTGATTGGCTAAGACGGACGTGTGTATTAGGACATTACAGTAGCACACAACTTTGCAATTAAATAAGCTGAGCATAAAGTAGAATATAGTCACAGGTGGTAAACTAACTGTGTGTATATATATATATATATATATATATATATATATATATATATATATATATATATATATATATATATATTTAAATATCTTCTAACTTCAGTAATGCACAAAGCAGTTGCCCAAATGCCAAAAATCTTTCAGCAGATTATATGGATATATTTGTTGTGTGTCTGCTTCTGCGAGTGCATTATAAAGAAGCATAACTATGCACACCAGTTCAAATTGATGTATGTGCATGCTTGTGTACAGTAAAAGTGGTACACCACTTTTGAAGAGTGTGTTCAGCACTTTAGTGAGGGTGTGTGTACATGGGTTATTAGCAGTTACTCCACTAAAGCGTGTAGAAATGTGTGAGAATGGGTGCATACTTTCTGTTTCCATCAGCAAGCGAGGACTTGACTTGCCTTGCAAGTAAAAGAAAGCAAGCTCAAACTGCTTGTTTTAAATAGTGGATGAGTCTAAAGGAATCTCTAGGAAAGTCCTCAAAATGTGTGATTCTGGGAAAGTGTGTGACCATGTCAGCAAACTCAATATCAGGAACAGTAGAGAAAATTAATTCTGGATAAAAGGACAGGAAGCTCTGTAGTCAATACAGTGGATTTCAGAAAACGTGTTGCTATGGATCCTAAAAGAATCAGCAAATTCAATACAGATGATTAAAGAACTGGGATTAGAAGTGTTATTCATTGTAACGATTCAAATGTAAATCACATACAATTTTCTATTCATGATCAATTTCCACAATAATTTAAATGCAATGTTATTCCTGATAAATGATTAATTTATTATTTTAAAGATATAGGACATGACCCAAAAGACTATACAAGTGACATGCACTTATTATATAGCAACAAATTTGTAAACATTCTGCGAATTATTCACTTAAATGGTTTGTCAGCTAACTAACTGGCTGTAATCGCTGTATGTTTATATGTTTTGGCTTGAGTTAGGCAGGCAACTGGATATGGTCGGCTTGACGGAGCTGCCTGATTTCTTGCCACTTTGTGCTCCAATGATTTTGTGATTCTCACTTTTATTAAAAAAAGGTTCAGTTCTGTAGGAACACTTCTCCTGCCACCCAGTGGCTGTCCACAGAGAACAATAAATAAGTATGCAAGCATCCTCCTGGACGATACTTGTAATGTTTTTCCTTGCTTATAGTATGCATATATATATATTAATTTACAGAGCCTCCAGTATGCCCCTTACATATTTCATCTTTTCAAGAAAGAAAGAAAGTTGTTAATTTCTTACATTTGTATTCCACAGAGCGTTTACATTCACAGCCTGCCAAGACTGTTTAAACTGTCCTGTCATAAACCTAATCCCAGGTAACCCCAGGTTCCGATTGCTTTGGAAGCAGTGCTCAATGGAGGATTTATCAGAGTTATGTAAGCAGGCGAGTCACACAACAGCTTGGATTGCTCCTAACAGGGTGTGTCCGTGCAGATGGATCATTTGATTGAATGGAGGAGAGGGAATCGCCATAGCAGTGACCCTGTTTCATTCAATAATAGCTTTAGAATTACATTTCCCTCAATAACCATTAATACTGGGGAGTCACGGTGTTCACTCCAGCCAAGTTAGAATAAACGATAAGGAAAACTACAGTGACAGCCTATACGGGATCAAACTTCATGTGACATCTAGGGAAATACCAGGGCTATCCCTCTAACATTTTAACATCAAGCAAAAAACAAAATGTCAATAGCTGTGATTTATTAGCAGAGACAGGCACTCAAAATGAAAAAAAAAGTGTCTTCTTGTTCTTCAAGTTTGACTGTGTCTGTACGTGAAATGCTTTGGACAGTTACAGTATTCCAACAGAGATGGCTTGAAATGATCATGGTTGCCAGTTGTATCCAAGATATTGATAAAAAAATAATACAACAATACACTAATTTAGATATTTGGTATTTTGGAACTTCCACAGATTGTCTATCTTCAGACTGTTGTATGTACCAGGTGAAGGACTTATGTTTTATTTTTCCGACTTTAAATGTGTTTCTCCTCAAGCACCTTGGCTCCATCTATTGGAGACGGCATGAAACTAGTATAATTGGAGCGTACTCTATTTGCTACCTTTTCATCCTTTTGTTTCCATATCAATGTGATCTAAATCGAGACTGACAAAGAATTTACTCCGAACCAGACTTACTGATGAAGGAAAAGGTTTTAAACTGCAGATTGAAGAACAAAAACAT
Source organism: Polyodon spathula (assembly GCF_017654505.1). Classification (NCBI taxonomy): domain Eukaryota; kingdom Metazoa; phylum Chordata; class Actinopteri; order Acipenseriformes; family Polyodontidae; genus Polyodon; species Polyodon spathula. The sequence continues at coordinate 13,109,890 of NC_054545.1, forward strand.
TGAATTAATTTTACTGACAGAAAAGTATTGGAAGCAAGTGCATTTGTTTATAAATGACAATTATAAAAACATGATACATTTAGGAGATCCTGGGCTTAAAGTCTGGTTGCAAATTGGAACATAGACTGCAGATAGAACTGGCAGGTCCTGTTAGATATTGGAACGAGATGAGATTGAGTTTTACAGACTGGAACAAATGGAAACATGGCACAGCTGTCAAACAAGCAAACTCCACTTTTGTATTTACAAATCAGTAAAAATCTGAGCACTACAAGTTTTAGGTTAAGTAACTTAATTTAGTACGTTGCCACAATTTCAAAAAAATGTGTCATAGCAGCTCCCGTTGTGAAGGCAGCAGTGTGCTCAGCACAGACAAGGATGAATGATGTCACCATCTGAATGTGGTTCAGTGAATGACTAAGTCATTTTCTAAAGCAAACAAAACAAAGAGCGCTAGCCCTGGACAGACTGGTTTAAATTAGTCCCATTGTCACCTCCTTTAAAAGGGATTGTTCTGACACAAATACCTGAGCACAGTCATTTGTGATTAAAGTGTTTTCTACTTCTTAATCTAGATCTATGTTTGCGTGTACCTCACCATGCCACACAATTGAGAACATTTTTGTATATACGCTAACAAAGTCAGGCTACTGTAGCAAAATTATGATCCTGGTCTTTAAAATCTGCTTTGCGCAAGGAAAAAAAAAAAAAAAAGTTTTGTTTCCCCTCTTATTTTACTCTGTGTGAATTTTTTAAATTTATTTATTTTTTGTGGATTTAGGAATTATACAATAAAATGTAATTTCCTCAACAGTATCCTAAAGTGACCGCGTGTGTGTGCGCGTGTGTGTGTGCGCGTGTGTGCGTGTGTGTGCGTGTGTGTGTGTGTGTGTGTGTGTGTGTGTGTGCGTGTGTGTGTGTGTGCGTGTGTGTGCGTGTGTGTGCGTGTGCATGTGTGTGCATGTGTGTGTGTGTGTGTGTGCGTGTGTGCGTGTGCGTGTGTGTGTGTGTGTGTGTGTGTGCGTGTGCGTGTGTGTTGTGGTGGGATATGACATTGAGTCCGTGAGTATAGACCTACTTGAGAGCTATGTATTTAGACAAGTACAGCTGTATTCCTGGAGTTGGTGGGCCTACTAAAATACAGTTGATGATTTTATGGCAGGATTTTGTGATGACTCATCGCTCACCTTATCTACTCTAAGTAATAGAAGTTACAAAAATTGCCTCTTCATTACAGAAATGTCCTTCGAAAGATGTAATACAAAGGTTATAAAACTTAACAGTTCAAAATAACACTGCTTCATAAAGTCCCTCTCAATCACCTCCTCTGTTGAAAGAGAGTAGATCTGGTTTAGAAAGGAATAATATTCTAGTGCTTTTGCCAGCATTGGTTTTGGGACACTGCTGTATATATTTATCTTATGTGTCTGTACAAACTTTTGAAATGCTATAGAGTAAGGTTTGGGTGACAAATCAATCCATTGTTGGATTACATTACTTGATTACCATCAACAGTCAATCCTGTGCATCGTTTTTTAATGTGTTTTGTTTTCCTTTGTATCTGGGCTGCATTAAGTTCTAGAGTTATTGAGCTCCGCGGTGGTGTTGATGATTTAGAAAGTAATCAGAACACACTTTTGATTTGCTGCATCGTGGAAGCAAACCAAATACAAGATTAACTCCACACAGTAGAACAGAAAGGCATCGATCAGATACTGGAATGACAGGTTCCCTCAGCCCTGGAGCGGTGCTGGGTCTATCCCAATACAGAAAGTGATCCCTTAGGACAGATCTCACAGCAGTAACCTGAACGAATAGACTAACAGGACCACCCAGCAGGGGGTGTATCCAATCTCACCACTACACTGCCTCCTTGCTTACTGATAGCAAACGGGACCTGGGCAGTGACAGAAACTGTTTTCGCTAGACCCCCAAGGGATACTGAGCAGAAAAAGGACGACTACCATATCAAAACAAACCACAAAAGGAGGCACTTACACTCTGTCTAGAAGCAATACAGCATCAGAAGAAAAGTACAGAACAAAGCAGGGCTGAGACACACTCATGGAGGGGCAGTGTGTGTGTGGGAAAACTGCCCTGCAGCTATCAAAGGTATTACCCTTTCTCTGGAAAAACAGAGGGCTTGTGTCTCCAGCAGGTTTACTCATTTGGTTTGGGTTTCTCATTCCCCCTAACTTGTAACCCTTTAGGTTAAGTAGATGAAGTGTATCAGGAACCTACCACCCTTTGTAAAAGATGTGATCACCTCACATGTCTTTGTGTGATCAGGGGGTGCCACTTACACAGAAGTGTGGACAATATCCATGGATCACAAGCTGCTCAACCTCTACCTGTTGGGAATGATGAATAGAAGCCCCAAATCCAAGATTTTCTCTATCAAGCTGCACTCATTCGCAAGTTGAGATCCGAGGCTACAAACAGAGCTTTAATCCATTAAACATTTCATAAGTACATATACTTCATGTTTTGCTCATCTGCCAGTAGATGTAAGAAATACCCCATTTGTTCTACAACCCTTTAAGTTTAGGATATCGGTTAATTCCAGTGGCATGCATCATCACCTCCCCACCACCACCATTTTCTGTACTGGCTCTCTAATTTTAGGTCCCCTTCTCCTTGTTATCTGCAATAAAAGTTAGACATTCATTTAAGGTCCTGTCTGCTTTGTCTAACCTAAAAAATATCCCCTTCGGTTGTTTTTTCTGTCAGATAACAGCAGTGATATTGACCATGTTGCACTGGCCCCAGTTCCCCAGAGGATATCAACTTCCCAACCCCAGCACTGGGAAAAGAGCTCCACAGAAATGAGCTGGGCATCAATATCTTTATACAAGAGGCAGTCTGGCCATCTGTCCTTATGGAAGGGAAAACTGGCTCCATTAGAAAATCTTCAATGAGGCAAGACCACTTGGTCTTGGCATGCTACAAATATAAATGTTTACTACTGATTATATATAAAATAATTTAGTCTTTTAGATAATGATAAAGTACAGTTCTAAGTATTTACAGTAGTAACATACATCTGTTGCCAAGAATATAAATAACATTTTATAGTGTCAGTATTATGGAAAAGCAAGTCACAACAACCATAAATAACTACATCTCATAGTAAATACAAGCATATAGTTTTATCAAAACAAAAGTATTGTAGCAAAGGTCAATACAACATTTTAGAAAACTTGACAAAGCGCTTCTCAAGATATTGTAAATAATGTATGTGTAAACATTGGGGGACTGATAGGACAAGCATGTGCGCTAATTAAGGGATAATGACATTGCTGTGATGTGTTATTAATTAATAATAGAACCCTTGATTCAATAAAGCCCAAGACAGAGGCTGGAAACCACTCGTTTCCAACCCCCTGAGCAGCCACCTTACATGATAAATACGTTCAGACATTTCAACACCTTTCAATCAAATAAACTCACAGAACAAAGTCATTCAGCAAAAGACTGATTTTCCAAATCATTTATTCTCATTTTGTTAATGACAAAAGAGAAGGAAGCATTTGCTTTAGTGACAAAGCAAGCACAAGGTACAGCCCAACATTAACCAAAGTAAAGAACAGCACAATAGCAGTGAACTCAGTACCCATCTAGCGATAGAAGTGACAAGCCAATGGAAATCCAGCACAGGCTGCTACAAAAACAAAAAAATACATAAACATCACAAAGAAAAAGGGAGACATAGTCTTAATGAAGCTGGCATTAGTTAAGGATTAAGTGTACATTCTCTCTATTCTGTACAGTACCACAACCAACCTTGTTGAAACATGCTAGCTGCCACTGGTAAGGCATTATCAAGTTACTTAGCTGTAAAAAACATTGCTCAGGACTGTCGGAGCTCAGCAACTGAACAGATGTTCCCCTTGCTTTACTTACTCTTAATCAGAAACTGCTTTTGGATCTGAAACATTGCTACTCATTCTCTATGCTCTAGATCTCAGGCTCTGAATTTCAAACCCTAAACGGAGATATTCCCATTTCTAATAGTCTCATCTCATCTCCAGTTACCGCATTCTCAATCACAGCATACTGTAATAAAAACTGTAGATAATTGAAATTATGTTAAGATAAAACTTCTAAAATAGGGGTTTTCTATACCCTGATAACTTATTTCACTATCTGTTTTTAGTTTTTATATTGAAAACCATGACTCAAAGGGCACTTATACAGTAAAGTACATGTAGTATAGTTTACTGTCAACATAGCTGAACCGTGAATTAACCAAATTAAATTGGGAAATAATGAATGCCATATCAGTGCAAGGCTTTTTCACGATCCACAGGTAAATTTGCATGGTCAATCTGCAATTTTCCCATTCTTTCCCCATGGTTATACTATGTGGTTATCATAGTTTACCGTGGTCAGCCTTTTATATATGTTTACTGTACCTCTCTGGGCTTTACAATGTGTACCTATGCTTTAACCTTGCTTCATTACATTTCGCTATGGTAAACTTTTCTAAGGGATCTTCTGCTTCCTTGTCCTGATTTAAGTTGGTTTTACAATTGTTCTTGCAGTGACTTATCTCTCTGGTATGAATTGCAACCATACCAGTGCAGATGAGGGAGGGCTTAACAAAAAACAACAAGAAAGTATGAAAGTTGCTTAACTTTTTAATACTATAAATGTATGAACTGGTTTTAAAATGGATTTGTTGGAATTTTTTGCTCATGTGATTTGACTTGTTTTGTCACATAAATACTCCCAACGATCTCAAACACCTAAACAAATATGTTGCTGCAATCAGGGCTAAAATGTTAAACTAAGGAAAGGAAGGTTAGACCAGCCAAAATGTTTAGCAACACAATTAAATATAGAATTTATCAATGAAACAGACAGCTTATATCCCTGGAAGCCAAAGAGTAAACTGCAGTACTTTGGACAGTGTATGTAAAGCTTACTATATGTTACTAAAAGTCAAACACTAGGCCACAACAAAGACAGGAAAACATGCATGGCCAGCCCAGGTGTTGCTAGCATTGTGCCATGCTGAAGTTCTGTGCTTAAAACAATGGCCATTTCAAAGGTCAACAGAGGAGTTTGTTGCATTTCATAATGCATTTAATATGATTCAGAAGTTGATAACATCTCAACTGGGGTTCATTTTAAATTAGCAAAACGTAGATTCCATTTGAGTGGTATTTCTGGATACACAGTCAATTACTGTATCGGATTTATGACTAATTTAATTAACTTTAAAACTTATTTTATAACAGTGACAAAAACAAGCTACAGGACATGGAATGATGTGCCTACATGTGCAGCTACACAAGAATTCACACCCTGAATACAACTGCCAGTTTTTCCTTGCAGTCTATATAGTTATGATAGCTTTTTCCAGTGTTATAATGCATTCTACCATTGGGTATACATGATATACTGTTTTCTGGAAGTATGGGTTCACAGAGTAACACGAGTGAATGCAAACAAACAGGGATCAATACTAGAAAAGACATCACAGTGGTTCAGTAGTAGCACTTTAGTATGGGTGGTATTCAACAGCAGTGGTTTACACATAAAAATGGCTCTGTTTTCATAATAAAGGCATGACAATAAAATGTCTTTTGAGAGAGATTAATGCAAATTGTAGCTGAGGCAGCAGCTGAGTATTTAATGAAACTTTTTTTGTAACTCTTTTTATTGAATATACATTTTTATAAAAACACAGCAGAGAAGAAAACAATACACAAACGCAAACACAAAAATAAACACCCTAAACTAGGTAAATATTATATATGTAACAGCAGCAGATTCCCACCCATCCACACACTGTTGTCTTTTTATGCATACCAGTTTTCCTGATTTAAGATCAGGACTTCCTCAGTGTACTGTCTTATCTCACTCGCTGTTTATTTTTGCAATACCCCTTCAAGACCATTTCATAAACTCTAATCTCTATCCTCCCATCTACTTGAAAGCAGGTGTTGGGAGATGAAAATGCATTACTTTAAAATCATGAGGTCATCCATAAGGGCGCTCACCAAGATGTAAAACATACAGCACAGCAACGCTAGACAATGGAAATGTTGTATGAGGTTTTAATTGGAACTGAAGGTCAGTATCCTAGAGAAACACAGCATGCAGTCCTACAGTGCTTTAACTGGGTAAAGAAAAGCAGGGATCCGGTTTAGCCGCACACCAGCCCCCTTACTGTTCTCTGCCCCTTATAACTTTCCAAACTCATTAATTTTATACAAAAGTTAATGCCTGAGATTTCCTCTTACAGTCCTAAACTACATGGACAACACCACATTTCATCATTACCAAGCTCTGCGCTAATTCCAGTACTAATTATGCTACTGTGAAATGAAAGAAATGGCACTTTTATCTAATTTTGTTCAAGGGAAGCTGTTTAATAAAACTTCAAAAAGTCGACTGTTGTCCTTCATTATTACTCTTTGTACACAACACACTTTATTTTAATTAAGTGTATTCCCTCCTCAAGTAACCCTGTGCATATCTTCCAGTCAAACAACACCTTTTCTGGAACTACATTAAAGTCCAATCTTTATTTGTGCACGTGTTACAGAAAGGATACAAAGATGGCGATGACCATGGAAATCACAATCAGTTTTACTTGCTTTTAAATACATTTTAAAAACTCAAATCATGTCAACTTGAGTTGATCAGGGAGTTGAGGCATTATGAAGCATTATTTTTTTTTTCTGATGATCCACACTATTGTCATCAGCCTAGACTCACTAGCTGTTAAATCTGTATTGCCTGCTTGTAGCATAATGTTAGCTAAGAATAAGCCAGGATTCAGTTTCATGTGAGTGGGAGGTCTATTACAATTACTGACAATTATAGTTATCAAAATAGTTTGACAAAACACACAGTATATTCACAATTAAGCATCAGAAGATATAATACTATTCACAATGTTGGTCAATAAAAACATGTACTTTCAGGTTTCACTTTATTCTGTTTCTTAACCTGTTAACCACTGCCTCCTACTTTTAATCTTAGATTCTGTACATTTACATTGTAGTAGGATGGTTTTTAAATTATTTTTACCATTCTGTCCACTGTGTGCAGAACTACTGTTATATCCTATTAAACCAGTCAATGAAGAAAAATGGTCCAATAATACTGTGGGAGGTCAACATTTACTGTCTGTGTTCTACCATATCAGTATATCAGTCTTATGCTCTATCCACACTACCTAAATAATGAGATAGCAAAACCCAAAGAAGTTATGCGACAGCTATTTACTTCATTCACATTCAGAATGTAGGTAAGGTGAATAGGGTATTATTGAGTGCCTGTTTGCCCGGTTTCTGACCCAGCTCTGTGTTCCACCGACCCCCCCAAAACAAGCAGTAAGCACTAATACAATGGTTTTGAAGAATGCAATACAGTGTGTGTGTGAGTGTGTTGTGGAGGTGATTAAAAATATGACATTCCAACAGTGAAACTCACTTGTGGCTTTTTGTATCCATCCATACAGGACCTTGTTCCAAACAGGTCTTTAAGTATTTAATTAGACCTAGGTGTTCAATTAAGTACAGGCCTGGCTGCAATAAGGTCCTGGTTTGGAAAGGACTGCAAGAGCAACAAGCGAGTACAACTGATAAAACTGCAAGGGAAATTACAGGAGGTTAGCCCTTTAGCACTGCCTCCAAGACAAACATGTAAACTGTAATATAATAAACTGGGCAAAAGCACACAAGTCACTGACACTGGCCTTAAAGCTCTTCACATCTGCACATTGTTTTTGATATAAGGCCACATTATTCTCAATTCTAAGATTACAGGTATGTGCATCTGCTCTAACCCTGTCCCTAACTCCTGCACATTTCACCCAAATTATAAACTGCTGTGAAAAAACAACAGGCAGCTTTTAGTTTATAATCCAGTAAAGTGAATAATTTGAGTATGAGGAAACCTGGAGCTGTGACGGAACAGTCTGTACCAGGCCTACTCTAACACACTTGACATGTGATGTCAATGAGTTAGCACAATTTACCATAGAAATCTATTTTTAAGTTAAAATAGATTGATTCCGAAAAAATACTGAGAAAAATAAGGCAGTTTTTGAAGGCAGACATAATGTAAAAAAAAAAATCACTGCTTAACATGGGCTGAAAAAAGTGTCCCAAAAGGGAAATAATCATTGTTTTAGTCACGCATCACAAATCCAGGCTACTTCCAAGATCAACAACCAAATTAAATAGGACTTCACCTTTTTACAGAAACCCAAGCAAGCAATGATGTCATATCCTGAAAATGCAGCAAGAAGAAAGCCAAATATACCCGTGAACAAGAAGCTATATTTACATACAAATCCTACTGTAGATCAATCACTGGTTCAAAATATTGACTTGGGTGGGTTGCACCCATGAAATGACAAGGAACATATTTAATCAAGGCATTTTCCTTATTGTTTTTGAACAGAAAACAAAAAAGTAACTGTTACTGTTTTTCTTTAGAAACCGCAATCCCATGGAAAATTAATAGTGCAGAAGGAATTAAACATTCAACAGTTAAACACTTCACATGATCTCCAAGTTCACAACACTATGTTCAACCCTACATTTTCAATCACTGTTATGTATCCATAACAGTCAACCATAAATTCTGAGGTAAAACTAGAAGAGTGAAGTCCACAAAGTTTCGGCTGTTGCCTTCATCTGTGTTGTGATGACACTGTTAAAGGCATTAGCTGCAATGCTTGTCTACTTTGTTTCTTCAAGTCTTCCCTCCAGATTTATGAGAGAGAATTTGAACTTATGGATATATGATATTTTTTAAAAAGTGTTTGAAGTTTGGATTCATAACGAAGACTAAACAAATAAATCAAACAGTCCACACACCAGATCAAACAGATTCCTAAAGCGTTGAGGAAAATCCAAAACCTCACCTAAAGAATATAACAGTGAGAATGCAATGCTTGGAGAGAACCCCTAATTTCCTTCCATTGTAAAACATACTTTGGTTCAGTTTATGAGTTTCTAATAAAAACTATTTCTGAATCAAGTGCAGAGGAATATAATTACTGAACAATTTAAACTAGCAAGGAACTACTCAGTAATTAAATTGCACCTTCACACAACATATATTTTGAAATGAAAACGTGCCTTTGCCTTTGCACTTACTTTAAATGTAAGACCAAATATGTCTATCTGAACAGCTGTAGGGTCCGGTTGATAAATTTCACTTTGGGCATTATGATACATATTCAGTTTGAAATATACAATATGTAAAATTAAATAAATAAATAAATACTAACACCCGATCAAACTCTTTTTTATATGTGCATTCACACATATAAAGCAAGCACACACTCTTATGCTCCGAAAAACACATCAAAGTGCAGTACAACTGTACACATATCCCACCAATGTATTCAGTACCACACATACAATCTCATGTAAAATGAAACATTTATACATTACATTTGTTTAATTGCTAGCAAAACTGGACTTCAATCCACCTTTGTAAAAGTCTGCACTCTGACTCCCACGCGCAAACACACCCCATCACTAATGAGCACCACTCCAGACCAAACCTGGGCCCACATTAGCACACGACTGTTCAAACAAGCATCCCCCTTGATAGCACCAAGGGAGAGATTAATTACACCTGAGTGTGCCTCCCACCCAGCTACCACTAACCCCTTCATCCACACCCTCTGGCCAACACCACCTTCTTAAATTACGCAGCTGAATAAACAAGACCATCAGAGAGAGACCCCAAAGAGCTTTCCCAATGAGTCAACCTCAAAACATACAGTATTCATCCCACTCCTGCTGCCTTCCCCACCTTTCCCAAATGCCTTGTGGAAAACTGATTTGCCAGCCTCTAACCACCACTAGCTGTGCCAACTGCAGGTAATGGTTTCCTTAAGCACCTACTGCACTGGCTAGCTAGCAATAGCTGCCAATTAAGAGCAATGGCAGGCAGATGTTCGACATGCCTCACTTTGCAGTGAACCGCTAACATCACTCCACCCCACTACTGATGCTAATGCAGTGGCTTCATCCTTTCCAAAATATTTATTCTAAGATAAGGCTGAGTTGTTCTGGGAAGTGGCACCACCCCCCACCCCCACTCTGTTTCAGATTGATCGCTGCTTATTTGTCTACCTCTCTTCGAGTTTCCTGTGGGTGACAGCCTTTTTTGACAGGAAAAATAATAAACAGAAAGTCTAATGAAAAACAGTCTTCTAAGATTTCTATCAAACTCTTTTCTGGATCTCAATTTCAGTTGGCTGGGAGGTGTACCTACAGTAAATCAGCTCTTGCCACTCACTAGGCTCTAGACCAGTTTGCTTCGCCACCTCCCCCCCACTGCCTCTACAACTGGTATTTTACAGATGAGTTGACTGCTTTTCAAAACTGATGCATAGCATGAAACCAATTAAATACAGATACCCAGAACAACAAAACAAGCTGGACTAGTTAAAATCAATTACTTTAATTATTAAGTTATACACTGAATTCCAGTGTGTATGAAAAGTATTATTTACAGTTGCATTATATTCCAAGTCAATTTAGCTTCATCACTGTCAGAGCACTACACATTCAGATGATGGCTCTTATGTACAGTGTACAAACAAAGCTACAATTATATTGTTTTGTTTTGATTTGACAGCACTGTTAGGCAGCTGGTATTTCTGTACAGGGGTGCTTTTTTATTAAGCAGAGACCAAAGAAGGAAAAGGTCATCAACCCAAAAATGCTTCCCAGAACACAGAATAATCAGGAACATGTCTACAAACAGACCATGCCTTCCAACAGAGCCCAGAGGCACAGTGGAAACTCACAGGAGATAAAATCCATTCATTTAAATAACATTCAGTAATTCCAAGTGCCAATTAGGCTAATTTACATACTCTAATGTAGCTAGAAGCTTGCAGCTTAAAGTTAGTTGAACCTGTTTAAGGACACTTTCATTTTCTTCTTTTAATATATTTAAAGTAAGAGATAGTGGCAGAGGACTGGGGACATTTTTTTTTTTTATTTCTTTTTGTACTATTTTTTTTTTTAAAATAGGCCAAGTAGGCAAACCAAACCAATAAAATTGCAAGCTAGCATACCTGTGTAATACAATGTGTTTACATTCAATTCGTTACAGTTAATCTCTCTGGCTCCTGATATTAAAACCTGCAGCTCTTGCCTTGGGTGCCGCGGCTGTCTAATCGCTAACTCAGTGCCAGCCAGTGGGAGTGTTGCTTCTAATGATGTCATTATAATAATATTGCCCCACGCTGTGCAGGCAATCTATATACAGCTTTTATAGGGCTGTAGTGGGATGCAATTTTGAAAAGTTCGTTAACCTGGGTTCAGTGTCAAATCTCGACTTTACTTTAAATTCCAATATTTGTCTTTTCTTGCAAAACAGTATTTTAATGGCTGTGTAGAAAACTATTGTATCTCTCTTTATGCTCAGGATTTTACCTGCATACCATACCACAATTTCTCATAACAGCACATACAGTGCTGTATGTGGTATAATAAAAGTAGTTTCCTAACACATTTATAGTTTAAGTAAAATATCTTCCCTATAATCGTCCACTATGTATTTAGTTTCTGTATATTAATTATGGATGCAACAACTATCTTTTACTGTAAATCATGTCCCAGTTGGAACATTGGAACAGTAATTAATGTGTAGTGAATAATAGTGAATAGCATTCACCTACCAATTTAATTTAAAGGGTTCTGTACCGTAACTGTGATTTTAATAGACTTTCCATTTCCTGTCTCATGGTTGCCACTGTTGCAGAGGCTGCAGAAATTACAGTTGACCCTTGTAAGGACCCTTGTGGTCATTTCTTAAACCTCACAAGCTTAGCTTTTAGCAGTCTTTTTAGAAGGAGAGCCCATGGTTGAAAAGGACATTTGTTTAGAAGCCTGGTAAATAATGATCCAAGCCAAAACAGCAGAGAATTATACAAAACACATATTATGCATGTTAGTAAATGTTTGGTGGCTACGTCTATATTTCTTGTGCGCTCTTTACTGAGTCAGGCCCAAAAGCCAAGCAAATTGGGTCTGACATACAAAGAGTGCAAGAGAAAATACACTAGCCACTAGCCACACGCCAGATAGCAACAATACCCAAATCTGAGATAAACTTCTGTAGTGTAGATAATGCCAGCCACTGTGAGCTACCTTGCTGTGCAGTCGATCTATCAGAACTGTGGTTCATGATAGCATTCATATCAGCACTGAGAACCAAAGGAAATTCAGATAACTTCAATAACAAATTGGTCAACGCAATAAAAAATCCTGAGTCAAAAATAGTAGGGGCATATACTGAAACAAAAGCCACCTTTTTGCCAAAAATAATAGCTTTCACGTAACATATCCTCCCATTCTCACCCGAGATTTAAAGTACTTGCTTTTTTTGACAGGTTGGGATTTAGTAGGTGGGGGGATAATGTATAAAAAGGATTTAAAATCCCTCAGCACAATGCAGACTTCCTAGTATCTACACCACATGATGAGCTGAGTGATTCAGTTTTAATAAATGGAAGTACATGTTAAGTTGTTCAAATGAGTCTGGTCTTATCCTCTTTGTTCCCAGTTTCTTTACAGTGAGCCTCTCTTCAGCAATTCTCTATCTACTGTAACACTGCATTTGGGAAACTTCTCCACTTTACATACTTTATTTGCCCAGGGCTGTCTGCAAATTCTTCTACAAGCTGGGTCTTTTTCTCCTGTCAGACGTGATGTCTCGGTGTTTGCTTTTCCTTAACCGTGATAATAGCCATGTGACAAGATGTAATCTTAAACTCGCCCAGTCACAGCTCCTATTTGAAAACACAATGGGGTTTTCAAACCCTGACATCACCTATAGGGAGTTTCCCTGCTTTCCTCTGATTTTGAGTTTCCCTAAAACTACTGCACCCTCAACTTCACTTCTGTGTCTAAATGGCCATTGTTTTAAAAGTCATTCTCCCTTAGTTGAAATTTCCACCCATTCACCTTCCCTAGAGTGCTGCTCTTTATTTTAATAACTAAAATACAATTTGTTAAACATAAATATCGAACTTTAAATCAAAGTAGAAGCTGTGCTAACAGGGCCAAATGCTACACTACAGGACAACCAACTATTTAAATAATAAAACACACACACAAATATATTAATCACATCTGTGTTTTTATGCAAACTTCATAATGAATAAAAACACAGGCGTGATTTTTATTACCAAATAAAATACAAATTAAAGACTAAACTAGGAAAGATAACATGATGGAAAGCAATCACATATTTCATCAAATGAACAACATTATCCTCCAGTACACAATGAACAGTATCAATATAATAATTCTTGCCGTTTTCATGGAAATAGGCTCAGTGAGAAATCTTTATATCTCCGATCTTCATTGACAGTAAAATTTACTTTCTAGTCAACCAACCTCTATGCCTTGAGGTATGATGAAACTTACCATGCAGTGCTTAAGCAAAGCAATGTTGGACTTGGTTAGTACTTGGATGGGAGACCACCTGGGAATACTGAGTGCTGTAGGCTGCATGTTAAGTTCATAAGAATATATATTCCTTCAGTGTTTTCAAATGAGACCGGATTGCTCAAATAAAAATGCAAATAAAGTAAGGCTATAGTGTCTGTCATCATAACTACACTACCGTTATGCAAATGATACGGGCAGCTAAACAGATTAAGATAATACCACCCCCAGACAAGGTCTAGATATAAAGTTCCATGCTTTCATTTGAACTGAAAGGTCAACGTTACAGGCAAACACCTATCCTACCATGTAGCTGCTACTGTATGGTGAATCTAAAATCAGCAAGAGACACATGGCCAGTCCTCATAGGTAACTGTCTCCTTTCAGAAATAATTCAGGCTGTCTTGAATGCAGAAGTACCTTCCAACTGAATGCCTCGTATCAGGCTTTTGTCAGTCTGTCAGATCCGCTATCTGGCTTACTGTGACTGAAAGTAACCTGCAACAGCAAGACGAAGCTTCTATAAATGACACAATGCTAATAGGTGCCATTTGCATAACAAATTAATCTGTATTGCAAGGGGAAGCCCAGTTACACAAGCGCTGTATGTACTGCATATCACAGGGGTGAACTGTGCTGTTCAGACCCTGCAGATCAAGCAGACAGGTAGTTGGATAGATAAAGTGTTTTGGCAAACAGATGGATAGGCCTAACTGTAATAGCCAGTCAATACAGCACATATCTGTACTGCTTATGATACTTGATCAACAAATTCTGAAGCCACTGTCTTCAAAATGCGATGATCATGCATTGTTTAACTACACAGCTGAATATCCTCAATTATCGGTGAACCTAATTGCCCCCTGAAGTGAGGCAACTTACAATATTTTACATACCCTATTCACACTGCATATAATACACAATCAACCCTTTTTGAAAACGTGATTGTGAATGAAGTCAAAAGCAATGTGTTGATCATGCATTTTTCAGCTTTGGTTAATAGTGTAAACACTTAAACAGTATAGTGCGCCTACAAGTAATAAGAGCATTATAAGAACGGAAACACAGACAACCACGCCTCCTTGATCAATTAAATACAGTCTGGCAATTTCTATTTTTATTTCTTGTTGTTAAAGAAGCCAACATCTTATGAGCTAAAGGTTTGCAAATAAACACCAACATGTCTAATTCCTTTCCTATAAAAGGCAATAACTGGATTCCTTCATCCAGCTTGGAACTGCGGCACTGCATGTGGTATCCATTATCCCTCCCTCTCCTCTCTCCACTCTCCTTTGTGGAGTGCTAACCTGTCATTATATAACTACCCCACCACAGCTGCACTTTGGGAATAGGGTGTTTCCAAATAGAAGTAGCACAGTTACTATTAGGAACATCTCCTGGGAACTGCCTTGTTAGAATAAAGGCACACATAGCCTACTGTAGCAAATTGAACAGTGACTGTATACACCAACATCACAGCCTCCTGGGACGGGAGCAATAGGCATGCTGAAATTTAGCTCTTGCCTGTTTTAGTCATCAGGAAATGCACAACATCTTGTATTCAGTATCTTATTTTAATAACCTCATTGAAGCCTTTGTTCCCTCTAAATATATTTTTTGTTCAGTTTTTATTCAAAAGGAACCAACAGTTGCATTTGCTTATTGGTATACATTTAATAAAATAACACTTGAATGTATTAATAGCATGTTATTATAAAATGCACTATAAATGAAGACGAAGCTGTGGCCTTTCAATAAATAACTGAATTCATCATTTTCATACAAAGCTGTCTAACTTTTTTTCATTAGTTTTTATAAAGGTTTGAACCATTTTTTTTTTTTAATATAATCCAAGCCAATTTGGTTCAAACTAAAAGTCAATGAATTGCCTTTAAAGGGTTAATGACTGTCAGTGAGTTCTGTGGTAGGCAATGGTACGTGGTGTGGACACTGCTGAGGCAGTATGCTAGAATGATATAATTTGTCGTTTTAAGATCAAGGCATGTTAGAACAGATTACCACTCCTTAATTCATTCAACATGTGAAAACAATTGATTCCCATTAAGAATTACAGTCTCTAACAGGCTTTTGTGCTTTCAGTAAGTTAGATTAGACACTGGCATGCATTTTGCTATTTTTAAGCTTTCAATTTTATTATCTATGCTGCTCTCATTTCTTTACCAAAATATAACCAAAACCAACTGTTTGCATCAAGACTCTTGATTTATACTTCTCCTAATGTCTTAGCAAAGATGAGATCAATGCTGCTTTGGCAATCACTTAACTTTAAATATGACACATATTTTGGTACCTGAAGGCTGCACCTTTTTATTTAAGGCAAACAAAACCTTAGAGACGATGCCAAGAGCTGTGCTTTTTCAATCAACACAACTTTCTGTAAAATGCCATTATTTTTCTTTTCAATGTACCGTGAAGCCTGCAGCTTGCATGACTAACATTTAGAATGCCTGTACTGGATGAATGACGTTCACATCACATTACAAAAAGATACAAATCAAACTACAGTGGAATTTCACCATTATAGCAACGCTATATATATATAATATATATATATATATATATATATTTTTTTTTTAAATACATTTTAAAAGCTTCAAAAGGTGCTCTGGCTGTATATGTTTTCTCAGATACAAAAAAGTTTGAAATCGAAAAAAACAAAAAAACAACAAATAGTACAAAAAAGTTTTGTAAAACCTACTCATACAGTAAAAATTTTATGGAATGTGTATATAATTAATCTAATTCACAACATAGTGACTAGGTTTGTGCAACTATTTATGTAATCAGAAAATGACTTGGCAGAAAGCATTCTGCTAAATAAAAACTCATGCCTTCTTTAACAGTGGTGGTTTTCAAAACTCTTGCTCGCCCAAAGCCCCTCTAAAACAAAGCATGTGGTCGCACGTGGCAATGAAACAGTTAATGTATGGCGAGAGTTTTAAGAAATGTGGCAGTGAAAAGGTTCATTTTTATTGGACTGGTAATGGAACTAAAGTAAGTAAAAAAAGGTTTTGTAACTAAGACAATAACTCAAAGTGTACTGTCTCTACGCAGCTGCAACACATTTAGCATTAAGAACTTAAGTATCCCCACAAATAATAAGAACATATACAACCCCACAAATATTAAGTTACTACCTTAAATGGTTTCTGGGAAACAAGGCCTTGACCCTGTGGAAGTGGCAGCTTTGAAAACAGGCTAATTTTTCTTCACGACTGAACTTCACCTAATCACAAAATACACAGAAAGTGCATCACGTGTATGAAGCCAATATCTTGTCTTGTTCGGTCTTTATCATCCGAAAACCAAAGTCACAGGTCAAAGTGAAGGGTGCCATTAGATTTTGTGGTCCAGTGGTTAAAGAAAAGGGCTTGTAATCAGGAGGTCTCCGGTTCAAATACCGGCTCACTCACTGACTCGCTGTGTGACCCTGAGCAAGTCACTTGACCTCCTTGTGCTCTGTCTTTTGGGTGAGATGTTGTAAGTGACGCTGCATCTGATGCATAATTCAGACACCCTAGTCTCTGTAAGTCGCCTTGGATAAAGGCGTTTGCAAAATAAACAAATAATAAGAAGAATTTTGCCTGAGTTTGAAATCCTCTCAATTGTATTGCTTTCCAAGCAATACTACTAAATACTAAAATGCTAATTTGTTGTTGAATGCATACAATGGCAATGCATCCCAGTGGTTAGAGCTCAGGACAGGAGAGAAACACATTAAGTTGAAGGCAATGTATTTATTTCACTTGTCAGTAAATATATTTACATATTAAACTAGGTTGCACTAACATTCTGTTGAACACAAACATGATCATGTTTGTTCAGGTAATTGAATACTTGTATTTCTATTTTCAGATAATCCCAAGAAAATCATAAAAGGTGCACCTTTTAAGACTTGTTATTTGTTGTGTACAAATTAAATTAACTGGATTGTTCATTTTAGTTACATTTATTTACGAAGCATGCACTTCTTGTCTTTGTATAGTACCTGATCTGACTAGTGCAGAACACTACTTCCTTCTTCCAACTTGCACTGATCCATAAAGTAAACACCTCCTTTTATGCAACTTCATACTTGCGCTGTCAAGACACTGACAGAAATGACTCATGCTTTTATGAGCAAGCTGCAATTAACCAAATTGAGGTTACATAACTGACCCAGATGCGTTCATTCACATCCATATTTTAACTGCACACCCCCTGAGGAATATCCAGGGGCAGAAATGCTGGTATATTTCAAAAGTTCAGAGGCTAGAGGGCAGGGCTGTCGTACATAATGTACAGCAAGGCTTGTACACAATAACTTCTGACCAGCAATAAGTCTACTTTACAGCTAAACAGCTTTCAACAGAAATAAAGAACAGGGTGTCAGACACTCAATGGTAAAATGATTTATTTTAACAAATCACACCATGCTAGCAATTGCCAAATGGTGTTCTGCAACTGCAGTTTATTTTATTGGGATCTAAGCTTGGCACACAAGCCTTAATCCTGCTGTGGGTTCCATGGAAAATGTCCCAGATAGCGCGGTAAATCCGTGGCACCTCGAGGTACACTGTGGTTATCGTGACCATAAAATCAATACCAGCATAGTGTGCCAGAGAGCTTTGAGGAATTTAATGGGCTGTATACCATTGTTTGTTTACAAGATGGTCTTGGCTTTAGATTTGTTTAATACCCCTTCTCTCTCTTTGTAGGGGTATCATGCGAGTAATATATTAACAAATGCACTGCAATGTTTAAAGGAATTTATTGATTTGCAATTAAAACTTCAAAAGCAAAACAAATTGTAAATTAAAAAAAAACATTCTAATACAAAGGGGAGGGGGAATCAATAAATGTTATCTATCTGAAAAAACATTACCTTTGTGTAAGCAATTTGTGCAACGTCATAACACCTCTAAATGTTACTATCCCTTATATTACGTATATTGACAATGCTGTTTTTATGCATCTGTAACAGGGAGAGATCTGTGCTGACTGCTGGCGTGTTCACGGGCTGGAGGAAGAGGGCGACAGTCGTCCAACAACCGCCTGTGAGTCATGGCAGTGACACGGGGAGGTGGAAAAGTGGGTGTGTGGACTTTCCCCCTCTCTGAATGGCACGTCTTGGGAGATTGTTAGCCCTATAAATTAACGCTCTGTTGTTTCCTCAGATCTGCCTTGTTAAACACGCCGAGAGTGCGGAAGCGCTGGTCAACGACCGAGAACCAGTGGGAGAGAAAGAAACGGAGGTTCAGAGCGAGACATTGAGGGCGGGGAACCCTTCGGCAGACCCCTGATTAGTATATCAGAGCAGGCTAGTGAGCCGGCAGTGTAGGACGGTGATCCAGGTCGCACGGGCAGCGGCGACCGGGATATCGCTGCAAAGTGCAGCACCTTTTCTTTGTAGTTTTTGTTACTGTTTTATTTTCCCTGTTTCTTTGTGCCTTCTGTTTTGAATTATTGTTTCGAAGCACCTGCAAGGGCGCCGGTATTGTGTACCATCGCTTGGTATGCCCGTGGTTCTGTTTACCATCGTTGGTAAATCTGACCACGGACCCACAGCGCCATCTGCGTGATTAAAGAAAAAACAGCACCCTGAAATAAAACTAGGCACCTGTGCGGTTTTGCCAAATTCACCTGTCTGTCTCCTGTGTCAGTGAATTACCCACCACCCTTCCACAGCATCATACTCACCAGAATACATCATTTTAAAAAGACAAATCTGAATTTTCTGAAAATCCATAGATTGAAAAGGTTGTAAGGCTATTTTTGAACTAGACACTGGGGTAATGTTAAGTCACTGTTAAAAGTGAAAGGGTGATTAAAAGCAAGCAATTAGACGTCTGTTAAAATGATTTAATCAATAGCAGCCAAGAGTAATGTATACATTTACATTAACAGGGTGCAGCTGTAATTGGTTTAGCAAGATCCAGCATAGTAAAAATATAATATTTACTATGGGAAAGGACAGGCGTTCTGAATGTCTCAGGGAACAGTTAGACAAACAGGACCTTGGGCTAGTCTTAGTGATATTTCATTGTACCGATGATCATGCAGTTACTCGTTCAAAACCATTTCTGGGTATTGTCATCCTTTGGCAAGAACATTTATCAGTTCACCAGAGTCTATACATACAAGGCAGTGTCAATGTAAAATAAAACATCAACGTACAGTAACCTTTTGATGGACCCTGGAGCAGGCATTACCAATCAGCCTGCAGCTGCTCCTGCCCTGCCTCTTAGAGTAGGTGTGCGAGGACTGTTTTGATTTAGTCAAGCAAAAGTCAGTTAACACAAGCAGTCATAAGAAAATTATTAAATCAGCAAGTGTGATTTATTAGTGTAATTGCCTCCCTGAAGAAAGTCCTTGAGAAGATTACCAAAACAGTTTGTTATCCAATCTGCGCTGTAATTTTCCCATGAGATTTGAATGGCGTTGAAATTGACAGCAACGTTTAATTCCTTTCCAGTGCACACAAGTCGAAGCTGAACACTCATTTAGATCACTGAAACAGGGTTAGCCCACATCTGACACCATTCCAAAATTGAAAAAAACAAAACAAAAAAAAAAAAAAATGGGTTAAGAACTGTGCAAACTATTCACAATGCATGAAAGGATACTGATCAAGTGAGCATTGTTTATTATTATATTACAGTATCAAGAAAGTTAAGATGGAGGGTGTCAAGGTAAGAGGCACGATGGACAAAAACACACTGAAAAATTTTAGCAGTAACGCAACAAACATGTACACAGTACAGTTCTTGGTTAAAATGAGTTCTTTGGGTAGTGCTGTATTGTTATTTGCTTTGACAATTCCATTATAAAAGTTTACCAAAGTCTTTTTGCACAATAGTTATAGTTTCATGCTTTTCCCATGGTTATACTATGCATTTGGCGTGGCGTACAGTAGTTTACCCTGGTTTGCCTTGTTTATTAATGTGCTTTACCATACTTTGCTATACTTTACCATGCTTTGTTGCACATGGCTATGCTTTTACTATGGTAAACTTTACAAAGGTCATGAGAAACCACAGTAAGTGTTTGTGAACAAAGCAAAAGAAACTCCTCAATCAAGTGGACAAACAGTTTGGCAGACTGTCAGCACAGTTTTTTAGAAATACAATCTACTCTACATACTAAACTAAATATAGGGAGTGAGGTAATGCAGTGAGGATGGAGATTTTAAACAAACAAGAATGTCAACAAATGTCAACAAATACTTGTGAGAGGGTTTAAATGTTTTCAAATGGACAAGGCAGTATGTTAAACTGTACCAACTGACTAATGTGGTTTTTAAAACTGTTTCTTGTTTATCAACAGCTCATGCAAATGCTGTGTGCCATAAAACTGAACCATCAATCTCTCTCTCTCTCTCTCTCTCTCTCTCTCTCTCTCATGAAAATATTGTTTTCTTTGCCAGCTATTTGCCAAAACCCTAGGGAGGTGACACGACTGTCTAGAAGCATGGTTTTCTTCCATGCAGCAAATACCAAGTGCATAACTTGTTTTACCCTGTCACAAAGACGGCCGGAGTGGGGGACGTCAGACCAGAAACAGGAACCCGGAAATAAACAAAGAGAGAGGTGGAGTTTGGTGGAGCTGAGCAAATGGTCTCGCTCAGCATTTAATAGTGCACAGACAGACCGAAAATAAACGGATGTAACAAACTAAAACACAGGACACGGCACATTCGCCAAAACGAGACAAACCAAACGAACTATACAGACAAACACGGTGAGCTGATACTTTACTTAATATGATTACGATTACAATTACCTCCGTCTCCAATCCCGTTCTCCACTCACTGAACACCCAACCCCAAGTGGGTGAAAACATGCAGCTTTTATGCAGCTGTACCGTGACTCGATTGCTAATCAATCATTCAATTGGAGTCACGGTACAACTCCACGTGAATTAATAAAAGTGCAATATATATATATATAGCAGTCCTCCTACATGCAACCAGTCAGCAAAAATGTTATGTAATTCCTGATTACAAATAAAACACAAGAAATTAGCACTTGAGTGCTCCCAATATTTTTTCAAAACAAAACAAAAAAAAAAACTTTAAAAGGAGTAGCGACAGACATAGAGATACACAGTATTACCTTTAATCTAATCTAATCTCTTTAGCAGTCTGTCTGCACCTGAATGAGTACTAAAACATTCCTTTCTCATCGGTCCAGCACCGCAACCCTACTAAAAACCACACACCGTATTAAAAGGGTTGTGTCGGCTAGGAGATTAAGTCTCATTCCTTATTTAATAATGTGTTTTTCTTTTTATGAAAACCAGCAATTAAACAATAATTTCTCTGGTGACAGAACATCGTACCATTTGGAGTGGACTTTTCACAAGCACCAGGACAAAGCTCGACATTACCAACTATGCTTTTTCACACATGAAAAACCAAAGGAAAACAAAAATAGCTCTGAAACCTGAAATGTAGCAGTTGCAGTGTGAAGCAATGCTAACACCCTTATGCGTGAATTACACACTGTGGTAATGGAGAAAAAAGCAGCTCACCCAACTTGAAAAACATCTTGTGACAAGACAGCAAGATTATGCATACCTGGCACTGAAATCTACATGTACCACATGATTCTGAATCTACCATGTTCAATTTAACATAGACATTGTGAAAATGTGTATCCAAGATACTGTAAGTGATCAATGTAAG
Source organism: Polyodon spathula (assembly GCF_017654505.1). Lineage (NCBI taxonomy): Eukaryota > Metazoa > Chordata > Actinopteri > Acipenseriformes > Polyodontidae > Polyodon > Polyodon spathula. The sequence continues at coordinate 13,132,024 of NC_054545.1, forward strand.
ATAATGTAAATTTTCTACCCACTGGTCTTTTAGTGAACTAGTATCCTCTCTTAGCTCTCAACTGGTATTTGCCAAGCTTGTATTTGAAAATGACCTCACTGATGAAAACATCCCCTCCTGTAAGCTTAAGGAAAAGCAACCTTAAGGCCATGAAACAAACTTCCTGCAAGATTATCAGAACTATTCAGTGCAAACACATTGGGGACTTGGAAGCACAGACTGTACAGTAAAGCCTTGCTTTCTGAACCGAGCCCAACGGGACCTGACAATAAGTGTCGGGTCAAGTCAGATGTAGTTTGTATAGTTATAGTTCGGGCTCAGCTCGGGTCGAGTTAGTGTTATCAGTGAGTGGATTATGGTGTTTTTAATTTTAAGTGAGTATTTTTTTTCTTCCTCTGTGTGCAAGTGCTTCCTAAAACTCACTTCCTGCTTCATGGTTTTTGAAAAAACACTTGCCATGCACCATAGGTTCTTTGAGAAACTGCCTCTCTTAAAACCATCTCACAAACCCGCTTATTCGTTTTGTGCATTCTGTCAAATGCTGCGTGGCCAGGCTTTACTAGCTAACCACAGGACATAATTCATTTCCAACACAACTAACAACCAATAATCATCTTAGCTGATAAACTGACATTTTCTGCAGCCTGTCAACAAAAGCTACATGGGCGGTTTTAACGGCATACAATTCAGTTCCAAAACACCAAGGTCACCAAATTTTAACAGTCAGTCTTATACAAATGCACACAAAACAACACCAAGTGCAATGCCTAATTAATAGTTATCATCAGTCGACAATTCATGCCTTTTTTAGATAATGACACAAACTATTTCATTCTAGTTAATGAAACAAAATGTATTTGCCCTGTAGTAAACTATATGCTTTTCTTTAAATGTAAAGAAAGACTAAATGTACAGTATTAAAACACTGCTCTTTAATTCACTGTTATTTCTTTTTTTCTCACACTCGTAATGTGTGTCACAGGCAAACGTGAAACCCAGTTTATATCATGACCCGTTTTACATCACTAATTATGCCTGCACTACAATCATGATATAAAGCAGGTTTATCTGTGTAGGCTCATTGAGTAAAAATTTGAAAAAAATTATGACATTGTTGTATTCAACAATAATAAAAGTCGCTTTGTATGATACAAATCTTGCAAAACATTACTGAAATATGACCGCATAAAGCAAGAAATTAATTTCTGCAGCGGCACACTGAAAAGTGATGTATTCATCCTGTAGTTGTTTTAAAAGTATTTGTGGTGTAATATTTGTTGTTGAACATTAATTTAAAGATTTGTTATGATATAGGCTTGTCCAAAATTAGTATTTGAATTTGCAAGAGCATCTTGTGTGGCTATTTATGGTAACAAAGTTTTGAAGAAGCCTGTTGTTGTCTTCTTTTATATCAGGCAGTGTTGGATTACTAGGAAAGGAAGTAAATGAGATATGATTAATTGAGACTGATTTTTTTCTTTCTTTATTTAAGTTTTAACTGGAAACCAGGAATGCTCTACACTGAAGGTACTTAGTTGCAATAGTGTACGTTAGGAATACATTTGTGGAGATGGTCAGGTCGGGTCCAGTATGCAAATATTTCAAAGGTCTCGGGCTCAGGTCGGGTTCGGATTTGTTTAGTTGGGTTGAGTTCGGATCAGGTGTTAAATTGAGGCCCGAGCGGACCTCTACTGTACTGGATGATTACAAAGGTACAAATATGCACCCCATGACCACAGTTAGGTAAAAAAGTTCAAATAAATAATTAAATCTAAAAATAATCCTAATAAAGCTAGTAAGGCATAATAAAGCCCTGGATAGCACTCCTTAAAGAGTAAGTAGTTCAGAAAAACACAGTGTTACACGTCCCCACTTGTTGCTACAACTTTTTAAATAACGTACCTGTAATTTTTCTTTTCACTGTTAAAATCCTAACTTCTAACTATTTCTGTTTCAAAGCTCTTTTCAAAATGTTCTAAATCAGGAAAAAAAAAAAACATAACAACAAGTGCTCCGGCTTTTCTGTTTTGCACCACATCATGGATCGTTATTGAATTGTTGCCTGTTTGACAATGAGGGCAGTAATCCTTACACTATCAGCCATTTTGAAAAGAGCTTTGAAACAGACTTTAAAGTTAAAAGTGTAAAAAGCTGTCAGGATGTTAACAATGAAAATCAATATTTAATAACAGTTGTAGCAACACGTGGAGACGTGTAACGCTATATTTTTTGGAACACCTCTTACTTATTAAGAAGGCACAGAGGTCAACCAGATTTCATGGAGTTAGCTGAGGGCCAGTCAATAATTAAATTTCAACCTAGAGAAAAGACAAAGTTACTTTAGATTTAGCAGAGAAATTACAAGAGAGGAAATGTTCGGAACAGATGGTACACAGAGAGCTATGAATTTGTAGAATATTTTACCAGGTAAAATAGTCACACAAAAAACAAACCACTAGAATCAGCCTGTAACAGGGAGAGATCTGTGCTGACTCTGCTGGCGTGTTCACGGGCTGCAGGAAGAGGGCGGCAGTCGCCCAACAACCGCCTGTGAGTCATGGCAGTGACACGGGGAGGTGGGAAAGTGTGAGTGTGGACTTTCCCCCTCTCTGAATGGCCGAGAGGCGGGTCTTGGGTGATTGTCGGTCCTATAAAATAACGCTCTGTTGTTTCCTCAGGTCTGCCCACTTAGACGCGCTAAGGGTGCGGACACTTTGATTCAGGACCGGGAATCAGCGAGACAGAGAGAGCGGGGAACCCTTGGGCAGACCCCGGCGTATTGTGAAAGAGCAGGCGAGATAGCCGAGAGAGTAGGACGGTGATCCGGGTCGTGCGGGTAGCGGCGACCGGGATAACGCTGCCGAGTGCAGCACCTTTTATTTGTAGTTTTATTACTGTTTTATTTTCCCTTGTTCTTTTCGCCTTCTGTTTTCATTATTATTTCTTTGAGCACCTGCGAGTGCATTTGCAGGTCGTGTACCAGCTGTGGTATTTCCGTGGTGCTGTCTATCATCGTTGATAGGCAGCCCACGGTCAACAGTGCCCTCTACCGGAGAGAAAAAAATACAAGGAAAGGAAAAGAGCCGGCCTGAAATAAAACTGGGCACCTGTGTGGTGTTTCCCAAATACACCTGTCTGTCTCCTTGTCAGTGAATTACCCACACCCCTTCCACACAGCCCTATGAATTGAATGACATGGGTGAGGAAATCCTTTTCACTATCAGTGCACTAGAGCGGACATTTTGAAAAGAGCTTTGAAACAGACTTTAAAGTTTGAAGTGTAAAAAGTTGTCAGGATTTTAACAACGAAAATAAAAATTACAGGGACGTTATTTAAACAGTTGTAACAACACCCAGGGATGTGTAACGCTGTATTTTTTGGTAAATCTCTTTTTAAAAAGCTGGCACTTTCTGCTAACTAAGAGAGTTGGTAATTGAATTCCATCTCTTTCTTCTCAAACCACAAAAACACTGAGAAAATCCCTTACGGATCTCATGCATCATTTCGTGGATTAGAAGATTACATTTTGGCCTTCTGCTTGAAGTAGCTGGGCTGAACCACTCATTAATTTTAATAGCTGTTTTGGTATCAGCACTGCTAATGAATGCTTGCCGAATCAATTAACTCCCCGAAATACCTTCATTCGTTAGAAGTCATAATATTAATGACCTAAATAATGTGGAAGATGAATATTTTTTAAAAGAGGGTGCTAATAAACTGGAGTCGATTTTTTGTCAACTAAATTATAAAAATCAAAGAATGCTCCCCCTCTGTACTGTAAGAAGCTACGAAAGTGAGTGTGGAGTTTGGTAATGCTGGCTTGGGGAGAAAAGGCTTTTGTATTTTTTGTATTTTATTTTTTTATAAATATAAAATGTAATGGTGCTGTGTATTAAGTTATTTTGTGGACCTTGGTTCCTGAGAATCGCTGTACCTAAATGGCACAGATCTACTAACATTTACATCCTGTCTAATTCCAAGTTTTAACTCAGGCTTTATGTTGTAATTATAAAGTCTGCTTTGATGGATGCAATAATATTTTGTTTGCATTAAACTTTTCTAGACTGCTTTTAAAGAGCCAAAGAATCAATGCTTCCTCCTGTGGCCCTGCTGGTGCTCTGATTAAATGTCAGCTGTGGGTACAGAAAAACATCTGCTTTGCAGCAGGGCAGAGCATTTCTCTGCATCCAAACAAGAAAATGTAAGAACGAGAGGACGGCATTAAACCCATCAGTGTTCGTCTGGTTCCAACGAGCTGGTTAATTTAAAACTTCGGCATCAAGCATCAACAACATGGCTAGCTAACCCATTCCATATCCTAACCACTCTGTGTAAAGAAGTGTCACTTACCCTCTGTCCTCAAGTCAGTCTCCACTTAATTTCTATGTCCTCTTTCCTTGCCTATTTATGTAGATTTCAAGATTTCAATCAAGTCCCTCCTTATCCTTCTTTTTTTATAGACTAAATAGATTCAGTTCCATATCTTCATAACTCATTCATTTAAGCCCTGGTTCTTGTTTCTTCAGTGTTTAAAGTATTAGCTAAAGATAATACTTTGCGGTCCTATGTCGGACCAGGTCCGACATTACAATTTTCCCTTTCCGGTCCAATGTTGGACACCAATAGGAGCCGAGAGAAGCCAGAAAAAAAGGGGTCAGATCTGAGCATTACACATAGTCCCTGCACCACAGACATAATGCTACTTCCGCATCCAGGGCTCAAAGAATGTCACAGACATTTGTCAAGCTTTTTGAGATGTTAGCGCTAGTAATAAAATAATGACTTGGATCACACTATTGAGGAGTTTGGTGATAAAAGGAGTGATCAGGTGATGATTTATCAGTACGCACGACTATGAAAAGGTATGTGATAAATACAGCGAACAAGGGGTGGGGTGGGGGGCGGGGCTGGAGATGCAGTACTGAGTGTCCTGTTGATATGCAGTGCCTTTTAAACCGGTTTTACTTTGAATAAAATTACTTTTAAACAGCGCCTGTAAAATAAACAGCGCATTTGAAAATAAACTGGACCTGACATGCCTGACAAGTGTTGAATAAATGGACCGCAAAGGGTTAAATGTGTCAACTGCTTTTAAGATTTTAAAGATGCTTCCACTTGCTTTGACTAACTTTTTAATAAAAACTGAAATCATCAGATTTGTTTCTGTTAACATATCTCAAATAATGGAAGTCTCCCTACAACCCTTTACTACAAAAAAGCTTTCCCATGATTAGGCTGTACTATGAATTTACCATTGTTAACCATGGTTTACCATACCACTGTAGGCTTACCTATACTTTGCCATGCTTTACTACACTTTGCTATGCTTTTACTAAGGTAAACTTTTATAAGGGAAACATGTTGATGTCCACTATGTAAATACTTACAAAAACAACATTTTTTTTATAAAGATGACAATGCAAGCTGTTCCCGGTTTAGTGTGATAAAGCAGTGACGTGTACAAGAGCAGTGGGAACAAACTTAGCTGTAAGGCAGTGGTTATCAACACTGTGCCCAAGGCTACACCTGTACGGATTTGTCTTTCACCATGTTCAATTAGCATTTTAGAAAGCTATTTTTCTTTTTGTACTATTTTTCAGGTTAATTACCCTTTCACATTCACAGAAAGTGTAACCCCTGCATGATAACCAATTCAAGGCCCAACCTCAATGTACAAATCAAATCACTTTGTGGTTTGGCACAAGTTTATTTTAAGTACTATACATGAAGGATTATTAACCATCTTGGAGCAGAAATCAGTCAACATGTTTATGTTTCTAATCTCAAGTTTCTGTTTTTTTCATCACACTCATTCTATCCTCTCTCTTTACATCTTGATTAGTCCAAGGGCTTTTATAAAATCACCCTACATGTTTATTTCCATTGGCATGAAATACATTTGCTATTTCCCTTTTTTTAGATGATTTCCTTTTGGTTTGGAATTTGTCATCAGTTGAATTAGTCTGACCATATTCCTGACTTACTAGTGTACCTTTGCATGATTGCTAGTTGGTTTTATTCCACTTTAACCCTGTTTTTAAATGTCACCAGACCAATGCCAGGTGGATTTACAGATAAGGCCAAAAGTTTTACCTCACCCTACAGAATGAACTAATTTTACTTCATAAAGTCGAATGAAACCTGCTGAATAATGTTATGCTAACATAGTGATTTATATACAGCTTTGCAGTTTTCCATATATTTAATGATAAACTGACAAAAATTAAAAAATGTGACATTTTAAAATCTAACATGAAACACTATACTACTATTATGTGTTCTGGTAGACCTTTGCAATATCACTTTGTTCCTTTGATTACACAACGTTAAATAAAAGATCTAAATTATGTTCATACACTTCTTTTTTTTAATTATGTCTTTATTCTAAATTTCTAGGTGATGCAAAACTTTTGGCCCTAACACAACACAAGATTTGTTTTTACAGTGAAAGAGGAGCACCTAGTGGCTAAGATGCACCACTACATTCACTTATTGCAGCAATGTGGTTACTGTAGTTTAACCTACACAGGCAAAGTAAACCTGCAATCATGTCATGCATGCTCTGTTGATTTCCAAAGACATCCAACACCCTTTCCAGGAAATATGTTTTTTTAATTTCTCTATGTTTTACTGTCTTGCTTTGGCACTATGTACCCAAAGTGGCTGATGTCAAAGGAATTTGCTCTCAATTAACATCAAGGAGAGATGTAGACTCTGTTAAGACCGGTCTCTATGGCAACAGTTATTTTTTAATTTCTCCTGCAATGTCACAGACTACGCACATGTGTCTGGAAACTACTAGTGTCAGGGGGCTCAGGGTTTCAGTTTCAATGCCCCTAATTAGTTTCATCTAACAAAGCAATGAGCCAAGCTGGCTAATTTATAACTGCATGCACTGCTTTCTGAAAATGTATTAGTGCACTGTGCCACTTCCTGTGGACAGCTGATCTTTAGCCGAAGTTTTATAGACTTTTAAAATGGTCTGGCAAGTTCCCTATCAATTGCTCCAGTAAGCATATTGCATTTATTGAAAACATACAGAATTCCAGTTGAAGACATGAAGTATTTTTCCCACTTCCGCTTTACTCGCAGGACGGGGTAAGGAAGAGTATGGCGAAACCTTTTTAACATTTTTAAATACCCTTCTTTAAGTGCATACCTGGCATATATACTGTGCATACCCTGCACTGTACAACTTTTCTGGATTGTCAGAGATTGCCTTGAATAACCGTTGCTAACCAACAAACAGTTATTGTATTGACACAGCTGAAAATAACAGAAGTCTTGGTACAACACAATATATGTCTCCTCAACTCATCAACTACTTCCCGATCCGAAAGACTAGACATCAAGAGGCAAGCTCACAGTAATTCTGATTTGCCCATATGGATAGAGAATATTTTAAAACCCTCAAGCCTCAAACACATAAAAGAGCTGCAAACAACATCACTATTGTGCAAAGAGCCTAAAGTCAGCTATCAGCTTTCCAAAATTGTAATATTGTACACAAAACATCAACCAAAAAAAAAAGGGCCTGTACCCTTGTTCTTCCCTGGATACCACACAGCTTACAGAATGCTGTCTGAAGGGCATTCTCTGTTCCTAATCCGAGGCTGTCCCATTAACGTGCCAGGTTAACTCATATTTTCCAAGGAAGGATCCAGGATTACAGAAATAAAACAGACCCTGGCATATACATATTCCAATTTGAGTCTCAAATTGATATCCAGAATTTAATGAATGTTTATAAAATATACATAGGAATAGTTTATACAGGTGTCCAAAAACCTAATCCTTTCATGTTACTTTAATGTGGCATTGCAAAAATACCAAATGAAATAGAATTACCTAATCCTAATGTTATTGATTGGTCTAATTAAGAGGGTTTTTTTTTTTTTTTTTTTTTAATGATAGGTGTTGCCGTTCATGTTACAGCTGCTACGCTTAAAACACTGAATTGCACAAGCTGTGCTTTATATTGTGGGATCCAAGATTTGCAAGTGTACGTTTGTGTGTGTGACAAAGTGCCCACCCCTGTGTCTATTTTTCTGTTATATGTTGTGTGTGGTGTGTTAAATGTAGGTGTATAGGCATTGGTACACAGGATATAAACGGGTCTTTATTTCACGTGTGTTTAAAAATGTATAATTGTATTTAGGCACGAGATTGTACATCACTTCACGTCCATTTAAAGTAGTTAATATGTGAGCACGAGGTTGCACATAATTAATTCACATGCTGGGACTCAAGATGGAAAAAGTATACAATTGCACATGGGGTAAAATATTTCCTGCAAATCTGGAATATATGTAAAAAAATAATTTCCTATTAACCCTAAATATACAGTTATTCTACATACAGTTGTGTCACATACAGTGGTACACTTGGGTTGGGCGAACACAAAAAGGATTTTAATTGCAATTTGTAATTGTTTGCTTGATTAAATAAACCAGTCGTTCTGTAAATCAAGTTGTGGTAGTGTTACCGAACTGTTAAACGTTTCTAAAGACAGTCTGTGGGGATAGTTTTTGCAACAAAGCAGTACTGATGGGTACGGTCTGTACTTTTGTGTCACGTTAATGTTTATGCATTGATTTAAGGGAGGGGTACAGGTGTAATTAAGTGCACTTTGTTCCAAAAAGAATGTGTCACAAGCCAAAAGTTCATAATGTATGGCTGTAAGACACACTGCCTTGATTGCACATTGTTATAACTGTATATACAAACTGCAGGAAACTGAACTGTACCTCAGTAAGCACAACATGAAACTTGTATAATGATGCAAACTGCTGATGCAATAATGAAAAATAACAAACTTGGGTGGTTGATGTTTAGTTTAGTTTAACGTTAAGGGAATAGGTCAACACTGAAGCCGTTCCACTCCAAGATATAGTACTCTTAAAGGCAACGATCATTTTGGGAGGCCAGAAGCTACTAGCATTTTAAAAATCAGCAACTCTTTCGAAATCTGAATCAGTGTGACAAAGTGAAACAGTGCACAGCCATGGAAATGTATGAAACGCCTGGAACGCAGAACTATAACCAAGAAGCTATAAATAATCTATTCATTACCAGGATGGAGAACTCCTCGGCCAGCTACTTGAGCATGGCTGCCTCCTGAGACAGCAGACTGCTCCTCTTGCTGAGGTTGCCAGGGATACTTGCGTCAAACTCCTTGCACACAACTGAGGCGATGGAGTCGATGATTACTAGCCCTGCCTTCTTTGAGATGATCTCCTCCTCCAAGCCCCCTAACCTGGAAGAGAAGGCAGGGACCCACTTAATGTTCCCCCATTTCAGTATGTGATTCTTTACTGGTTCACAGCAAATGCCAGTATAAACAGTATAAAAACAGTATAAAACAACATGCCACCACAGGGGGGCCTTCATCCCCACTGGACTTGGGTCTACACTCAGTCTACGCTGAGATGTTCCACACATGCATTGAGATTCCCTGGAATTCTGGAATCTGAACTTGCATAGGTATGAGATGAATTACTGTAGCTGTGCTTGTTAGTTTGAGGTCTGAATTTTATTGAACTGGATCTGGTCTATTACGGATTAAGTTTAGAAATATAGCTCCCAACTCCAAAGGTTAATGAATGATACAAAATCTGAACTTAACCCCTAGATGAGTTACAGCAAAATATGATTTGAACCTCAAGGATTCATGACGCTGGACTGAAAATATTGTACACTTTACGTGTCATCCATAAGTATGCGAACACAAATTACACACTGTCTTCCACTTTCCAACACTGGGTTCTTTTGACTGAAGTTGTGGGTGATCATATTGAATTTGCTGAAGGAAATGGTCTGCGTTCACCTATTTATGGAATACACTGTATAAAGACTAGAAAAATATAAACAACATTATATTAAATCAAGTCGTTTGTTAATTTTTTTTAACCTGACTGAGAAGAGATTCCTGATGTTGACCTGTGGAACAAAGGGGTATTGAAGAGTTTGGTAATCAGTTAGGGTAGGGAGGAGTTTTAATGGCCTCTATTGGGATTTAGCAAGGGAAGCTCTTCTTTGGGAGTGATACAGTTGTTTTAGTGTTTATGGAGGAAATAAAACCTTGATTCAACCCAGTGACACCTCCTCCAGGTATTGGGGCATTGCTTAAGCTCTGGTTTTAATAGAAGAGTGCCTTAAACTGAATACCACAACTTCCTGCAACAATATGATTTTCCATAAAGGTACTCTAGCTTGCAAGCAGGCTCGACCTTGTTTATCTTTTCAGAACTGGCTAAGGTGGTATGGCTGAAAACAACAAAGACACAGTCTAATTTTTTACAGGCTCATATTAATATATCAGATGACATTTAGAAAGTCAATGTTTTAATCCTTAAATTTTAACACAATCTGGCAGGTCAATTCACAGAATAAGTGAATCTTTTGCGCCATTTCAACTACTCTCCCTTGTAGACTGAAGTACTTTGGAAATGGTGTGTGGTAAGGTTGCTAAAACACGCAGCATCCTACAGAACCGGCTCTTCCCACAACCAGAGGGTCTCATAGCCTGTAACAGAGAAAATCAAGAGGTCACACCTCTTACTGGCAGCGTACAGGGAAAGGTAAATGAGATTATGGAAAAAGCACACCGTAGACCATTGTACGTACCACGTAAAAAACGAATTGTAGAGCAGAAACAACCGCAACTAATCAGGACATGATAAGGTACATAAATATCTACAAATGTATGTTACTCAATCAGGTTGTTTTTTTTATTGTTTTATAGTCAGTGTGCAACTGAAAAGAGTTGGTCTATTTTTTATGTAAATTATGGTCAAGAATATATATATATATATATATATATATATATATATATATATATATATAAAAAATATATTACATACAATCTAGCTACATTTTTAAATGTATGACATACACAATGTTTGAAAAAAAAGACAATTTGATGCAGTATATTAATAAATACAGTGGAGGGAGCACCTTCACAAGTAACATGGAGGGAGCATTGGTGCTTCATTTTTACTGCCAATGTGTATAAACAGCAATGTTCACATTGTTTGTTTAAGAACATGAGCAAATTAAAAGGTGGAGGCCATAGCTTCGCAACCATAGCAGCAATAGCGCAAAACAGAGCAACACAGAAAATGGAACCTGAAAGTACAGAAGTGGAGGGAAATACATTTCAAACCTTACAACATGTTTAATTTGACAGACCAGTTGTGTGCCAGTGTGATTAAACATGGACACAAACTGGTCTTTCCATGTTTTTAGAGAAGACAGAAACAAACCCTGGCACTGGCAATTAGACAGGACTGTGAGTCTGTATTAGTGAAAGCAGCAGCCTGAGTCACTCCTTTACCTCAGTGAGAATTCCACTGGCCAGCCTGCCCTGAAGCACCACATCCAACCCCCGTAGTGAGGTGGGGAAAAAAGCATGGGACCACCTGTCCCTTAGCTGTAAGGCCTGGGAGGGGAGAAATACCGAATATTAAGCATCGTTCCACACCACAAGCTCGAACAGGCAAACTGCAAATTATTGTTAGACCAAGGCATTAGTGTAGTAAATATGGGCTACACTTGCTTTCTCTCATTATTTGAGTCTTTATATCTGCAATCTTCCTGCACAGTTCAATGTAAATATTGCTGCTGCAGCCTAATATTGAGTCCCCTGGACACCTTTGTCAAAAAAGAGGTTACATCTCAAGTGATTTCATTAAATACATACCAAGCACAAAGCTATAGTAACCATTTTTAAATAGCTGAACAAAGAAAATGCTCGCCACTGGTATGAAATTTTGTATTCAAGGTGAAGTCCTTGCACTACCAATAGGTCACTGTAGATACAACTTGTTGTAACCCTTACTGGTTGCATCCTAGTTCATATTGTATTTTAGTAGTTTTATTTGTACTTACTATAAACTAAACTGTTTTTAAATATGAATCTTTCATTGTAACACTGTACTGCACTGTAATACCAGTAAGTCGCCTTTGATAAAGACATCTGCCAAATAAATAAACATAATAATAATAATAATAATAATAATAATAATAATAATAATAATAATAATAATAATTCATTGAGGACCTGGTTACATACGGAAAGTTTTTTTTTTTTTTTAATTTGCCCATATGGATCCTTCCAATAACAGCATAAGATTATAAAAGTTTACTGGAGGTCACTGGAAGATTGAAGATTAACGGGTGACCACCGTTCCTGTTGACAAGCCAACTGCCTTTTTTGCCTGACCAGCATAAGCAATGGATGTTACCAAGTTACTGAACCTTGCCTCTGCTCAGGGAATGTCTGAGCCGGGGTCACTGAGGCGCACTGAAGAGCTAGCCTAAGCCCAAGATTTGTTGTGTAATAAAGCCGATAACAATCAAACTGGCTAAATCCAGAAAATGGTTAAATCCGTGCTTATAAAATTAACGGTAAGACAGTTATTAATTGAATTAAAAGTTACTACAATCACAATTGCATCGTCTTATCAAGTGTTGGTAAACGGCATAATGTATGTTCTCTTATCTGAAAAGCATTTTATTGGTAATATTGCTCCAGCAAACCTGCCACATGTTGTACCCTCCACAGTACTACAACCAGTGCTACCATCACCTGCACTAGCACTGCATTACACTGTGCGTAGATGAGGCAGGCAACAATATGCTGTCACTCTAGCGTATGCATGCTGTGTAGAAAATAAAACAGTAGTAAAAAGGAACAACAAAAATAAGGCAAATGTTGCTGAAGAGGTACTGAAACTCGCTTTGCATATCAAAGCACGCAAGCTTCTTCCTGTAGAATTCATTTGGTTAAGTTTCTGACCTGCACTGCATTGCACCGCACCGCAAAGTCTGCAGTAACTAGAACTACAATGCACGTACCTGACAGGTTTCGATTTGATGGCGGTCCAATCTGTCGCATAATTCGGGCAGCATACCTGTTTTTTTGTATTAGCCCTCAACTGCAAATAAAGTGCGATGTCAGCTTCAGGAAAGTAAAATGAATTTAAGTTAACAAAACAACGGTTCCAAAAAACTCCTCATTCTCTATCTAGGTTTAAAGTTGACAATAAAACGCATGTATTTTATTATTATTAAAAAAAAAAAAATAGTACCCTTTTCCCAGTAGTGTAATATTGACTCTGTTATTATTTATAATTAAATCAACAAAAAAATAGCGGTTTTCAAAACAACTTCAACTTCCCTGAGTGACGACACAACTGGAGCGCTCATTGGTCTGGTGCTCAATAGTATCCTCCAGTCAGCGCAAAAGCAAAGGGGAAGGAGCGCTCTGCATTCCGGAGGTAGTAGTTTTAAAACTTTTCATCCTTCCGTTGACAGTCCAGTTTCTGTAAAGGTAGTTTTGATGTTTTTTGACTAAGCTGTTATAAGAACCATGCACAAAAAAATAAACTAGTAAAAAAGTTGGACAAATGTTTTAACGTAGAGTATTTTTCAATTGATGAGCACATTAAAAAGACTCTTAATCAAACTTGTGTCATATAATTGTACTATTTCTATATGTATCTTATATATGCTTTATAGTGATGAAGGAACTGAGAGTGGTTTCAGAAACAGCCTTTTCCCCCTTTAGAGACTGGATCCACAAATGTGAAAATAAAATTCTGTGTAAAATACATAAATGACTCTTCTGTATTCAAATAATGTGTTTATTTAGTCATATTATTAAAAATAAGATTACATATTGGGGCTGTATGGGGATATACTTGCTCTGTCTCCAGTAGGAAACTAGACCTGTTAAATTACTAAAACATGTGTATGTTTTTGTCTCTTATTTCCTTTAAATTTGTTGTTGGTTGCTTGGCAACGCCACTATTCTCCTAAGTCAAACTTGCCTATACATATCTCTTACAACCTTTCAAACCAGAAACACACAGTACAGTGCTATTAACTGCAAGTCAAAACTAGATCATTTCAATTAAGTCTATTTTGCAGGTTGGTTATGGCAAGTCCAAGATGTCACACATTTTCCTAAATAGCTTGTCACTGTTTCTGATGTGGAAAGTGTTCCTGCTGTTTATCAGGCTGGAAAACTCAAAGGATTTGACCCCTTCAGCACTTGAAAGTCTCACCTAAAATAGTCATTGTCTTTGGAACTCAGTATTTACAGTAAAGTTTTAATCTTTCAGGTCATAAAGCTAATCAGGGTTACGTTATCTGATTGCAGTTAGACCACAGGAGTGAATCTGTCCTACATCACAGGAAGTGATTACTGTCTGTAACCCAGCTTTCTCTTGTGTTGGTTTACAATCATGGGCATGTGTGCATTAAATAAAATGAAACAAGTAATGAACCTAGAGATTTTCATTACAAGAAAGGTGGGGGGGGGGGGGGGGGGGGGGGGGTGATAATGTTGCTAGTGCAAACAAAAGTGTATAGATTGTAAAGTAGGAAGATTTAAAGGGGACCTAGTAATGTAGCTGCATACTTTAGACAGACAGACAGACAGGAACCATATCAAGCGAAGTACATGCTGGTCTGGCTTTTACACCATAAGTTGAGGTATCTGCATGGGCAGTCTTGATCTCAAAGTGCAATGACCCACTGAAACACTAGACCTTTCACTCGGCTGTGTGAGGCACAAAATGGTCTGACTACTTGCTTCATTAGGGCAGGTAGGCAGTGATTTGATTGGCTTGATGTGGTAAATAGAGCTTCCTATTGCAAGCTTGCTGATCAAATTTGCAATTCAGTTTCCAGAGCACTGCAGTTGACATGTAACTCCTGCACATTCTTTTTAGTTTTGTTTTGTAAAGGTAATTATGGAGGCTGCAAAGCAATGTTTATAAAATACTCTGTATGCTGAATCTGCATCCAGTAAGACTGGGTTTCTATGCCTTATTCTCGTGATATCTAAACACTTAAATATATTTTGCATATCTTGAAAAGGTTGTTACCTTACAAGACTATGTTGAAAATATTTGTGCTTCATTGGTGTGGAATAAATGTTTTATTTTGCTGCATCTCATGCAATCTCTCTTATCAGCCACTAGAGGGGGTGGGCAGTCTTGAGTCCTAATTTGACAAAGAGCAGTTGACTCAGTCTTGTAAGCACATATATATTTCCAAAATAACGATTTAAATGTATGAATAATTCTGGGTCAATCTGTGGATATAATATGTTAAAAGTTTTCCATGTATGAATTTTACCCTCCTACCAACAAATCTGCCATATACATTTTGCATCTCTAAGATGCAAAAAATTATTGATTATTGCTCAACATGTTTTTAAAATTTAAAAAAGAAACCCCCACCACCCCCCCACCCCCCAAACGTTCGTAAATTTTGAATTTAAATAATTAACGGAACCACGGGAAAAACCTTTTGTGTCAAGTGGATATATTATATATGGATCGAGTACGTACCAAATGGTTTCAGTTAAATTTAAGAATAATATCTATATATAGATATATTATATATATATATATATATATTATATATATATATATATATTGTAAGGTGACATTGGTTTTTATGTTGGGAAATATTTTTAAAAGAAATAAAAAACTGAAATATCATGCTTGCATAATTATTCAAACCCTGTGCTGTGGAAGCTCCCAGTTTGCACCTATGAAAGAAATTGCCCTAACGAGGATACAATTACCTTACCATTGGCCTCTACCTGTGAACCACTAAAGTTGCTGTCACATTTTCTGGATAAAAACCCCACTGTTGAAGGATCATTGGTAAGGCTGTGAATCTGAAGGAAAATGAAGACCAAAGAGCATTCTACAGAAGTTAGAGATAAAGTAATACCAATGCATAGATTAGGGAAAGGGTACAAAATAATATCCAAGTGTTTGGATATCCCAGTGAGCACAGTTGGATCAATAATCAAGAAGTGGAAACTGCATCACACGACCCAGGCACTGCAAAGAAAAGGCCGTCCCTCAAAACTCAGCGCTCAAAGAAGAAGGAGACATGTGAGAGAAGCCATAGAGAGGCCAACAATCAATTTTAAGGAGCTACAGTGGCTGGGAGTGGAGTAATGGTGCACCAGTCAACCATATCAAGAGCTCGGCATAACACTGGCCTGTATGGGAGGGTGGCAAGAAAGAAGGTGTTACTCAAAAAGTACCATCTGAAAGCACGTCTGGAGTTTGCCAGAAAGCATGAGAGTGACCCAGCTACAATGTGGGAAAAGGTTTTGTGGTCAGATAAGACCAAGATAGAGCTTTCTGGCCAAAACTCAAAGCGCTATGTGTGGTGCAAACCTAACACACCATCCCTACAGTGAAGTATGTGGGGATGCTTCTCATCAGCAGGGATGGGTATCTTGTTACAATTGAAGGAAGAATGGATGGAGCAAAATACAGGAAAATACTGCAAGAGAATCTGCTTCAGTCTGCTAAAAACTGAAGCTTGAGAGGAAATTCACCTTTCAGCAGGACAATGATCCCAAGCACAAGGCCAAAGCAACATTGGAATGGCTCAAAAACAAAAATCAAAAATCAAAATCACTCCGACACTGTGTGCAAAGCTGGTACATACTTACCCCAAAAGACTTAAAGCTGTTATTGCAGCGAAAGGTGGTTTTACCAAATATTAATGTGTGGGGGTTGAATACTTATGCAAGCAAGATATTTCAGTTTTTTATTTTTCTTAAAAATATTTCCCAACATAAAACCAATGTCACCTTACAATAACTGATTTTGAGTTTAAGTGTTTTAAAATAAAATTTCAAACATAATGAAATTTCAATGTACCATTTGTAATTCAGTAATATGAGAGAATTGGTCAGGAGTCTGAATACTTTTGCAAGGCACTGTATATATAGCTTGTAAATATTCAATATGATATGCAATTGGGAAATTGTCTGCTGTTTGCACCTGTACTCTAATAATGCAGGTGTTCAAGGAATCTGTAAGATGAGCACTGACAGGCAGGATCCTAAAGGACTAACATTTAAATTACACAATAGGCATTTTATTTTGAATGCATTTAATGAGGTTCAGAGGTGGAGGTAGCAACAATGTGGTGGATTATTTCAAAAATCAAATCAATTTATTTATTTATTTGCTATAAACCTGTTTATTGCTTTTAGTGTCTTATAAAAATCAGATTCCCCGACGGCAAACCTGAAAGTAATGCCCAAGCTCCAAGCCTCTCAATCTTCTTTCAATTTGAGGGGGGGACTCGCCTTTTTTTTTTTTTTTCTCCCCATTTGCTTTTTTGTATTTGTAAGATCAGATTTGTTATGTTTAACATTTTCTGTGGTAGAATGCTCCAGGCACCTCCTCCCCCTCCAACTTACCCACCAAGACTTTCTGTGTTTTGTAAGTAGGCTTCCCCCAAATGGATTATTTAAGGTTGACAGGCTCGTATATCTGGGATATTGGAACAACCAAAGTGAACCTCCCTTTATTACAGAAACCTGGCAAACTAGAGATGTGCAGAAAGTGCATTTAACACGTTGATGAAACAATGGCATTCTCAGTGAGAACTACAGAAAGGGGCCCACCTATAAAGAAAATACTTTGTTTATTTAAAACCCCTCAGTATAAAGGTCAATTAAAAGTTATCAGTAACACAACATAGAGAACAGTGCCACATCTAACAAGGCATACTGCAATTAGCTTTTTTTTTGTGAAAGAAAACAAAACTATTGTCAAAAAACTAAAGTACAGTAAAGCAGAGGTTTCGTTTTGACATTCATGCTAATGTGGAAAAGGATAGCACTGTGAAACCTGAAAGTGAGCCATAGCATATAAATAAATACAATCAAATACCATAGCATATCAGTTACCTATTTACAGTGTCCTACATGTGCAAGCATTAAACAAAATCCTGACTGAAAAGAAAATATTAATTCTCTGTACACTTCACATTACATTAGACAACTGCGGAACATTGCACACACATAAATCATTCATCTAAAAAACTAAAGCAATTACTACTCCAAATTAAAAAGACCATTAACAACATTTCTTTCACAAAAAAAAGTGTACAATGTGCACTTAAGGGCCAATTCAATTAATTTTAGCTAGGAGAAAGTGTTACTGGAAAATAGAAATTCATGCAATGGAATTTGAATTGATGCAGCGTTAACAGAATCGTCGATCTCATTCCATTTTCCTAAAATTCCTCTCCCTGCTAAAAGTTCATTTGAATTGGACATTGATACCCTAGAGCTTTTAATCACTCCAGTGTTTTATTTGCTCAATTATCATACTTGCAAAAAGATGACTGGAGTATTTTCCTTCATCAAAAAGGTTGCGAATAGGGATATTTGCAACATTGTAAAAGTTAGTTAAGTCACTATATCCACGTTTTTGCACACCTCTAGGGACAAAAATCTAGTTCTATAGATCTGGTAATCAGCAAAAAAAGAAAAAAGATAAATTACACCATTAAAGTGATAGAGACCTGTAAACATTCTCACGGTCATGCATGCTGCCTCTTTAATGGAACAATATCAGTTTTTTTAAGGTGGCTAAGGTTAATTATTCCCTTCCCCCCACATAAATAAGATTGTACTACATGTAATACGGTAATACCTAGATGCATGCACTCCTAATACCCCATGTATCCCTCTTACAGTACTGTAGATACAATGCACTTTCAAGTGACTTTGTTTAGCAGCAAGAGTGAATGACCAGTAATGACAAGTACAGTACCTTCAGCACGGTATTTCTGCAAGATAGACTGGGGATAGATGGGGGTTCTCTAAATTGAACACAATTTAAATGGTTACACATCAGCAAAAGGGGAATTGAACAAAATACAGGTCTCTTTTTTTTTGATAATTTCTTTCTAACTCATATTGTTCCTTAAAGACCTGTATTTAAAAGAGTCCTAATTAAATATGTTAAATATTTCTTAGAGTATTACAGCCTCAGGAGCCTCATTAGCTAACAGTGCATGTTATACAGTACACTGTCTATAAAGTTTTTAATTTCTCATGCATGGTCCTTTATTAGTTTTCAGCCTAGTGACCAATGATGTCTTTGGTTGGGCTTTTTTTTTTAAATTATTTTTGCACCTAAAAAGCTCATAAACCCAACAGCATCATCAAGCTGTAGAAGTGCAGCACTTAAATCTTAAAATGAAATTTAATAAATCAACTTCCTCAGTCAATTCAAAGAAAAGCCAAACCAAAAACATTGCAGTGGAGTTTCAACGACATTGCATCTATACATCTGCTGCACACCCTGTAACTGCATATTTAAAATCCATTCACATGTTTAGAACAACCAAGATTGTTCTTGAATGTTTGCAATCATTTCCAACATCTTCATATATAGTAATAAAGTGTTAATGCCCATTTGTCTTTTCATACCAACCAGCACTCACACAACAAATAATAAGGCTACATCTAGACCCTTTCGTATGAGTTACATGCAAAATATGATGATAGAGGCTGGGAGACCAGGTCACCACTGTAAATAGATGTTTATACAATAATATAACAATAACCATAATATATATTTTTTTATTTTTGTCATGTGTAACATTGTACTGTAAAATTCCAAATAAAAACTCAAGGCCTGTTTTTGAATGCAATAGCTAATTGTTGTATAAGCCCCAACACTGTGACATGTCCCCACTCTACCATCCTTTAACCCCAGTCATGCATTTTAAAACATTTGATTCACTTATTCATAATAAAAGACAATATTGCTATATTACCCTGTAAGGTAAACTTTCGTAGTTTTCAAAGCTTTTGTTTGAATAAAATAATGTGCTGGTGAATCTGAATTAACAAGACAGGAAGTCAAACTAATACATCTTCTTTAAGTTTTATGAGGGGGGGTTCAGAGGAGGCAGATCTTTTCACTGCCCCTTAGCTATCGGATTTCTGTAAATTGCACTGTATGGCATAGGAACAGCTGTTAAGAAGGTTAGCTGGGATTTACCATCATAGAGTTTCACATGTTAAACATATAAATTAGTGACTTCTAAACTTTGAGAACATTTTAATAGAAGGCTGCATATTTTTCCAAAAGTGAGTCATTTATACGGGAGTTAATCTTTAAATTGCATTAAAGAAATGAAATGACACAGACCTGGTTTCAACATCTCCATGGTGCCTGTACTGTTGGTTTCGTAGCCAGAGGTATTATTAGGAACTGCACAGTATATATTAGGTCGTAGTCTGGAAACCTTTGTCAGTAAAGTTTTGTTAAGGAAGCCCGTTTTGTTTAGTTAAATCAAGTTAATTAACCTGTTTTCCAACTGTGCCACACGCACACATGCACACACATGCACACACACACACATACACACGCATACTACATGGTGAATAAGTTACATCTGTTGTTTCAGACTTGGGATGCTAACAGTAAATATTATAATGTGTCCTACAGCAGCCAGTTCTGTAGGGTGTTGCACACTGTAGGGTCAGTGAGCTTTCAACCCTCGTCCTCAAGTACCTCAAACATTCTAGGTTTTAGTTTCAATCAGTTGTCTTTTTTAATTTGTATTGCAGTCTGGTGATGCAGGTAGACTACAGCAATCACTCTGACTACACAGTATTTAATCTTTCTGTAAGCGTTGTCTTATGTGCGTTGGAAAACAATGCATACTTACACAAATAGTGTCAATTGAAACAAAAACCTGAACTACTTGAGGGACAGCCTTGGGGAACATTAATGTGTGTTACATAATAAAGTGGATTAATCAGTTTATGATTCCAGGATATATATTTTTGGTGTGGGAACTGTAGGGTATTTCATCAGTATGTTTTTTACTTTTATTTAGAAAGGTACGGAATTTCAATCTATATTTATATTTAATTAAAAATTACTGTATTTGTCTTGACATTTCCATTTTATAGTAAATATATTACTGATGGACGGTACATGTATGTATTATTTGACTACAGTTTAGTATAGCATATATTTCTTAAATATTTATTCTTTCAATATATGTTTTTTAGTGTGTGGATAACAATATAAAAGAAAATTTATATATAGATATATATATATATATAGATATATATATATAATATTATATATATATATATATATATATATATATATACACACACACATATAGGATTTGAGTAGGGGGTGATAACACTGCATCTTTCATTTTTCATGCATTAGAAAGTAAAAATTAAATGTAAAAAAAATTTATTAAGATCACACATGATGTAAATTTCATTCTAAAGTTAAAAAATTAAAAGTAATTTCAGTTTTACCATTTTGAGGAACTAAATATCAGAAGAGTAATATATATATATATATATATATATATATATATATATATATATACACACACACACACACATTATATATATATATATATATATATATATATATATATATATATATATATATTATATATATATATATTCAAATACATTTTAAAAGCTTCAAAAGGTGCTCTGGTTGTATATGTTTTAAGCGATTTAAACCTGATAATAAGTTAAAACATTCCATTTGTATTGTTTTAAAACTTATTGTAGCCGTGGGGCTGACAAAATTGTTCCTTCGTATATCCCTTCTTGGGAATACTGTTTCCAAATGTGCATTTATTTAAAAAATGCACACTTTACATAAACAATTCAAGCTACATGATTATTATGGTTTAATTCCTCTTCACTGTTTTACTGCTAACTTAATTCTCATGTTAGCCGACTGACAGGCTATAATTATGATTATGTCACTATCTGATGTCACCACCCGATTTAATTTCATTCCACATCCCCAAGGTCTGTCCATTTCCTATGTTTTTAAACAGAAATGGATTGTCTAATTAATTTAAGAACAGCTCTCTGTGTAAAATGATGCCTTGAATTGACCATTTTTCCCGCACAGGGAAAGCTTCAGTCATTCTTTATATGCCCATTGGCCGTTCCGGTTGTTTCCACGGCAGCAGCAGGATCGGTCTTCTCGTCAAAGCGAAGCCTGAGGGTGTTTCTGATGACGAGCTGTTCGACGATCAAGGAAGCACAGAACCAGGGCAGGCAGTACTCCAGGGTGATCAGGCCCATGAAGTCATAGTCAAAATCAGTGTAGTCCCATGGGCAGGCATTGAACTGGCGCAGGATGAAGCCTGTGAGGAACTCCCAGGAGTAGGTCCAGAGCGTATAGATGAGGCAGCGAATCAGGATGTGGCAGCGGTCCTTGAGCTGCAGGTACATGCGCTCTATGATCAGGATGGAGGTGCCATAGATGAAGAGGGCCCAGACGCTGGTGACGCCCGGGAACTTCCAGTTGAAGTTGACTACAAATTCCCAGGCAGCAGTGAACATCACCTCACAAAAGTAACCATGGATGGCGTAGAGGTACCAGCGCGAGAGTACTGTCAGGGGTTCGGCAGCAGCCATCTTACTGGACAGGCGGGGGGAGGACAGGGAGGGGATGTGAAGCTAGGGAGCTTAGGTCCATGAGAGAAAGAGAGAGAAAAAGATGACTGGTTATTAGACAAAGGACGGCTTTGGAAGACAAAACAGTAAAAATGTTACAAACTGAAAATCTGTTGTTTTCTTTTAATTACAGACTTAAAAAACGTTGTATCCTCATTATATCAAGTACTTATGAATCCAATGAGTTTACAAGGAACATATTAAATTAAAAGCAGCAAGGCTCAAACACCCCCCAGTTTACCAAAGCCATCTTCACTAATCAACTTACTGTGCTCCTTCCTCTTAACCAACCTCCCTCACAACATGGAAAAGAACATAGCTCTGGTACTATGCATGCAATTTTAAACAAAAACAGGAAGCAGAACCTCTCATGTCACATTCTGTGTAATCTTGACACAGCGTGTGCTGTTTGTTCCATCCTTGAGGTTTGTGGTTGGTACATTTCCTGTATGTTCAGCTAACGGCAGTGCCTAGCAACATGCAGCTGAAATGCTTTCAGGGCAATGAGCACCTTGAATTGTTTTATTACTGTTTATTACATCTTTTTAAATTAATTTTTTACTGATTGCAACCCTTATGGTTCACAAGCTTGTCTTGGGTTAGCTGAGACAAAGTCATAAACAACAGAACTAATCAGTTTACATCTCAACTGTTCAAACCAAACATTTTACAATATAACAATACAGTACTGTATATGCTACTGTATCCCTTCATTTTATATATACTTCTTTAGTTTATTTGTTATCTTACTGACAGATACCGGTAGATTACATTAACTTACAGTTTGGATGTTATGGATATTAACCTAGGGTACTGTAGGCAAAGCCTGGGGTAGGGTGTGTGGCCCTGACAACAAGCAGGATTACAAATCATATCTAAGCAGCCTGTCAACACCCATCATATTCATATCAGTGGCAGTTTGCTTGTATTTGATTTGTATTCAAATCAGTTGTGCCTGGCACTATCTCTGCTTACTCTGAAAAGAACTGTAATAAGTAACATTTACAACAATGAAAACAATGCCTCATTTGTTACAACATTTCCAAGAGAATAAACTCTTTTTATGAATAAAGCTTTTTGTAAGGGAAATAACTACATTTGGGCCTATTAACCCCTTGCTTCAAAGTGTGTATTGATATATTATATATACAAACATTAACTCGAAATTGTTTAGCAACAATAAGCCTGCTGGATAATTAATGTAATCTTCTAATAGTACTGGAATACCTTTTGTTCAATATCCTGTAAGTTACAGTTAAGCAACTAAAGGCCAAATGGCACTATTGTCATCAACAAGAGCAACTAGTAAAGGCTGCTATTCCTTTATTAAAACCCAGCCTTCCTCAGCTCAGATTGCTGTCAATGGGAGGGTAAAATCTTGGGTTGCTCCTGTTGTCAAGGCAATGGTAGGATGTTCTAGGAGAGACAATAGCACCTCTTGTGATCTGAATAAACCCGAGGTTGGGAATTTTCTGAGATGTGGGGGGGGCCATTAAAACTGTATTCTATATAATATGTATACATGTGTGGACATACAAAATCAAACCATAAATAACACTTGATTTACTTCCTAGGTTCCATTTAAATCGACCTTTATTAAAAAATGCCCCATTTCTGTTAGCTTTAACCTTTCTACGTTCGTCAGTTTAAAGCTTTAAGCTTAAGCATACAAAAGGGACATATTTTCAAAATGATTACGCCAGCCTTTACTTCTTGAAACAAGGAAAATTCCAGATTAATGTTGAAAACCTCGAGAGAGGTTTCATGACAAAGACATGAAAAAAAATGTGTGTGTGTGTGTGTGTGTGTGTGTGTGTCAGTAATGGAAAGGTGGCCGTGTAAATTATGAATCCGATGTTACAGCTGGAATTAATTATCCCACTCTCTTTGACACTCACGTGGCTGGCGGAAGCACAGAGGCTCAGGGGATTTGGCATTTCTGTATTTAATCAAAAGACAAAGGAAAAACCTGAGTGGAGGGGGAAATTAGCCCCTGCCCATGTACTATGGCTACAACCCTGTCTAAATTGCATGTCTAAAGTCAGAATTTGTTATTTCAGACTGATGGCTTTCCAAAACCAACATGGACCAGATCAACCACAGCATGTCACACAGACCTCCACCTTTTCCTTAGAAAACTATGTGCAATTAACAATTAGGCTAAGACTAATAACAGTGCAGAAAGGGAACGGCTCATCTCTAATTTAGTTAACTAAACATTCGCTGGTTTAAACTTATTATCCTGTGAAAATGTACAGATTGATTTCATGAAGCTTTTTTGAAATCACTAATTAATCAGAATTATGTATCATTTAATCAATAAATGTTTACAGATTTCAATTATACCTTTAAGAAAATAAATTTAAAAAAAATCTTGTGACACCTTCTCCCAAAGTAGGTGAACAGCAAAATAATTTTTTTCATTCAAAGCATTTTCCTGCTCTGTGACTGTATACTGTATTAAATGTTGTTGCATTGCTATATGATTAATACAGTCTTCATTCAGTTTCTCTGCATTCTATCAAAAGAAATATAGTACAGCCTCATTTATCTGCACTCCATTCATCCGTGACTTCAATTATCAGCGGCTCCCTGGCGAGTTTTATCTCTGAAATACAATACATTATTGGTAATGTAGATGTAATGAGCAGTGCACAAACACACACATAAAGACGCATACATCAGTCTAACCTGTGGAGTCGACGCCAAAACAGCTGAGTAAAGGATTCTGTAAAATGTGTTCTCCTGAGGCAGTTATTTAGTGAAGCCCAGCAAACCAGCCTCACTGAAACAAAAGACTATGGTGGACTTTGTCGAGGTTCAAAAGAACGAACTGCAGCAGTGAATTGTTTAAAAAAGCTATTACGAAACAAAACAATAAAAAATTACTTCTGTTGGTATATATTTTGTTGAAATGTAAGACACGTAGAAATTACACAGCAGGCTTGTGTATTTAGTTTTACAGTAAAAAAAAAAAAAAATTGTATTTTTTTTTTTAAATCCTAGAAAACTAGCAACACTTAGCTACCATTATTTAATATTAATGCATGGAATAAATTAGTGATAATGCCATGTGATATTTCTAGCTGCTAGCCACATGACTTAGTTTGCAGGAAAATTGTGAGCTCTGGTTGGCTGAATAGCTTATTCCCGTCATAAAATGTCTTATGGTCTTGTAGATTTGTAGTATTTTTTTTTTTTTAGTATATTTTTATTATTATTATTATTATTATTATTATTATTATTATTATTATTATTATTATTATTATTTATTATTTTTTTTGGTAACAGAAAAAGCCAGGGAAACAGTTTTCAAAAGATTTTGCTAGAAGTATCACTGTTAAAGTAAACTTTTCAATTTTAAAACATTCTTCTGTCTTTGTAATATATTGTATTGCATACATCTCTGGTAAATGCTCATTTGGTTTACAGTACTAGTTTCTGTATTTTACTCATGCATTCTTGTCACCCGCAATGACACCTCATCTACCCGCGGATTTCCCACATCCGTTGACCTATGTCCGCCCAAGCGCGTGGATAAACAGAGTTCCACTGTACCACTGTTGCATTTCTTATAGATTTAAAATTCTTATTTACAGATGTTTGAATCCACATTTATCTGACAGTAGTTGTCAATTATGGTTTCAGGACTGTCCATTTCCTGTGACAGTGCTTGGTATAACCGGTTTTGTGGTTTACTGTGGTTCAGATACATTAGTTAATGCTACGTTGGTGTCCTATTCAAAGGAAATTGTAATTCCCATTTGAACAACTTCTGTTTATTCAACACCCTGCACAAAACATGTCTCAAGAACTAATTTTTCTCGCCTAGCTTTACACTTGGACATTCCAACCACTTCTACCTGACTCTCAAACACCATCATTACTGCCGTTACACCCTTGAATTTTTCAAGCTGAGATGTCAGAAAGTGTTAAATAATAATGCTGGCTTCTAAACAAAGAGATTATACTTTCAGCCTTCGCAAAGTGTCTGAGGAAGAATATTTCACAAGGCTCCTACATAAAAATAGCTTTGTACGCACGTGGATTATCGCTGCTGAAATATAATCATGATAAAACTCGCACCAACACATAAAAAAAAAAAACAGAAAAAGCACTGCAAAGAACGGAAGAAAGTGTAGGTAAAGACACGCAGGTTTAGCGGCATAACATGTATTAAGGTGACCTCTGCTGTCAGTGAAGCATCATTATGATTTTATTACAATGCTGCCTAATAAAAGCTACAGTAACACACTGTACTATATTGTCATCTGTATAACAGTTCAGGGGCAATGAATCTGTAAATTTGTGTACTGCATACACTGTTATAAATGAAGTTATTTCCAAATCTAATCCTCTATTTAAAAGGCTGGAGACTTTAGATTTAAAAAGAAAAATATAGAATTGCTATACCTTTGAAACCATCCCTTTATCTTTCAATTACCTGAATTTCTACAGCCATAACTGTTGCTTGTTTTTAGTAGAGATTTATAATTAGCCATTAATAAATGTTTTAATAACTCCTTACAATTGATTAGTTGGCACCATTTGTGGTTATATGGGCATCTGGAGGTACAGAACAGTAAGTCTGTGTAAAATCTGCCGTTCATTTTTCAAGGCCATGTGTATGCTGTGTTACTATGTGTTGGCTACATCCTAAACATTTCTTTCTAAAAACATCCACAATACATAACCCAGCTTTTTCTCAGTTCACTACCCCTGTTCACTATCACTGATAGAAAAGCATGTTCCAGTTACTGTAAATGGATGTTTTCTTACATTAATGACAACCCCTCCCAATGACGCTCAAGTCTTAAAACTGGGAGGCTGATGTGTGGTAAGATAGTCAGTTGACTGATTAAAAAGCCTTCCACCTGTTTGAACTACGGTTCTTAGTGTGTGAGGTCAGAACTTCACAACATGGGTGTAAATCTTGTGGAGTAGGAAGTGACCAGGCAAAAAGATGGCCACATTACCTACCTAGTCCATAGAAGAAGAAAAAAACACTTTATTCCAGACCAAGTCATATCCTGTCTGCGTTAATTAAACACATTTATAAGTCTGGCCCCAATCAATATGAGATTGAGATATATATATATATAATGGTCTCACTAATGGAACTTACTTTTTCCCCTGAAGATGCTCTGAAAGCCGACTCTCTCCACTTTCTGTGTCCTCTAACACGATAAGGTGTTGTGATAGACAATGTAAAGCCTGTGTTGACCTTGCCAGGGTAAAGAGCAGGGGAGCTAAAGCGCCCTTGCAGTATTTTTATCCACAAACCGAGAGGCCCCTAGAGGAACCATTGGCTTTCAAGAGCTTTCTTCAGTTGATTCACGGGGTTTGATTTCACATAATGCATGGAGTTTGATTTCACCACATAATACCAAGTCCCTCCCCTTTTAGGAGTAATCTCTACTTGTTTAGATACTCAGTTCACCCCTTTTGCTCTTACTAGGTGTACACAATTTTCTCCAAGACAACCTGCACAGATTGAGGACACTCAATCATATGTTAAGAAAGTCAAAACGTTTGTCTGACCGAGTTTCTTTTTAGTACTACTGCATACAGTAGTGTGCAAATGTATTAGAACACCTCAAGATTTGCAATTTGTTGAGCTGTGCATATACAAAAAAAAGTATTAATTTACTACAGAAATTATTCATTTTTGGAAACTCATCTTACAGGAAAGTAATTCAATGCTACAAACACAGCTATATCTGAAAGTGTCTTTAATGGTAATATAGAGTGTGGCCACCTTTGGCATCAATAACAGCTTGGCATCTTTTTGGCATTGTGTCTATGTGCTTTCTCCAAAAATGGATGTAATTTGATTCAATTTTTCTTGAAGTTGTATCCATGACATTCTTTTATACAGTTGGTACCTTTGTCAAGCATGGGGTTCAATAAATTATAGAAGCAATGGGTTTCTCTAATAAACGTGCACACTACTCTATCTTAGGAGTATTTAAAGTTACAGCACTAGTAATGGAACTTGGGTGAGTGAATCATAGAATGCAGCTGTGTATCAAATATAAATATTGAATCGTCATTAGGGCAAATTTTATCTGAAAAACATTATTTGCATTTGTTGCTACGTCTTATTCTACTTACTTACTCTACTCTATATGTTGCAGCACAGCAGGGAGGGGGTTAAAATCCTCCATGCCAAAAAAACATGTGTTAATTGTTTTTATTACTGTTTAATAATTTATTTAATGGTTAATTATCACATGCACGTGGCTATTATTGTAAATTAGAGCCAGGTGCAGGGTATTTAAAGAGAGCAGGTAGTCTCTTCAGGGCTGCTGTGTGAAGAGCCTGACTGTGTGTGATCAGTCATATCAACGAAAAAGATACTGTGTGTTCTTTTCCTGTGTGTTTTTCAGCTGGTAAACAGCTTATCTGTCTGGTTTATTGGAATAGGTTCCAGTCTTTGTTTTGTTTTCATTTTTGTTTATTTTGTATTATTAAAAGTGTGCGTCAGCGCTAAACTACAAGTTCATATGTGCTGGGTCTCATTTATAGGGGCCAAACGAACCACTGTGAGTGAGGCCGTGTTACAAAGTAGTGTGAGTTCTGTTGCCCTAGCGCTAAATTAGCACCGGCACAATCCCTTCTCAGCTCCGCACCTTATTAAGCAAGAAAGAGAAAAGCAGCACATTTTTTTGTGATTACTGAAAAGCTGGTGTGTTAACGCTTCAATGTGCTGCGAGGAATAATTAACGGCAAAGAAGATTTGCTTGACCACTGTGGGTGGTGGGCTAGACCAGCAAGGATTACTGAACTCTAAAACCAAGGATTTCAGATTGAAATCTGTGTTGGAATTCTGACTACTTTCACGTTCCCTTTACCCTTGTTTGCCTTTCCATATCACGGCCATTTCCAAATCACATTGCTTGAAAATCGATCTTCCTATGTACATTAGCTTTATCATTAGCAACCAGTTACCAGTTAAACAGACACAACAGTAGTTGTGTTAACAGTGTGAGTTCAAACATTATCCAACTCTTAAGCATTTTGAATTTTACTGTCTCTCACTTGTCAAACTTATGCATGTAGAAGGCTATGTCATGGGATCCACTTGTACTGTGTATACAATACAGATGCTAGTGTTTATAAAGTGGTTCAAATTCCATATTTGTACTACTCAAATTTAGCAAATGTTTGCATTCGCTGCTCAATGGACTTGCCCGGATAAACAGAGTTCCATTTACTCCAAGCAGTTTTAAAATATAGTGCTACAAAACAGGACGTTCGCAAATAAAGTACCAGACATTATCAAATACATAATTTATAAATACAGTCGAATCCCGTTAATCCATGTTTCAATAATTTGTGTTTTGATAATCCGTGTGGTTTAATACAGTACATTATCAAAATGTACAAGTGCAGAAATCATCGGATCTATGTGGAAGCAGGTATTCACGTGCTTTATTAGAGAGGAAATCAGCATTTCTGTGCGGAAGCAGACTGTCATCATTTTATTTAATGGAGTACAGTAAGTGCAAGCCTACTGTATTGTAGTTACTGAAATCAGTGACAATAACAAGCAAAAAGCAGACTTAAGACTCTCTTAGCCTGGCAGTCTGACTATGAAGAGCAGAGACTCAATGACTTTTTTAAACCAGCTCTCTCTGCCTCTGAACAACACTGAATATGTACAGCATATAATTTGACCATTATGGGGACATTATATTTTATTTGTATTATTGCATTTTCTGAGTTTTCAATTAATAGCGCAAGGATTTCCCAAACAGTAAACTAAATTTCTGCTAATCTGTGCTTTTCAGTAATTCAGGCTCAAATCGGTCCCAATCTGCACAGATTAACAGGGGTCTACTGCACAAAATTGTAGCTTTTAAGTGGCAACTAGCCAATCTATGGTACTATTTTAACCTATGGAATTATTTTAACCTTAGTAGTCGTTCTACCTCTTCTAATGTCATGTAACACAGGTTAAAATAATAAATTCCTACCCTAGTATAAAACAGAAGATGATCAAGTAAAATGATACCTGCAGGGGTACAGCCTCTGTGAAGCAAAACTCAGAGGTGTGGGTCCAGCCTGCCCCTGGTGCTTTTGTCAGTGAGGATTCCAGGATTCACAAACTGTTACCTGAAAAAAAGGGAGCAATCTGTTTAGCTGCTAGTTACACATGCAAATGAAGTCCCTAGAAAAACTGATTCAAAAGACTTTATTTTCAGTCTACCCGATTGGAATGGCATCGCCCTGGTTTGGGGCATGTTTTCCACCTGGCAATGCTGTACTGGGGATGGCAACATTCAAGACATTAATGTACTGTATCCTCAATCTCAATCCAACTGAGCATGCCTGGGATGAATTTGAATCACACATCCAATTCTCTGCCTACCGTCTTCCCCTATTGCGTGTGAATATATGCAATATGAATGTGAGCAAGAGAGAGAGAGATTGAGCTTGTGGCATCTCTGCCATATTGAATCAAGTCTGACATCAACGCAAACCAGATATTAGGTACAGGTCCTCATAAAGTGTCCAGGCAGTGTACACAACCCAAGATACTGTAGCTTTCTGCCTGCTGAGGACTGCCGTCTCACAGCCTTCAAGGTATTCTGCAGGACCAGGTGTGAATGCCAACTGAAGAACTTAAACAAATATATATTTCAAATTCTCAGGAGAAACCATTTTCACACCTCTGATGACATGAGCACCTACAACTGATGATTGTGCTTTACCTAAGAATTTGTGATTTACTGTTTGAAGTTAATTCTTCAAGCATTCTTTTAATGTATCCTTAAATGTGTAACCCACTCAGTATTTAAAGTACAGTGCAGTGCCTGCGAGTCCTGTGATTTCTTTCTGAATAGCTATGACAGTTCAAGTTTTCTTACACAGAGCAAAGCCTAACTTCACATTTACAGCACGTCCCTTTTTTGGTTTCCAGAGCAGACCTACACACACATAAAAAAAGGAATTTACTTTATTCTTAACCAGTCTGTGAAGGGAACAAGGGCCACTAAGACATCTTTCCCAGGCAGTGTGGAGAAACAAAGAACCCCCTTCATTAACAGAGGTAGGTCACAGCAAGGACAGCAAGCTCAGGAATACACAAAGCTCAGATTAAGAGTGTGACTTTTAATGTGCTCTGAAACTCAGAGATGGGAAAAACTGAAACACAAGAATCCAGCCAAACCAAACAGATCTTGAATTGTTGTGCTAGTGTTTGGAAATGTCAATGGGCCTGATTTTACAGTATGGGCAATTTGTTCATGTAATATTTATTATGTATTAGGTAGCCTCAAATTTGCCCTCATTGGACAATACAGGCCAATGTTTTCTAGTATGCTTGTATGGCATCTTTAATGTTATACAGTATAAATAATCTCTACAGTCAAATTAAGCTTTAAAACACCATGACAATGACAGCTGTATCAGTAAATACATCCCTGCATCATCATTTTCAAACGTGTTTAAAATGTTTAATTAAAAAGTTTATATTTTTTTTTTAAATCTAAAGCAAGTGCAATTAACCGTTTACCATTTGATCAATTTAAACCCCTTGTTTTAATCTTAAAAATAACTTCATGAAAACTGTTCTCATCTGCAACTAAACTGCTTGTGTAATTTTATATGCTATAAAATTCTGAGTCTCTGCAAGGGTAGACCCAACATAGCAGCAGGGTTATGCTTTGATAGATAATTATGTGTCACGTGATAGGATGGGGGCTGCAAAAATCAAGGGAATTGTCAGGTTCTGTTCTCTTTGACTGATCTCTCATATGCTGACATTTCGATCACCCCTATAGACAGATGCCTGACCCAGGCATTTATTAATTCAAGGCATCTTGCTTGATAAGCTATTCTCTTGCAGTTCTGGCTGCACAGCACAGAGCACCCTGTGAAGGTGAAGTGTACATCCCTGAGTTACATAAAAGACAGCACTCACACCACATGCAAATTACATGTAAAGACCTTGATAAATCCAGTCCTACATAACACAATTTGCAGCCCCCTTGCTTAACAGATACATATTGATCTGTTCATCCCTCATTCATCATGCCTGTCTGATAAAGGCCTATTGATATTTTTACTAGCCAGAAAGCATTAACCTCACCTGAACTGCTGCCAAGCGGTGCATGATGGGAAGCTTTAACATAACATTTACAGATTTGCAAATACAAAGTAACAGAAAAAAGAACGGTACTGTTCTGAATTGAACTGCTCATTTCAGAATATATATTATCTTACAGTGCAAGATACCATATTAATCTCTGTTCTTGATTCTGTTTAGATCTTTAAATGTTGATTGATAAATCCAAAACTAATAATGTCACCATTTTTTTACCTACCACCAACTCTTCAGTGTAAAGACATGTCTAATTCATAATCACTATAATTATGGAAGCAAGTCTACAGTGCTTACCAGGTAATGCTAGAGTATTACATACCAAATGATTAACGCATGATGACCATTTAAAGACAGCACACTTTTCCAACAATGAATCAGCATGTACTCTATACAGTAATATCTTCTCTGTAATTGAAGGTGTTGGCCATCTGGTTGTTTCAGAACAAGAGACTAACTAAGTGGTTAAATTCCCTCAATACTATTGTAGAGGTGTGTAATGCAGGCAAATGAACAGTGCTTTAAAATGATCTGATTCAAAGGGGGTAGAACACTCAGGGATCGTAATTGATGCCCAGAGGATTAAAATAGCCTACAATAATCAATATGCAGGTAGTTAAATTACTATCCCCTTGTGGATCACTTGGCAGATCCACAAGGTTTTTAACTCCCTGGTTTCCACAGCTAAAACTTGGCACTGGGTACAAGGGTTAACACATGCTGTATGAAAGTAGGAATTAAAAAAAAAAAAAAAGCTGAAACCTTAAATTGTGGGACACACAGGTTCCCATTACAATGGACAGATGTCCACCAGAATGCATAATTTGAGTATTTCTGGGGTTGCAGCTGAAGTATTTGTCACACCAATGGCATTACAATGCAAGAACATGCTGTATAAACTAGTCTCAGTACCAGTGGGCTACTTTATCAAGAGCGTTGCAATATTTTCCCCCACAGTCATTGCTCGTAAAATATTATGGTCAGGATTGTGGCTTACATTTTGCCATCCAACATACTGCATGGACATGTGCAGCAGGACGTTCACACTTCAGTGTTCTAGCATATCAAAGTCATCCTTTTAAATTAATTCTGTTTCCAATGTGAGAATTACATCCAGCATGCCTAATGTCTACATGATGGTCAACAACTGAACCTGTAGACCAAAACCCCTAATATCGATGCTCGCATGCATTTTTACTTTTACTTAGAACTTTAAAGTCTGTTTCAAAGCTTTTTTCTAAATGTCCGCTCTAGTGCACTGACTGCACTGTGTAACAACATTTTTTTATTTATTTTTTTGTTCCTGGGTAGTACGTGTGATTTCATAATTGCTTATGCCTCAAAAGTATAGAAAATGGCTATTATTCCCCACAAACTTTGCTTTTGTGACCAGGACAGTGATATTTCAAAATATCACTATTTCCAAGGGGAAAATGGGCAAATGTGTGTCTTTTCGTTCACATAAAGTCAGAAAAAAACAACATATGAATCCAAATTAACATGTATTTATACTAAAGTAATACAAAGATGACTACAAAAGATTTAGAAGCGAGTAGTTTTTCGAGATTAACAAATATACTGTAAATACAGTATAATTGTAAATCTCGAAAAACTACTCACTTCCAAATCTTTTGCATAAGCAATTACGAACAAAAATTGTGTTACATAGTGTTGTGTAAGGATTATTGCCCACATTGTCAAACAGGTAACACAGCAATAACGATCCATGATGTGGTACAGAACAGAAAAGCCAGAGGTTTTTTTTTTTTGCCCCTTTTTTGTAATATGCAGAAATACACTTCTGGAAGAGGCTCAAGGTTAGCACTGGTAACACAGGCTGCCGTGTACAATCTACATAATGTACATAGCATCTAAAATTAAAACACATTATCCAAGCATTAAATGTTTAGAATGTTGCCTTTCAACCATTTTCAAAAACATTCAAACCAAATACAGATATTACCCTTAGCGTCGCAAACACATTAAGTGTACAGTGTAAGCCAATTTATTTCAGATTCAATATTTCACTTACTTTTCCCAGATACAATTAAATGCTGTATACATTTAGTCTTACAGACAGGCACACTTCGAAGTAAGTGATGGAAGGCTTCTTATGATGGCTTTTCTAAAGTTGAAACATTTTAATCTGAAGTAGAGTTCAGGGACACAGCTGACGGTGTCAACCTTACAAACCGTTTACTGCAGTAGTTTGTTTCTAATTTATGTATTGAGAACTGTGCACTCTCTGTCCAAACAGGAATGTACAAAACAAACAGTGCAGTCTTTTACGAACTGTATTCTGTCTTGTTCTTTCCCTCTCAACCTGGCTATTATAAACCAATATAGTCTGATATTTAATGTACCTAAAGGACCCCTTTTGTCCACCATTTTAGATCTTGTTCTGGAACTCTTCATCTTGACTTTTTCTATGAATCGATAAATCAGTCTTATATCCTACATGAATAATTCAGTAAAATAATAACTTTGACACTAAAATGAAGCATTAAAATATCAAGGCAAAGACAGCTGTTTGGATAAAAAAAGTTTTCAGTGTTCACTTTAATATATTTCTGGTAGTTTCATGTGTATGCTGCCTGAGATCAGCTGGATCATAGTAGATTAGAAAACATCTAAATTATTTACCATACTGTAATGTCACATTCGGTTTGGAATGTTTCATCAACTCATAGCTATGCTTTAAGATGTGTTTTAATTGTAGATGATATATACATTAGATAGATTGTACATGGCAGTCTGTCATACCTGTCAGCTTTTGAAAATGGCGGCGGGGGTGGGGGGTGCAGGTGCATGGGTTACTATGGGAACTTGCCTCCTGCACTGAATGCATGTCTGTCATAGGGCTCCCCTGGGTCCTAAACCTGGCTAGGTACAGACTGGGATTGCAGTAACCACACATCGGCCTTGACTTTTGCAGACATTAAAGAATTGCTGACATAAGGGGGTTTAACAGTGGAGTTTTGAGCAAAATACAGGAGAAAATCTGTCCTGGGAGATGTCCGGGAGAAGGGGCCAAAATCTGGGAGACTCCCGGTGAACACGGGAGAGTTGACAGGTCTGGTCTGTTTGATCGGTACTATCCTTGAGCCTCTCCCAGAAGTGTATTTATGCTTATTACAAAAAAGGGGCAAAAACAGACAGGGCCAGGACAGGACCGTTTTACACTATACTACAATATACTGGCAACAATGGCCAGGCATTGTTTTTAGTATGCATTTGTTTATTCAACCTTATCAAGTTCAATTTATGACCTGCATTTGTCACTGTATGGAGAACTATATTTATTACCTATATGTTCACATTCAGTAATGTGCAGGCATCTCAAGACACGAAGCACAAAGTAAGCAAAGGCCAACAAGATGCTTGGATACATTGTGAAAAGTGTTGAATTTAAATCAAGGGAAGTAATGTTAAAACTGTACAATGCATTAGTAAGACCCCATCTTGAATATTGTGTGCAGTTCTGGTCACCTCGCTATAAAAAAGATATTGCTGCTCTAGAAAGAGTGCAGAAGAACGACCAGAATTATTCCGGGTTTAAAAGGCATGTCATATGCAGACAGGCTAAAAGAATTGAATCTGTTCAGTCTTGAACAAAGAAGACTACGCGGCGACCTAATTCAAGCATTCAAAATACTAAAAGGTATTGACAATGTCGACCCAAGGGACTTTTTCGACCTAAAAAAGAAACAAGAACCAAGGGGTCACAAATAGAGATTAGACAGAGGGGCATTCAGAACAGAAAATAGGAGGCACTTTTACACAGAGAATCGTGAGGGTCTGGAATCAACTCCCCAGTAATGTTGTTGAAGCTGACACCCTGGGATCCTTCAAGAAGCTGCTTGATGAGATTCTGGGATCAATAAGCTACTAACAACCAAACGAGCAAGATGTGCCAAATGGCCTCCTCTGATTTGTAACCTTTCTTATGTTCTTATGTTCTAAAACATTTAAAAGAATAAAAGTACCAGTAACTATTTATTTATTTTTTTAGTATTTGTGTAGGCTTGTGTAAGACTGGTACTGCTGATATTTTGATAACAGTTTGATAACATAACAGCTTTTTGAAATATTTAAAAACAAAATGAAAAAAATAAATAAAACATGGAGAAGTTCACATCTAATCTTCTCTGGCATACCTTGTTTGTAAAGAGGAAGTGAAAGACTCCACCACACAAATGCCTCAATCCCACCAAGCTACTACAATGTCTATGGTCTTTATTACCTACATGATGACTAACTTATAAAACTCAAAGGTCTACTGCTGCTGACATTTGAATTTTTGACTG
This sequence comes from Polyodon spathula, assembly GCF_017654505.1. Lineage (NCBI taxonomy): Eukaryota > Metazoa > Chordata > Actinopteri > Acipenseriformes > Polyodontidae > Polyodon > Polyodon spathula. The sequence continues at coordinate 13,168,749 of NC_054545.1, forward strand.
TTGTGTCTCTGTCTGCAGTGAAGCCTGTAACCTGAGCTCCTAGTGCCAGGAGGCTGACAAGGAAGCATTGCCACCTTAACACTTGATGTGCCTGTGCTGTGTCTGGAACAGTGCCTACAGGAGAGGACCCTTGACTAGGTGGTGTAAGAAACCATAGACAGAGGTGTGCATTGGATTACATTAAAAATGCATAGGGGGGCTGAACTGAAACAAAACTGAAAAAGGGGCAGACTATTTTAAATGTTGTATTCAAATGTACCATAAAGGGAACTGGCAAGTTATATGGTGCTTTTGTTTCAGGCTGAAGATACACGTTCACAGCTAAGCTTAAAGACCCATGAAGTAGTTTAGTATGCCCAATTATTTCACACACACTACCCCCTTTCTCCCTAATTTTGAATTATAGCTCAGGAGAACAGAAAGTGGATGATCTACAAGCTCATGGGCTGAAGAGGACAAGCTACCAGTTTCTAAAGGCCAGCCCTCCATTGGGCCATAACCTGTCAAGGAGAAACAATTTTGCAACACTCCCCGATCCCATCAAAGACCGGCAACACCGCACAGCCAGGACATAAACCTGTGCTCCCCTGACTGTATGACTCACCCAGCACACCACTCAGTCCTGACTTTACCAGGTAGACTCCTCAACAAGTTCCTGTATCAGATGCCTACTATTGTAATTGCGCTGTTTAAAACAGTTGCTGCTTATACTGACAAAGGATTCAATCATCAAGACAGGTTGCATAGTTAGGAAATGTGACAGGGAAGGTATTCATACCTACTATAAAACATGTATTCTTCATTAAAGAACCATTTAGTGAACTACAATGAGCTATGTTGTGCTTTTGGTCTTGTATCACGATACAAACGACATATACCTCTATTAAGATACAATATATAATGTTAACAAATTATACAATATATAATGTTAACAAATTAAACAAGGGACAAGGTCATGCAAAGATCATCCAAACCTGAAAATGTTTTTTGGGGTCTTATTTATGATCCGAACAGTGGCGGATATAAATGCCATTTAAACATTTAAAATATGGTCTTTCATCACACAGTAGCTCTATAATACTGCGAGGGCTAAATGTAGCTATATAATATTGGAATAGCTTATTTGTGCAGTTTTCAAATAACAGCAATTATTAAATGTAAATCAGCATAACAAATGCAAAAAATCACCGTTATCTTTATCACAGTTGTTGTTTATTTTGTTATTTAGTATTTTTTTGTTTTGTTTTAGGAGCTATGATAGAGCCTAAAAACTTCTGAAAACTGACAAAGAAGAATCTAGTCCAGTATTATACAACTGCAGTTAGCCCTCAAAATATTAATGGTTAAGTCAACTCACTGTTACAAGCTCATTAAAGGCATGTGTATGACAGCTACTGTATGACAAAAACATTAATGGCCATAATCTGTATCATCAACAGTATGTACAGAACAGTGTAGAATAAGAATGAGCAATTAAATATTTAATCACAATTGATATACCATTCGCCATAGGGCTATTTGCTTTTTCTTCCCCAAATATGCACTGTGTATTTTTAGATTTTAATATCTTTGGCATGGTAAAATGTTATTCTACCAGTGCTGTCCACGTCGATACTCAGGTAATAGAGTTACAGCATTATAAACTTTTCTGTACTGACTTCCCGGTAGGCTACCTGTTAAGGTATAGTTAAAAGTAAAAGATTCAGAGTTCATCTCTTCCTTAGTCATGATACAGAATTGCACACTAACAAACACAGATTTCAATTTGTGAACATAGTGATAAAATATTCCTTTTTCATTTCCAATACATTTAGAAAATAGCCTGTACGCTGTAACATGGCATGCACAACATACGTTTTGTGTTCCATAGTCCATTGTTGTGAAGGACGATTATACCGTAGTAATAACTGTAAGCGATAAGGCAGGTTATGCTCAAGACACACACACACACACACACACACACACACACACATAGTATATATATATATATATATATATATATATATATATATATATATATATATATATATTATTTTTTTTTTTTTTTTTTCTTAATATGACCAGACAAGGCATCCTCTCTATTTCTGGTATATCCTCTCAGGCTCACTACAGCACCAGCGTGAGCTTCAACTATTCAAACACATACTGCTTTTATCGTATCGGCTTTGTCGTGCCCCAGCTTTATTTATTTAGATTCATCTTCTTGCTCATTGTCCTCCCGTGTTATTCTATTGTAGAGCAAACGCAATGTAATAAATACACGAAACCCGGAAAAGTGAAACGACCTCACGCAATAAAGCACAATTCAAAAGCAAGCATCCTTTCTTAATCATCCTCGTGCAAATTCTATTTACAAATGAATTTCCCTTTTCCGCCCTCCGCTAATGCATTCTACATATCTTAAAATACATCAACATGTATATAGGTCTGACCTATGAAATGACGTTCGCAGTCCAGCTCTGAGTCCCCGGGAAAAACGTTCAAAAGCAAGCTCTCTTCCACCGCTTCACATCCCTGGTGAACCCCCCTCCTGTTCGGCTCTGGGTGAACACTGTTTCACTGCAGTAGCAGCGGCAGCAGCACATGCTCAAAGATACCGCGTTAACCCTTTCCCCTCTGGATTGAAAAGCAACCCCGGGCTCACTTGTATTAAAAAAAGCCACACACACCTGTTTTTTTTTTTTCATTCATTCGTGTGATCGTTCAAACATTCAACTGTAGTTGTTGATGTTGCTCATCTGAGAGTCAGAGAAGCAAGTGCAATGCCTCAGATCAGGTTTTAAATTGGATAATTGTAACGTTGGCACAAACCCTGGCACGGCAATACCGATCGAATTAACAGAATTTGCATACCAAGTTTTTTTGTTTTCTTGTTTTTTTTTCAACATCTTGTCTGTCCAGAGGCAAAATAGATGCTGGTGTAGGCGTGCAATAAATGTATCCATTTTTTATATGGCCCTGAAGGATTTAAAAGTGTATATTGCCATCGTTCTTTTCGGATATTCAGTAGTTGTCACGAAATTGCCAAATAGCACCGGATCCCACATGCAGTATCTTTTTTGTCTGACAGGGGATAATTATACAGTCTTTATAAATAGCATATACAATAATGAAACGCTTTCTTATTTCATGAATCGAATGACAAAAATGCAGTGTAACCATGTAAAATACGACAACTATAAGTAAGAAAATTGCTATTTGTTTCATGTATCTGTTTATTTATTTATTTATTACAGCCCCATACGCTGGATTTGTAGGATGGGTTTGCTGGTATAATCTGCCCCTCAAAGATGTGACTATAGGGATCCTGTTATTGTCTTGGTAAAACAGACTGTTACCTCCTTGTACACTCAAGGCACACCATAGTGTACCACCTAGGACACATTTATGCAGGCGATCCTGTGTAATACGTCCGGCCATATATATTATATATATATATATATATATATATATTAATCTAATAATATATATATATATATTATATATATATATAAACAAGCTGTACATTTTCACCAAAGGGTTTCTAGGTTATTAATGTGATTGGTGTTTTGTATAATATATACTCCTAAATTTAACCGTACAACCCTTGGAGACTTATAGATTACATTTTGTTTTGCATATAGAGAAGTGGTATTCTATATCTACTAATCTAGCATTTTTATATTTTATATAAATCTATTTAATTTAAAGGAGTGTTGTTTCAATACTGCAGCCAGACAGCTAAACTACACACAATCACACTTTTCTTGGTCAGCTGGATGATCATTCTGCCACTGCAGTCTTTAGAGAAGACAAGCTCGAGCAGAGTGAAGGTTTCAGAGCTGCCCAGAGGGAGCTAAATAACATTATTAAGCACAATAACTCTAGATCAGGATGATTTATCTCAAAGTGTCAAGTGAAACAGCTGGAAAGTTAAAGCGTCCTTAACACAGTATGAGAAGATAGTAATAGAGGAGGCTCCACTTAGTAAAAGCACTGCCTTTGGGAGTGGAGGCTGAGCTATGCGAGTTTGGTTCAATTCATGCTTGTGCCTTGTTAAGCCTCGACTGGGTACTGCACTGACACAGGGACTCTGGGTGCAGGCCTGATTTTCAGTCACATGTGAACGCGCAAAGGTGCCTCAAGCCGCACGTGTACTGGGTTGCAGACCTAAATATGTGGGGGCCCTGAGGAGGCCCTGGGCCAGCACAGTAGTGTTAACAGGGTCTTACTAGTGTGGCTCTTCCTGTCCTTGAAGCATATTGACTGGCAATGTGGGGAATCGCTTGTACTAGCCTAGTACTGTGTACAGAGCTCTTAAATCTCCAGTCCTGTCAAACACATTTCATTGACTCCAAAATACATTCAACATTTGCTGTTTTGGTGTGGATGAAATGCATCCACTGCCAGGTAATACACTTGGTTTGAATAGTGGGGAAGGATTGGAAATGTATCAATTGCAAGATTTTAATAGCCTGTACTAGTTCAATGAAAGTATACCCATTGTAGGAAAACAATTTACATATTTACATACACAAACATTGAAGGGACAAGGGTCAATAATATGTGAATTTTGTGAAGTCTTACGTGGGCCCACTTGATCAGTTTTGCACATTTTATGGTCATTTTTTCTACTTTTCAGTATGAGCACCACCTTTAAACAATTTCAGTGTTCAGTGTGTTTTTTTAAGCATTATGAGATGTGATTAAAATTGCTCTCAGTATGTTTCTAGTGGCTTGAAAATGTAAATTTCAGGAAAAATCTAAATAAAAAACAAGCTAAACTTTGGATTTTGTTGTACTAAAACTGCTTCTTTTAAACCTCCCCCCCCCCCCCCCCCCCCCACTTGAGTAGTGACGGTTGGTAGCCAAATCCATGATTTACTAATTAACATATCAGCAGCAGTTAAAATATGCAAGCACACAGTGGTAGTACATTAATTTGCATAGCTCCACTAAAAACAGGCAGGTCAAGTATCAAAAACACTAAGCCATTTTCAAGAGAGGGGGGTTTCAAGTGTTATTAAATAAAAATTGTGAACAGTATTTACTAGTCTTACAGTATCTGCACATGATACATATGCATTCTAAGGCCCTGTAAAAAGAAATGGAAAATGAAATATGTAAGATAATAATTATGGGGCCCCGCCCCTTCATACGGCCTTGGGTTAGGCAACCTGGCGTTAACATTTGGTTCTATGGGAAAAACAGCATAGCTTTGAGCTGAGGTTTAAAGTTATGTATACCACAGAACATTCATATTGGTCATGATCTTTCTAACTACTGATGTACCCACCCCACTGTGGAACAGGACTGGATATTATACTACATGTAGGTTGCTTTACTCTGAATGGCCACTGTGCTGCAAAATTCAAACAATATGACCTTTCTTTATGTGCTATTGCTGTCTAGATGGTGGTCCATTAAGTCAGCGACTAATTTTTTTGTTGTTGTTGCTGAATTTAACTGTTTATTGTTTACAGTACAATGCTACAGAGCTGTAGAAAAGTCAAATGATTGCATTTTATGAATTGCATATTGTCAATGCATTTCTGAAGCAAGCTCTGGGCCAAAAAAAAATGTATTTACACTAATTCTTTCATTAAATATTTAATTTATGACCTCCAACTTTTGCAACAACAGGACATTGCTATTTGCCTTATAGAGTGGTATGGGTGTAGGTAAGGTTCAAGAACATGTGTGTCCCTGCCGTTATTTTTACCTTTGGGGAAGGCTAAACTGTGGAATGGTGTAATAAATAGACACCAGTGATTTTTATTTGAAAGTGACTGTGTGACACCACATCTTAAACTGCATAAATACCACAGAGTACATGTAATTACATAGTTTTTTGTCAGGATGAAGCAGTGTAGTGTTGCACACAGCTTTCACGTGCATTTTTGCTGTGTTAACTATAGTAAAAAGAACACAAATGCTTGTGTACTGTAGTGGGTTCCCTTGGAATGTTAGTCCGGACTGGAGTTGTAACTTTGCCCCAAGATCACATGATTATACCTTGATATACCAACTGGCAGATAACTCCATATACCCTAAGACTGAATAACTAAAACTAAAGAATGATCTAACCATGTTTCAGGACAATTAATTAAGTACTCCTTTTTAGATGTAAAAAACGTACATGTTCCAAATGGATGGACATACAGGCTTGCCTTCATATACCCCCCTTGTTTATCATAATTGCATAAGGTTTTCGATCTGTATTATGAAATGTAAGCATGACATATAGCCAGTTTGATGCACAGACTCACAGATTCTGATACACTTCATACCTTGTGGTAAAGTATATCCTCAGCAAAATGTACCAGACTTACGCAAGCTGTTCTCTTGATACTTAGAAAATTCTTCAGTATATATCAGTGGTATTCAGCACAAGAATAAGACCTGAGGAACATAACACTTAGCTTTTCTGGTCAAATGGGGATTCTGTAGGTCACTTTGTTATCTAGCCTTTGCAAAATAGGGTCTTTTTGTTCCTTATTTAAAATGTACAAACCTTTTCACACTTAGAATGACAGCAATTGTAATTGTGGGTTTTGGTATAAACCCAAAAATGTTATTAAAAAAACACCCCATCTAAATCTGCAATATTTATGGGACAGAAACTGATCCAAGGGAGACAATGTACAGTGTGGTGAGCACCTCATTATGGAAAGTCCCCAATTTAATTAACTAGCAGATGAAGTGGGGACATCAATATAGTTCTTAATATATGTTTAATTGATTTTCCTAAGCGAGAATATAAAAAAAAATACAAAAATACAAAAAGGTGGCCAGATCCAATGAATGTTTTTGACAGCATGAAAGTATAAATAAAATAACGTGGTGTAGAGTTCAGCCTTGTATACCAAGCACTGCACAGCCTGGTGTACCGTCATGAAACTTTAATCGAGAACGTGCGGTCAGGCGTGTGAATGGAACATTGCACCACAGTAAGAATCTGCTCACTGGGGCAGAATCTGAAACCGTCAGTGAAGCTAGGCACAGATCTAACTACTGCTTTGGGGGATGTTACTTTGACTTTTGTTACTTTTGTTTTCTTTCTAAATCTACTACTGTATCTAAATCCTATAAACAAAAAAAAAAAACCCAAATGTTTTAAAAACCTGAAACCCGCTTCCCATCCTTACATTCGCTAACATTTTCACTGCCCATCTCATAATTTATTATAAGGGTATAAATATCATTTCAGTCATCCCGTTACACTAACAAAACTATGATGAAATTTTGTTAATTCCCAGCAACTTCATTTTTAGATGCTGAACATTTTGTAGAGTACTCCAAGAATTCAGACAGAATAATTAGTAATGGCATATCCCTTTGAAAGAGTGGCTGGGCTAATCAGATGTTATTTTACGTTCAGCCAGTCTTGCTACATTACAAGTGCATAATGCTCTGTTAAGAAGGTTATTAACTCAACAGTTCAGTCTGTGGCATTGTTGTTTGTGACAGTTTAAAAGTATAACCTCACAAAATTAAATCTTAAAAAAACATTTTTTTTTTTTCGGTTTTCTATTTATATATTCACAAAAGAGAAAGAATTGATATCCTTAATTACATAATTCAAGACAACATGTGTCAGTTAAGAAAAAAGTACAAAAAACAGCACAGTCAATAATCTCTCTCAATAAGTTAAACTGGCATTTCTGGAAAGGGGATCTTGAGAGCCTGTTTACAAAACAGACAAAACAATCAGCTTTAAAAGGGGGGGACGACACAGAGTACACAGCTACCATAATCAAAAAACAAGCAGTTAACATCACTGCACTTAGTCTTCTGTTTTTTTTTTTCTTTTTATAACTTGTTAAAAATGATACACGCAGCTTATATTACAAAGTAAATGTCCTTAATCCCATTTCTGGGTACACAAACACTGTTTTCATGAAACTTAATGTTCCTTCGTTTATCCACAATATGTCACCAGAAAGGGTTGAGGGGGGGGGGGGGGGGGGGGGGACACCTCCCAAAAAACAAAAAGCCCCAAATGGACAATCTTTAAATTGGGCAGATCTGAGTTTTAGTCCTCTATTACTATTAATTCGTCATTGGCAGGCAGTCTATGTGATTGGGCGGTCTGGCTCGGCTTAACGGTGATTGATTTGTTGGGTCGCCTGGCGGCTCGCTTGGTCTCGGAGGATGAAAAAAGCTTTCGTATTTTTCTGTAAAAAAAAATAAATAAATAAATTAAAAAAAATAAGAAATGAAAGTTAATTTACTTCATTCCACCTTCAAGGAAAAAGTCACCAGGCTAAAGTAATACACAGCAAGAGTTGATAAGTCCTCGTAAACAGATGGATCAGACCGCGTGTATAGTTGTGATTCTAAATGGAATGTGCATTGTATATTTCTGATTTAATACATTGTGGGCTTTGTATTTCACTGGAGGAAATAAACTTTTGTGATGAAGCCTCCAAAGTTAGATTGGTTTTTGGCCAGTTTGAACATTTTCAGAACATGATATCATTCCGATGGTATTTTTTTGATAAAAAGTGCAAGTCTGACATACATATGTAAAAGTATCACCATTATAGCCTTCATTGCCAGGAGATGACAGAACCTCTCACCAGATGATACAGTAGATTTTATCTGAACTATAAAAGTGGTCACATTTTTTGGGCTTGAAGCTCATAGTACATTTAAAACTATCCCTCACATTTTGGGTAGAACTAGGCCCATATGCTTACACGTCTTTACACAGCGCATTTTCCTCGTTACAAACGGACACAAAAAAAGTTGTATCTATTTCTCAAGAGACAAAAAGCCTGTGGCATGTGACTAATTTTGAATTCAGGAGTCCATCATAAAAAGGGAATGTTATTGCATGGTTACCGTCACATGGGCACCGTGTTACGTCACAAGCAGCCAATCTGCACGAACAGCTTCACCTGCCATTTGCTAGCTCACCTTGTCTCTTTAGTGGCCATGAAGAGAAAGTCGCCTGGGGCATCAATCCAGTTCACTGTCCTCCTCTTGGCGGGAGCCAGGCAGCCGACCCGGATCAGTCGCCCGCTTGCTGGACAGAATTTCCCATTGAGGCGCAACTTTTGGCTTGGGCCCTGGCATAATGGGAGAGCAGGAGAGAGAGTTAATGCAAACAACAGCAGAGAGAAAGAGTGATAAGCAATCAGTACATATACAGAATCATTCAAATCATGCAAAACAATGAGCAACCAGGCAATTAAAAAAAAAGAATGTCTGCAGTTAAATCAGATACATTACTAAGTAATTAAAAATCAGCCTATCACAGACAGTTTCCATACTGCTAGTGAACACACTGAACAATTGCAACACCACCTGGTAATATTTGCAGTTCTGAATAATCCTGAATAAGAACTAAACATATTTATACATAATAGTCAACATTTACATGAAAATGAAAAGATTTGAAGATGGGGGTGAAGTGGTGTTCCTCTCTTTTAAAAACAGATGCAGCTGGAACAGCTGAGATACATTTAAGGTTTCTGATATCTTTTTCTGTCAGTAACCAATGATCTTTCGCACTTTAAAAGGGATTTTGAACAAAATTAACAATATAAAAAGACATACAAACAAGAAAATCAACTGGCAATCCTTGTGAAATGCCTCTCAGATGAAGTTTGTTTGGTACAGAGTGAATCATGAAGTGCAGTCTAAACGGAAAATTACTTAAGCTGTGGAGCATCCCCACCAGGCTCATATTCGTCTATCAATTCAGTCACACATGGTATCTGTTGACTAGTTCTAAGCTCACTGTATAAAAAAGTATAACTATTTGAAAAAAAGCAAACAGAGACTCCTTTTATTCACCATTTGCGCCCTACCTTAAATTATTGAAAATAAAACTGAACCAAAAAAACATTCCACAGATCATAACAATATGAATCTCTATTCATAATGTTCAAACTTTAAACCTGTGCGATGTGCATCATTGGCCAGAGATTAAACCAGCTATTAATTGGACATCACATGTAATGGAATATTACTGAGAATACAGGTTTGTATCGACTGTAAAGACTATCGCTGACCTTGTCAGAGGTTGTGGCTGTGAAACTGTTAATTGAAAAACTAAATCATAGAATACAGCAGTGTACCAAACATGAAGACAATAACTCAAAGTTGCTTTCTCTATACAGCAGAAATCTAAAAAGGTCACATGACCTCAAATGGTAACCACAGACCAGGGGTCCATGTCATAATCACCAAGATATAGCCTGCAGTTTATGTAACCCAGTAAATATCAAAGTTAGAGATTAGAGACTCCATAATCTTTATGTTGTGGATTAGGTCCTTTTATACATTAAAAAATAAATACATAAAAAAACAAAAAAGTGAAATGGTATAAATGCAAACCCTGGGGTTCAAATAACCGGTCCTTAGTGCAAACAGGTTGAATTCCAAAACCAAACTAGGGCTCAACTCCGGAAGATAACACATCAGGTGCATTGGAAAACACTGCACATATAATTGGCTGCTTGTCTGTTGCATGGTGGGCAGCCCCCACCTCTTGCTACACCAGATCTTATGCAATTGTGATGAGGAACGTTCTATATAGATCACCATAACGCTCAAAACCAGGAATGGTTTACCTTTGTGCAAGGTCAACCAGCACCCCGCTGTTCTGATCATGACAAAAATGATTTTTTAAAGACAATGGGCAAGCCTATACTGCATGTCACTCTACTGGTAATAATGACACTAGTCAAACAAATCCTAGTTGCTGAAGGTAACTACAAAGTAATCAAAACTGACTGAAGTGCATAATAATTACAAACAAGCCTAAACTGTGAGAACCAGGGACAGACATGTACATTTCCCATAGCTCAATGCTGGACCATGCAACTCTTAAAGTAGCACAAGCGTCTGTAACTTGAAAATTTGGGTAGGGAAAATGCTACTCACTGTCCTCCCAGGTAAGAACTGGCTGTAAACCATTATATTGGACAGATGTATTGTAAAATTAGATTAATAAGCAAGATGCGATTTTTTTAAATAAAAAATAAATAACAGCAAATTCATCATATTATAGTCAGTTAAGAATTTTGCCCACTCTACGTTTCAATGTGTACAGCCTTAGCAAGATCACTGCCCTAGAGATTTAAAGTGGGGATGCTTCAGAACCAAGTGTTTTCCTAGAGGCAGTGGGGGGCAAGGGTTGGGAGCAGTATTATTTAACTGGATTCAGATTTGCCCAGAGTCCTCACTACCCATAAAGCACCACTGAGTATTACAAGAACATTTTGCTAGTGCTTAAGAACATTCTCTTACCATCTGTCTGGTTTGTCCATGGTTAGGTATACCTAACAACATGAAAGAGAATAGATCTTGTGAGACCAAATAGAAATATTTAAAAACAAACAGTACAACATTTAAGAAGACTGCACTGTGGCCACACTCTGCACACACTTGCATAGAACAGTTAAAGCAACGTTTTGCAGTAACAAGCAAGAAGGATTTTTTAAAATACTGTGTGATATATATATATATATATATATATATATATATATATATATATATATATATATATATATATATATATATATATATAAATTGGCTATGGTTGCTGTGCTTTATCAGTTTCAGATAAAGTCAAAATACAAGTTCAAGGGGATAATTATGAAGGCTTCAAAAAATTTAAAACCTGATAGCAGAACACATGAGTTCTTGTGGTGTTGTAGATGGTTTCCAAAATGTATTTTCAGTTTCAATGTTTCACTTTCCTTGCTGCACATAAAAGTTTATAGTACTATTTTCTACTGTAGGCAAATTGCTCACGTAATACATTTACTATAGACTGGACAATTTGCCTCCAATTTTCCCACTATGGAAAGTGTATGTGTGGTCAGGTAGGGTCCCAAATGAAGCGGATGAAGAATGTAGCAGCTACCAGAAAAAATGCTGTAAATAGGGTGGGAGTAGCGGACATTTAATTTTTTCAAAATCAGTCTCAAGAATGTTTTCCCCAATCTTAGTGTGCTGTGGAATAATGCATGGCCTTAAATTAAAATTTGAAAATCTAACAAACTACAGCAAAATCAAACAGGATTATATTCTGCAAAATAAAAGGCAAGGATTATTTGGAATTTTTTTAATTTATTTATTTTAAGGCTCTCTTACAATGGACATGTGGACCATGTTGTGCACCTGTGTGTATATCATCATATATCTATTTATATATATATATATATATATATATATATATATATAATATATATATATACACACACACACACACACACTCATAAAATGCATGTTTGGAACTGGAAATAAAACCATTCCATGTGAATATTTAACAGTTTAAATACAATGCATTACATATGCTTTTCTTCAAAAATAAATCAGAAAATCAGCCCCAAACCCACTTTTAAACTCTCCAGAAACAGCTTTCCGCTTAAGTCATGATTTTTAAAGTAAATTTTTAAAGACATCATTGTAGGACTGCTTATCAGAAAACCTCACTGCAACTAGCCTTGTAATGTTATTCAATAATCCAGGAGTGCTTGGACAAGATTTAATGAAGTATGAAAGCAACACACACTCCATCCCTGCAACAATCACGAAAACCCATGATTTACACCCACCGTAATTCATGGGACGTAAAGACAATTCCTTATATCTATAGACCCTAACGAATGCATCTCCACATCCCCCCAGAACCTGATACTCTACAAATGTGGTGTTCTGCCATACCAGGGTATTTATTTGTTTATTTACAAATGTCTAATTTCTTAACCAATTATCATCCTGCACCACACCAATCATCATAACAGCGCTGAAATACTGAAGTGCAGTGGGTCCTCTAATCCCATTAACAAGCAATTTTCTCTTTATACCCAGGTCTCTACAGTGCTTGTCGACAAGCTATCAGCCCCGAAGGACAAATACCAGCCCGCAAAGCGTCCACTTTGGTGCCTGGCCAGTAGAGTCAAGAGCCAATACGATGCTTCCAGTGGAATCCCCAGCAAAGACTGGCAACTTGCAAACCTGTTCTCCTTACAAAAGTATTATTTTGATAATGTACAAGAGTATATGCAGCTGAAATTTCATCCAAGAAATAAAACAGGTACAAAACAGGTGAACAATCCTGAAGCTTTCCTGTCCTATTAGCTGATGTGTTGTGGGAGTTTTTATTGTCCACTATATTGTATCCATGTCCTGCAAGTTGCCCTGTGGACAAGTTATTTGAACCCCTTCAGGTAGGCGTGTACAGAACTATGAGTACAAAAAGGACTGTGCAGCCATCTTCTGATCAACACGTAAGAAACTGAGTTGAACACATTTATATACAATTTGCTTTATATATATATTTATATATATATATATATATATATATATATAATATATATATATATATATATAAAATCACACACAGACGTGCTCAAATTTGTTGGTACCCTTACAGTTCACTGAAATAATGCTTCATTCCTCCTGAAAAGTGATGAAATGAAAAACTATTTTATCATGTATACTTGCATGCCTTTGGTAAGTCATAGAATAAAGCAAAGAAGCTGTGAAAAGAGATTAATTATTGCTTATTCTACAAAGATATTCTAAAATGGCCTGGACACGTTTGTTGGTACCCCTTAGAAATGATAATAAATAATTGGATTATAGTGATATTTCAAACTAATTAGTTTCTTTAATTAGTATCACATGTCTCCAATCTTGTAATCAGTCATTCAGCCTATTTAAATGGAGAAAAGTAGTCACTGTGCTGTTTGGTATCATTGTGTGCACCACACTGAACATGGACCAGAGAAAGCAAAGGAGAGAGTTGTCTGAGGAGATCAGAAAGAAAATAATAGACAAGCATGGTAAAGGTAAAGGCTACAAGGCCATCTCAAAGCAGCTTGATGTTCCTGTGACAACAGTTGCAAATATTAAGAAGTTTAAGGTTATTGGAACTGTAGGCAACCTCCCTGGGAGCTGCTGCAAGAGTAAAATCGACCCCAGATTGAACAGAAGGATAGTGCGAATGGTTGAAAAAGTATCAAGGATAACTGCCAAAGAGATACAAGCTGAACTCCAAGGTGAAGGTACGTCAGTTTCTGATTGTACCATCCATCGCTTTATGAGCGAAAGTGGGCTCCATGTTCACAGATGAAAAAATTAAGCTTTCAAAGAAAAGAACACCATACCTACAATGAAACATGGAGGAGGCTTGGTTATGTTTTGGGGCTGCTTTGCTGCGCCTGGCACAGGGTGCCTTGAATCTGTGCAGGGCACAATGAAATCAAGACTATCAAGGCATTCTGGAGTGAAACGTGCTGCCCAGTGTCAGAAAGCTCTGTCTCAGTCACAGGTCATGGGTCCTCCAACAGGATAATGACCCAACACACACAGCTAAAAGCACCCAAGAATGGATAAAAACAAAACATTGGACTATTCTAAAGTGGCCTTCTATGAGACCTGATCTGAATCCTATCGAACATCTATAGAAAGAGCTGAAACGTGCAGTCTGGAGAAGGCACCCATCAAACCTGAGATAGCTTGAGCAGTTTGCTCAGGAAGAGTGGGCCAAACTACCTGTTAACAGGTGGAGAAGTCTCATTGAGAGCTACAGAAAATATTTGATTGCAGTGACTGCCTCTAAAGGTTGTGCAACAAAATATTAGGTTAGCGGTCCCTTCATTTTTGTCCATGCCATTTTTATCTGTTTTATTATTTACAATATTATGTTGAATAAAAAATCAAAAGCAAAGCCTTATTTCTTTTAAATATGGAATACACAATGGTGGATGCCAATTACTTTTGTCAGTTTCAAGTTATTTGAGAGAAAATTGTGCATTCTTTGTTTTTTGCGGAGGGGTACAAACAAATTTGAGCAGGTCTGTGTGTGTGTATATATATATATATATATATATATATATATATATATATATATATATATATATATACACACACACACACACACATCATCACCTCTCTATAGTGTCAATATGTATATACAGGGATCGTTCAAAACCAGGGTGAGGTTAGTAATCCAGGCTTTATATAGATTTAAAAAAATAATAATAATAAATCAGTTACAGATACCATCACTAGGATATCTCTGACTTTCAAAAAGTCCCACTACAAAAATAAGGGTAAGAGTACCAACATTTAAAATCAACTGTATATGAAGACTACTTTTCAATAGTCTTGAGCTGATTTAACTATTTTTCATAACAAAGAAGAACATGTTGTACATAAACAGTAGCTGAATTTAAGACCCTCATTGTAAAAACATGGTATGGGTGGGCCAGGGACTGATCCTTCTGGGAAATGGGGTGAAAAGCTTGATAGAAAAAGACATGAAGTAGCACCATACGAACAATGGTTAGAAAAACACATACTACTCACCTAAATATGCTCCTAATATTTGGACAAGCAGAGAGAAGAAACAGGTGGTTGGAAAAGACATGTGCTGCTAAATAAAGCCCACCCTTTCAAAGCTGAATTTACTTTAAATATTATTATACGTTGCAGTAAACATTATTGTATGTTCCCCTCCTAACCAACCGTGATTCAAGTTTATTGGATGTTGTAGAGAAGGGAGATTCAAAGAACACTCATGGTTTAAGAGTGTGTATGTTGTTCTCATGCTCTTTTAAACATTATGAAATACTAGACACCACAGAAGAATGCATAAGTGGTGTGATGTGATACTGGACTGAAATTTGCTAAGGACCAATTTTTCAGTTATCCTTCAACCTGCAGAAATTCAACCAGACTCAAATGCTGATAATGCACATTAATAAGGAATGACCCCATGCTCCTCAGAACATGCAGCAATCAGATGTGGGCAATTGCCAGTATATTATTCATGTGAAATGATCCATTAGAACAAAGCTTTTTCAGCAGAATGTGCATTCAAGTAAAACCTTTGTTTGAAAATGGCACGATGTCATTGTAGATGTTATTCAAACCTCGAGTACTTGACTTGTTTGAGGGGAATGCAGCAGGCTGGTGAATCCCAATGCCTGTAGGTCCAGTGGTTAAAGAAAGGGGCTTGTTACCTGGATGTTCCTGGTTCAATCCCAGCTTGGCCACTGACTCACTGTGTGTGACACTGAGCAAATCAACCTCCTTGTGCTCCCTCCTTCGTTTAAGATGTAAAACCTACTGGTCCTCTTGTAAGTGACTCTGCAGCAGCAGTATTGGTGCATAGTGCCCCCCCAACCCCACTTTCAGTAAGCCCCTTTGGATAAGTGTCTCCTAAATGATGACTTCTTATTGCCAGTATTTCACATCTAGATAGACTTAGGTAAAAATTAAATGCACCATTTCATTATTATTCATGTCAGGTAGCGCATGTTTTAGGGATGGATTATCACTGATCTTTGTAGCGCACACAGAGTAGCACTAGCATGGGAATGTCATTACAAATGCCTCTTGCTGTTACTTTCAAAACAAGCCGGGGGAGGGGTAATATTTAAGCAGTAAATGCCCATTGCCATGGTGAAAGCTGCCAAGCAAATTCTGTGAAGTACAGTCTTATCTTCATTGTTATAGAAATGAGGTTGACAAGATTTTGATTTACTCTGCCTTGAGCTTATACCATCTAGCACCTCATCCATCTAGTTCCCATATTGTCATGGCTACTCTCAGTTGAATGTTTGATCTTTAAAAAGAGTGAACCAAGGCTTAAAAATCCATTCCTTGCCTCCCTCTAATAAGCGACATTAGCACTGGTCCCTTTACACTTTTAGCAAAGCTGAAGATATTTTTGTTCACTGCATGTTTAAAAAAAAATGAAATCCCTCAAGTACAGCACCACAGATCAGGTACCCCAAAAAGGGCACTTTTTAGTATTAAGCCCTTCCTTTGCTGTAGTTCTCATGGTTGTACATCTGCCTCTAAGACTGTTCTACTATACAATATTGGTTAGATACAGGTTTAGTACTTTAAATCAATTGAACTGTATTATCAAAACTTCAAAAATCAAAAGCAAGGAATGATTTTAAAGACCAGTGATAATACAGCCAGATGAGTGTAGGAAAAAAAACAAAAAAAAACCCAGCCTTGCTAAAAGTATACAGGAACATTGTAGCCTGACCGGATAATACAGATCTTAAATATGTTACAATATGAAATAATGATAATCAACATTTTTGTTCACAAAAGGACAGCAGCAGTCAAACTGAAAAACTTAAGACTAAAATAAATATTGTTCAAACACACTCAGGTCACCATGAACCGGTCCTAATGAACCGCGTTTTATACTTGGCTTGGCTAGGCCAAGAAATATATACCGGTAACTTTAAGACGGACTAGCCAGCTTGTTTAACTTCTAGATCAAATTTCTCTACTTTGGATTCTACGCTTACAAACTTTGGTTTAAAAATATCTTTGAGCTAACTCCCTTTTTGCAACTATATAACCAATACACTCAGTGAACGGCATATATTTTTTAAAATAGGTTGGAAGAACCGAATCCTCTACTAATCAGCACCTATGTCATTTCAGTCTTTAGTCTCTTGGTTTGAGACTGCCTACAAAAGTAATATAGTTACTGCACAGCTCAACTGAATGAACATTTCTCTGTTGTGGGTATGCTATTCACTCAACAGTGAAAATGGCATGAGGTAGATATGGTTACAACACAACAATGAGAGTTACAATACAGCAATATGACCACTACTAGATGTAAATGAATAGCAGTGCAGTGAGGTGAAACATGACACCCCAATACTGGAGACACGATTCTTTTTTTCTTAATTGCATTCACAAATGACTTGTTCAAAACACAAAAACACAGGCTTCATTTGAAAGGTGGGAATAGTCATGAACTGACTTGCAGATGTAATATACATTGACAAAGGGCTGTTTTGTTTTGTGAAATTATATCCAATACACTTGTAAATAAATTAGTCTTTCTTCCTCTGGGTCATTCATGTTATTTGTCTGCAACAGCGTACTGCAGTATGCGTCAAATGAAAATGGGCAGTAAAGGCTGAAGTAGTCAAGTAGTTGTTTTATTTAAATAAAAAGGTATAGTGATACACTGCTGCAGACAAAGAAACACATTGCATGCGTCTACTGCTTAAAGCCTGAAGATGAAGACAACAGACAAATGAAGCCTTGTCTTTGGGTACTGCCTTTCTCAGTAGGTACCAAGGGTGCAGAAAATGGTCCTGAATGAAGCAGCGGTTGACAATACACCTTTTGAAAGCTGGCAGAACAGGCGTCATTACGAGCACAGGCAACACGAAAGCACAGGGGGCGGGCATTCATTGCACCACAATTAAGGCTGTATTTTTTCTTCACGGTTAGCACAGATTTCACGATTGCTGTTAAATGTACTCATTGCTGTGAAATATCTAGCTCCCTGTGAAAATTCCCATTTCTGGAAGAACAGTGCAAATATACACATTTAAAATTAAAAAAAATAATAAAATCATACAGCAAATGTTTGCTTTACTGACGCACTACCTGTCAAATTTAGGAACCTGGAAGCCGGTTTTGTGCGCTTATGGTAAATAAATGAACACACTGCAGATTAGCATGGGACATAAAAAAAAAAAAAAAAAAAAAACATTTTTTTTACAATGCAGCACTTCCGGTATTTAGGAAAATGTTTTGTATAATAACTAGAGAACAAATGATCAATTTTGAATGTCACAAAAGTATATTTTCTGCTTTAATAAATAGTAAATGTTTAAAAAAAATCATGAAATATCTATTTTTAGACCATGATGTGCCATGAAAAAAACACCGCCCAGACCATGATCTATCAGCTCTGCCATGCTGGACTATAGAGTCTAGGAATGATGAACATTGCAGAAGCCGTGGACAAATTTACCTAACAACGAGACAGGCGTAGTGAGCTATTCCTACAACTGTTCAAAGACAGGCAGCAAAAGGGATAGAACCATTATCCAATTGAAACTGACTTGGCCGCCCATCAGAAATTGTTTTAGGAATTAATAACTGGTTTCACAGATGCACCCAATTATCTTTCCTTAAAAAACATTCCAAGATGTGCTAATCATGGCCTGTGAAAGCTAAAAGACATGCAGGACAAGTACTCTTTGTAAATTAATGCATCTGATAAATGTTTTTAGATAAATTATTATTATTAGCACAAATACATAAGGGATTACCGCCAGCTAGTGGTTGCTGAGAACAGCTTCCTTACTGTATTTAGTGCAACTGATCTTGGGCCATTGCCATCCTCTCTTGCTGGGTCTCCATTTCCTGCACTCAAACTTTATTGCAGCTCTGCTTGAATTAACCTGCCTCACACTTAATCCTTGCAAGACCTGGTTACCACAACACACTTCAGGTGTACTGCCATCCTGCACAGAGACTATGCTTACATTCTGCAGGAGCTATTTACCACTATAGCATACAGGCAATTTTATTGGTCCTCTGTGCCCCAATACACAAAAGAACCATTTACAACAATACATTTACTTTTACTGCCATACCTTTGCTGTACTGTACAATTCCTATGACTAGGTCAAAGTTGTAAAACTGCAGGTATTACTTTTTATTGCTGCCATACATTATTTAAAACAAGTTAACCACTATTCAGTTTGACTCGTACCTAGTGCTGTGGTTTCAACATTTGTTCCCCCTAGCCCAGCCCACAAGTGGCTTTAGTTAGTAAATGTAAAAATGTGGACCAATGTTCCCTTATTAAATAAGTCTGTCCCACATGAATCATTTAATTATTATATTATAAAATAATAGTAGGCTAGGAGGAACTCATACTTTTAGGAAAGGTCAAGGAATATGAGCTACAGGGAAAGCGAGAAAGTCTTTCAGCTTTTACTGTGATCTTCCCTAGAGGAGCAGTACAATTTCACTACCTCAGGCCAGTGTCTGAAATACACTACAAGTAAAACCTGGAATGGATTTTGGTTGTTCTGAGAATCCTCCAATTACTACAGCTCGTTGAACAGAGCAATTGACCGCAAAGACATAAATGCTTTGACTGCTTTGCACATTGGTAATCTGGGGGAGTTAAGATGACAAGTACAGAACTGAAGGATACTTAAACCTTGTCATTTAATAATATTCAACTGCACAGGTACCAAGCAATGACATTCATGAGGAATCCTTAATACATGTCAAACCGCCAGTGACTACTGACTCCTATGAGCAGCAAGGTGTAGCCATGGGAGGAGTGCACTGGGAATATTACTTCATACTCCTTACCCTCCACAAAATCTACACTAAGCTGCTAGGTAACATGCCTTCCACTCAATGTGCCTGAATGCTCTGTTCCAAAAGGTCATTGTCTAAGATAACACTGAGCCAACAAAACACACTAAGATGAAACAAAACAGCCATGACAATCATAATAGTGAAATGCCTTTTAAAAAAGGCAACAACGTTTGACACTGCTCCACACTCCTAGTGTTGAAGCCGGCTGCATTGTTAGTGCTCTTACCCCTGCTGGACAGCAACAGACGCTTCTTCAAGTTGCCTGGAAAAACGCCGACAGGAGAAGGTGACAAAGGGAAAGAGAGGAAAGGGAGAGGGGGAGGAAGACAGTTTGACACTAAATCAAAAGCCCTCTGGGCACCAACATTTGAGAACACTGCAGTCAAGGGAGAAGTAGGGAAGATGGAAGAAAATAAAATTTGTCCTCAAAAAGGAGTGCCAACCAAGGTTTTTTTTTTAATTTTTTAATCTCTATTGGCACTAGCAATATCATAACTGTAAATCCCCACCCCCCCACCCCTGAAAAAATGAAAACTCACTCCAATGATTCAACTATAACCAAACCATGTGACCTACAGCAAGGACTGGTGCAAAGGTACCAGGTCCAGCAGTTTAGTCACTGGGTCAGTTCACAAAAGCTTTGAGTTAAAGATGTTTTTTCATGAAAAAAAAAAATAAGTTAAAAAAATCCAACATACACTTTCACGATTTATCAATTTAATTCCATAAGATTCTAATCATAATAAAAAAAGGGGGATCCGATAACGTCTAAGTTAATAATGAATTTTAATTTGATGCTTATTTTGCTAGTACTGCAGAGTAAAACTAGAGGACATGCACAGTACAATCCCCATAAAACTTCATGTATTGAATAGTCAGTTGGTAACAGTTAATGAGATAGCACAAGCATTGGTAATGAGGGCTGCCCTGTGGTGGCAACCATTGGCTTCTTGAATTTTTTTTTCCCCAAACCAAGTTATTGTGTAATGAAATAATAAAAAAAAGGGCACATATGATAAAACATTAGTCTGGTACAGCTCAGAAAAAATAGATTTTACTCATTGGTCAACCCTCGTCAGTCTACCTTTCGCTCACACACAGGCTAACCAGAAACCCTGCGCTGGCTCCGGTCTGCAGCCTGGAGGAAATACTCACCGTCCATGCCATTGTGCTGCTCGTAACTCCTCTTCCCAAGGATGGTTGGGGAGCCGTTGTTGAGGATGGGGCTGGATTTAATGGGAGTCAGACTACCCATGGAGATGATGGCACTCCTGGGTGGGTCTGGTTTAGGGCTGGGGTGGGCCTCTGCAAGGACAAACACAAAACAAGTATGTCAGTAATATACATCCCCTGCCATGCATGTAAATACAAAATCAGAGCTGTATGTAGCATGAAGTAGATGACTGGTTCCTCCATAAACCCTGATAGTCTGATGCTCAATAACCAACACTGATCAAAAGCAGACATGCAGTTCCCTAGATACATGTGTGAAAGACTCCACTATATATCAACATTATATTAATGAAGATATTTTATAAGTTATAGACGACTCATCCTAAGTATTTCCTTGCTGGTATACAGCATGTACCAGTAGTACTCCAAGATGTGAAGACTGTTTTTTTTTTTTATTAATGCATATTTTCTTTTGTTAGCGAAAACAATACGGAATATATATATATATATATATATTATATATATATATATATATACTATATATATATTAGATTTGCATCAGAGATAATCAAAAACGGTCCTGTTGATATTAGGAACAAAGTAAATAAAAAGGTCCTTGTTTGAACAAATTTCCTGGACAAGAGTAGCCACTTCCATTCATGGAAGTGTGGTTACTCTTGGTGTGCAGAAAACAAATACCAGGAGTTACTACACAGTAGGTTGATATAGAAGCACCTTCAGTGTATCCTAATTCATGTTGGAAGGGATGTGATGGGTATAATATGTCGGAGCACTGGAATCGTTTGTTACAGCAGGCGCTGTTGCTTACCCAAATATCGCACAACAGATTCCAAAGGTTTTCGGACGGTTTGTTTAACTGTCAAAGGGTTCTCGGGTATCTCAGACAGCCTGGTTGTGACTGCAAACAGAAGAAACTTGTTATTGATTACTTTTGACCAGGAATTACTGGCAAAATAAAGTTCAACAGGTTTCCCACTAACAAGTATATCCTTCTAACTTACACTCTGCTTTGATAGCGGCGCTGTTCACTGCTGTGTAAGGATGCCGTCCCAGGAACTGAGGCCGAAGGATATCTCGGCACAGCCGGCGGGCAACCTTGGTGAGATTGGTGGTCTGTAGGTAGAAAGCCTGCCGTGTCTTCACAGCAAACTTGGGGCTCCCGCTGTGCCTCATGGGCAGTCCATGGGGGCTCTTAAGGGAAAATAAATAAAAACATTTTTTTTTATTAACTCTTTCAGCTGTTTGATGGCAAATCTGTTTTCAGTAAAACCAAACTAAAAGTTTAAAACTGAAGCCAAGTTTACCGTGAGAAACAAGCTCAATACAGCTAATGTATTGCCAATTAGACCATGTAGAAAAATAAAATAATGCATTAATACACATTAAACTTTATTACTTTCCTAGTACAGTCGCCACTACATAGAAGGGGCGGTATAAACTGCCACACAATAACCAAATTGTCCCCCAATCAACAACAAAACACGCGTGTATGCGGTTAAAACTCTTTATTAACACACGCAATATACTAATTAAAAATTTTTATTAAAACCTATGAAAGTAACAAAAAGTGATGCAAGTGCAAAAATGTACAGTACAGGTAGGCTACAGTACTGCTAATTGTTTCCAGCGAAGAACTCTTTGATACGCATCTGGACAGTCTTTTTTTGCAAGTATGGACTGTCAGCGTTTTCTAAAAAAATCCCAATTCGGCTCTACACTGCTCCATAGCATGCCGCAGTGTCAAAAGCACAGCACGCACACTTACGTCAACACTGTGTTTCAGGCAGAGCGTCCTGGTCATCAAGGCAAGTCAAAGTCAGTTTTGGTTGTATTTTTCACAAGCACACAGTCTAACAGAGACATTTTATTTACACACTGAATTTTTGTGCTGATGCTCATCACTTCTCTTTCTAGCCATTGTTGTTGTTGCAATCAGTGCTGTTTTTTGCCCAAAATATACAACGTTCTTAACACTGTATAAACGATGCCTTTGTTATTGAAATCAATGGGAATGGCAAACGCTATTAGCCCTATGTAAACGGCTGCCTGAAATAACCCTGGACGGTGTATGTGGTGGATACTGTACCCCCATTGTCGCTGCAATCAGTTGCAAGTGTCAAATCACATGTAAATGATGTCTGAGTAGAACTGCAGCTCATGTGATATATTCTCTGGGTATTTGGATGTCTAGGGCTGTTTTCATACCACAGGCTACTAAGTATGAAGCAGCAGTTATCCCTACAGAGGGCTGTCAGAATCAATCAGGCAAATCATGTCTTAACTTTTGATTTAATCATGTTACCATATCAAAATTATTAAGGGATGCCAATACGAATCGTCTATCTGCAGCAAAGTTTGTGATACGCTACCGAAAAGGGCACAGAGTTAGTAGTGAAACTGTCAACGCCTTTTCATTGTACAAAAGCATTATTAGCCAACTCAAATGATACATATTTCTCTCTGCACACTCACGCACAGACTGTATTTATATGTATTCTCTGCCAATAAGAAAATGGGCGATTACCATGTTGTTGCGGTTGGGTCCTGGCCGCTCCCCGTCTAGCCGCGTTGGCATCCTCAGGCCTCCGTACTTCTTCCAGTAGGTCCAGCAGGAGGCGCACAGCCGGCACTGCATGTTAGGGGGTCCCCAGGAGTACCATTGGTACGAGTAAGTGGCTTTGGGAATCAAAATAAGAGCATATAAGCAGCTCTCCCTGAACCCTGAGGGATTATAGCAGCATGCAGCAAGAAAAAGTCAGATCATATGATTTTTATGGTATTTCTTCTGTACAGACAGACTGGTTTCATCATATAGCCTCAGGATACTGATATGCTAAAAAATGTTTTAAATATGCAAATGTGACAAATAATTGGACAGGCAGTTCCACCTTTAGATGTACTGTATTTGGTCAGATAGAAACAACAAGACAAAAAAGGATGAATCTGCTTTTTAAAGGCCATGGCCCACTATCCTTATCTGTTCAGACACACAGTAATAACCTGGAGCCATTAGTATAACCAGGATATTAATACAAATTCAGGCACAAGAGATGCAAAGCAGGTCGCTAGAGAAGCTGCCATTTTTTTTTTTTTTTAGTGTGAGCTTTTCCCAGCATGACAGCATTTCTCTGCTTCTCTATCAATGATTGAACAGACACCCGTCTCAGATCACTGTGGAACAGTATCTTTCAAGGCTTTACTCCTTCACTTCAGACATGCATGTTTGTGCCAGGCTAGGAGTCCAGTGTGGAAGATAGCAACGAGAGAGAGAGACAGAGACAGACAGGCACACTCACTGTAACAGCTCTCGCAAGCTCGTCCCACTCCTGTGCTCTGTCCGGGCTCCCCTGCCACTGCTCCTGCTCCGACACCAGTTCCAGTTCCGGCTCCGGCTCCAGCTCCAGCTCCGACACCAGCTCCATCTCCGGCTCCATTCACCAGGCCCTGGTTAGGGTTCGGTTTTATGTGATTTACATTCAGCTGGTTAGGGTTTGGCTTGTTACTGCGGAGGAGGAATTTTAACACAATTACGAGAGCCCTCTCAAACAATTGCAAACACATTTGATCGAATAAATCTGATGCAAGTATTACACAGAAATGAAGCCACACATACACAAACACAGAGGGTATTGCTAGGTTAATAGTAAAGACCATTCATCAATAGCTTAAACACTCACGCTGGTTTCACAGTCCGTGATTAAAAACACTAAAAAAAGACACCAACTCCAATAACAAAAGTCTTTAAAATGAGGATTAGCATCATTAGCCTCTTGAACTATCTCACCTAAGATAACATTAATGCTATTCAGGGTCAAACCAGAAGTAAATTATTCACAGTCTCATTTCAGACAGATTTTTTAAAAAAATCTAGGCTTAAGTTATGAAATCAAGAACAGCTTTGTTGGTAAAATTAACAGCCTTAACTTATTCTTGTACTGACTCATCTGTGCCGCAATTATCTTTTAACAAAATGACAGTGGAGTGACATTTTGAGAATAGAAAAATATTTTGTCCAAGTTGCCTTAAAACGTTATATAAAAATTTAAAAAAAGAGAGCGTTAATCCTCTTTGCAAACACCGTCCTGCAACACATTCCCTGGCAATGCTTACTAGTTCGGGATGTAGACCTGTTTGAGTTTACTTTCTGCCTCTGCTGCTTTTAACCGTTTCTGGGGAGAGAGATGTCACGTTAGTCAGAGGAAAAGAAATATAGCAAAAAGTACAACTTCAACACAACTGGCTGTTATTCCTATGTAGTACAAACACTAAAACACTACCTTTGCCCCTCTAAGCAGCTCAATAATTCCTACCCTCCTCATGAAAGTATAAAAATATTTTATTTTATATATAACGTGTTGCCAATTTACCAATTCTCTTACTTTTTAGTAAAACCTCTTATTTTAGCACCACCCTTAAAAACAAGCCTACCCAGTCAATCAGACAGGATTTAAAATCAGTACTTACCTGCTGTACATATCTGTCAGTGGTTTTCCACATGTAATAGTATTCAATTATGCTTGTTAATGACTTCCATGGCAACTACAAAAGAAGACAGTTAGCCCTTTTTAGCATGACATCCAGACATTTGCACTCTGGGAAAGGTGGATTGGGCTATCCTTCCAGACATTCCAACTGTGGTCTGAAAGGAACCAGAGGCTAAGTAGTGCCGAGAACACAGCATTTTCACATGTGCAGGCAAATGATGGCAAAGTGTAAATGTGATAATAGCTGGTGCAGAACGCCAGATGAACACCATTCTTTACATACTGCAGATATGTAAAGAAAATCCCATCATTTAGGCTCAGCTCACCGCAACCACCCCCGTGCTGACCTCCGAAGCGTGTGCAGTCAGCCGACCGCTTTTCTTCACACTGCAGACCCACCTTGCAGCCACCTCAGAGCTACAGTGTCGGAGAACAACGCAGCTCTGGGCAACTTACAGGCAGGCCTGCAGGTGACCGGCCAGACCACAGGGGTTGCTGGTGCACGGTGAGCTGAGGACACCCTGGTCGACCTAAGCCTCCCCCCCCCCGGGCGGTGCTCGGCCAATTGTGCACCACCCACTGGGAGCTCCCATCGGTATTGGAATAGCCTGAACTTGAACTGGTGACATCCAGGCTGCAGGGCGCATCCTGCACTCAACTCGGCCCGCCTTTACCAGATGCAGCACTCAGGAGCCCCATGCCTAATTTTTAGTGGCCGATAAACAGACTTTACAGCTGCTAAACACCATTCACAGCAGGATCATGTAGGTTTGGCACACGCAAATCACTTTGCGTGCATTCTTACATCACCCCCCATAATGTATAAAACAATGCCCTCGAGTAAAGAATAAGAAGCATCCTGAAACTGAAAAGCTACATTGTGTCTTCAAATGTCTTGCCTGCAAGTATAATGTACAGACACCAGATGGCGGTCCAACCCAAGAAATGTTGAGCACGGTCACAAGACTGTGTTGATATTGTAAATTACAGCTGCCTCAAGACACTGAATCCAACCTGCATTCTAGAGCTGTGAGCAAGAGGCTCCACAGGGGGCTTTAAACTCCTCATGAGACAGGAAATTTATTTTCTCATAGAGGGAGGGGTTGCTGGATCATTAAGTCCAACATCCCTTGGCAGCAGTAGTGATCAAACATAGGAATTAGACCACCACAGATCAGAATTTCTGGTGTAAAATAAAACAAACAAGGTCTAAAATATTTAAAACCTTGAAAATCAATCAACAGCTTGCAAACTGCAGTTTTCAGTGGACGTTTCCATAGCAACAGCACCATCACATACCATGCTGGCACTACATGAATGATTTTTTTTGTTGCTAGGCAGAATAAACTGGAGAAGACAAACAGCCTTTGAAACGTACTCTGGGAAATCTTCAATAGGAATGAGCTGGTTCTGATTCTGCCTGTTGAGGTTTATGACTTCTTGCTTGTTATCTTGTTACCTGTTTGCTTGGCTTGACAAGTTGCCCCCTAATTAGAAGATGTTATTGTAAAATAGCACCTTATTAAGCCTTCCATTTGTTTTAAAAGAACATTCCTTACTAGTACAACCTCTACTTCTAAGGCCAGTAAGCGGTACTGTATGACCAAAAACACAACATAGCGAGTTGTAGACCATCAAATGGATCTTGAATGAGGAATAAATGAGACGTATCTTTTCGTATAAATACATGCTCCCCTGATCTAATTTACAATACTTCCATAAGCAGCATTTAAAACAACATTTATCCTTTACCCAAGACACATATGGTTCTGTACTTCACCAGCATGCCTCAAAAGAAACAACCGGAATAAAAATACATCACCCAAATTAAATGCGGATAAAAACAGTCCAACAAAAAATTAACATATAAATCAAGCAACATAACTCATCAGGACACGTAGTTATATTGTGACGTGCATAAAGCAATCTCTGTCGCATTGTGTCTTCAGAGTATCGTTACACTGCGAGGGGAGACAGAAATGTGCACACAGCAATAAGAACGTGACAGACCATCACTACATGAACTGACACTCACAAAGTCCTGCTGGATGTCTGTGAAGTCCTTGCCATACTTCTCCAGGGCTTCTTCGAAGAGGTTTGCCTCTGACGCTGACCACTCTTCCATCTCATCTCGGCACAGAACAGGCCCTCCCTGGGGCACAAGAGCTGAAATTGCCTTTGAAATGTCATAGACATTCTTGTACAGGGTGTCCATGGCGTGGAACTATGTAAAGGAGACAATAATAGAGAGAGAGTCTGGCGGTTTCCATTAAGCTCACATTTTGAGATGTTACAAAAGTAGAATTTGCACTTGCATGTACCATTTGACTTGCCACAGACAACAACAGACAAATTGATTCTGGGAGTTGTAGTCTTTCTTGAGAGAAAGCAGGTCACAGAAAAGCTTTAGAAAGAAAACATGTAGTGGTTTTCCAGATGCATGTAACAATGTGTCATGCAAGGCCAAAAGACACTGTGCAGCAGGAAACTTGTATGCAGACCCAAATCCTAAAACTGTTTATTCCAAAGAGACTTTACATACCAAAATTCGAACACCTGAAACATTTTCTTTTGAGTTGTTTACTACAGTGTAACACATTTGATACATTGTATATATGTAAAAAATGGAGTGAAATAGACAGGGCACTCACGAACATGTGTTACAGAGTGTCCTTAGCAAGCTTGATAATTAGAGTAGCAATTTTCTATATTTATGTAAAAATATGAAACATAAAAAACTGTATGTGGATAGGCACGGTGCTTCCCAGATTCAGATACTATAAATAACTTACACAAAACAACTCTAAAGCAAAATAAATCACAAATGGATAAATCACTTATATTAGAGATTCCATTATATCCTTATCACCAGGGATATGCATCAAAAGGGAAATTTTCAATTGTTAATCCAAGTGTCATTTTCATGTTTTTATTTCACAAAACACATTCAACTTAACTAGAAAAGAAAAACAAAAACAAAAAAAAAAAAAAAAAAAAAAACCCACACGTTTGAAGCTACCCATTACATAGATAAATATATAGATATAATGCACAAGGCCATGGCTCACCAGGGTGATGTCCCTTGAGGCAGCAGCAGCACTCATGTGCAAGCTGGGCTGTCTGATGGAGCTGCTGCAGTCAAGAGCTCTGGCAAAGGTACCAACAGAGCTGGACAGACAAAGACAGAGAAGGGGTTATCCTGACTTCAACCAAATCACTGTTAAATACTTGAGTCCACTGAAAAAATGTGTAGAAAATCCCTGTACCGTGCCACCACCAAGAACTGATCTATCTGTTTGTCCGTCAGGGGGCCGTTTGGATCCCAGACTTTTATTTCAAGTTTCGATTGGTCTCTTCCATCACCTTCACCTGTTGAAGAAATTAGATTTTAACCTGTGTTGCCCACTTCTGCAGTTCAAGCATTCCAGCAGTTCACCATGTCAATGGCTCTAGTTTGTTCTCATTAATTCAATATAAAAAGCATAAAACATGTAAAAAGGGGGATGGGAAGTAATAAGACAATTGTTTTCAATCTTAGTTTTCATTTAAAAAGCTTAACTGTATAAATGCCAATTAAGAGTAAAAGGAAAATATAAAAAATGAGCGCAATTACAGAAAGTGCGACTTAGAATTATTTTTGTCCTTACTAAATTTAATAAATGCTTAATTTGTTACAGCACAATAGGAAACGTGTAGAGAACACACAGAGGACAGGTTGTGTAACACTGTAGATCCATCAAGGGAGTCCCCTATTCTTTGTCACATAACATACTGGTTTTCAAATAGGAAACTTTTTTTTTTATTATTTTTTTTTTAAAAACACAGTAGAGAAAGTAGTGTCTTTGTAAACTGACAGCGGAGAGCAATAAACAGTATATAGATACCGCTGAAGTTTATTACAGTGAGGATGTTTAAAAAGATACTTCTTGCCATTAACATTTTCCTAATATTTAAAACCTTGTTTAACAACCCCGTCATGATTCTCCATTTACTAACTCTGTTGCAGAGGGGACCGAAATTATAGTTGCACACACCTAGTGGCCATTTCTAAAACCACAGAATGAGGACAAACCACTTACAAACAACAAAGTCATGTGAAGTTTTCCAGGGAGGAACCTACCTTCTTTTAAAAGGTCTGTGATATCTGCTTGGTATTTGTTTCCCACCCTGATTTCCCCTTTATCTGCAAGAAGGGTTTTCTGCTGGGGGTCATACACAAGGGAATAAAAAAACACATCCTAAGAGGAAAAAAGAAAAACAGGTTTAGTGATATTCAAAGCGGTGTTGTTAAAAACCGAGCTGTATTTAGTTTTAATAGTAATTCTCCTGCTCTGTATCGTTGGGCCTCAGGTGACACACACACACACACACAAAAAAATATATATTATATATAAAGAGAGAGAAATGTACACAGAAAAGATGGCACTTTATGTGATGTGCATCCTAAGAATACACACAGATTTACATAAGTAGTAGTTAGGTGCGACTGTAGGCGGATGCATTCGCACTGAAGTATGTGGGCACCATGTCTGGGTACTTGCCTTTTGTTCTATTGAATGTAAATGATTGGTGCCAAACCTATTTCACTTTCCCCTACTCACAATCCATTGTGGGATAGGCTTGCCGAACATGCACGTCAAGGAGGGAAACTACATTTTAAACAGCATACTACACTGAATGACCCTAAACTGAAATAGAATACTGTGATCTCCATAACTCACAGACCAGATCATGAACCTCTACCAGTTATAGGAATTTAGGACTTCTACCAGCAAGCTGATTTTGAAATGACCCAAACATTCAACAGGACATAAAAATGGAACAAAATACATGGTGCCCAAACCATCATGAGTAGATTCAACTGAATTACCAATTGATTTATAGACCACACTAAAAAGTTTGTTTTGACTGGATATGGACAGAGGTCCTTTTTCACAAGATATCTAGCATGGTAAATGAATACACACACATTCATTACAGTGGTCATTACAGACAGATATGGTAGTCTTTGATGTATGCAGTTGATAGGAAAAGTCACCATGTATGATCACAAAAATATCATTGTCGCTTACCTCCCTCTCCAGATATGACTTTAGAGCCTCTGTTTCATTTAATAGTGTAACACAGCATTTACCCCTAGGTGAAGAGAGAACAAATAAATAAATAAATAAATAAAAATAAACTGCAGTGAAGTAAGTCCACCACCAGGTGGCAAAAGAAGTGAAGAACAGTTTCCCCCAAAAGGGGCACTTCACTCAAATGCTGCTGTCCGGTGATGCAAACTGCAAGCAATTAGGGGATAAGCAGATCAGAGATGATAGCAGTCTTGGATTAAAAAGCAAGGGTGTATTATAATTGTGGCCTTATATCTGACCCAGCAGACATTCTATGACTGTTTTAAATTATTAATTTAAAACAGTGAAAGCTATTTAAAAGAAAGGAGGGTCAATGTTTTGCATTACAGTTAATAGTGAGCCTGGGAGACTTCTGCACTTATGGTGCAGAGCACATAAGCTTTGGATAGGTTTGTTCTTTATTGATAACTGGTGGGTTTGAAGTCCACAGAGGGGATAGTGGTTTGGGGAAACTGGTTTTAGTTTGACCTCAAATTAATGGACAGCTTAATAGTTTTTGTGCGAGAAGAGTGTTTGCCAAACATGGATAACAAAATAATATCATCATCACACCAATTTGCACTTGTACTGGCAGGATGTGGGACCGCATCTAACCCAGGACGTGTGTGTTTTACCTGATGTGTGTGGCTGGTAAAGATTCCAGCTGCCGGGAGAGAAAAAGCTCTCTGTGTCTGAGCTGGT
This sequence comes from Polyodon spathula, assembly GCF_017654505.1. Classification (NCBI taxonomy): domain Eukaryota; kingdom Metazoa; phylum Chordata; class Actinopteri; order Acipenseriformes; family Polyodontidae; genus Polyodon; species Polyodon spathula. The sequence continues at coordinate 13,200,370 of NC_054545.1, forward strand.
GCTTCTGTTTTTCAGGAAGGTCCACTATTTCTGGGTTCTCCATCTCCTCCTCCAACTCCCCTGAGGATACAAGAGGGTCATGCAGTCACACTGGGGGTCTCCAGGAGCGCTTCATCTTGAACATATTCAGTACTGGGAATAGTTGGTGCGACAGCCTCTCACTAGTGCAGGCACTGAGAAAAGATTCAAACAGCAGGAACCCCTTAGGGTCTAGCGCAAGACCAGAGGGGTTTGCTTTGAATTCAAAACCCAAAAGAATATGCTCAGCAAGTAAAACTAGGCCCCAGCCTCCTCTATATCCTTATGGCTGGGAATAAGCAGCGTCAGTGGGGATAACACCATCACCAATAATCAACAGTGACAACGAACAGTGGATCTTCAAGCAAAAACCTTAGTCTTAAAGTGGGACGTTGCAGATTCTTCCCTACCCTGTAAAACCCTCTATAAAAACTGGCGTGAGTACCAAAATCTGTTTTGCAACAACCAGAAAACAGGGTTTTTATTTTAAAACAAGTACAGAAAATGTATAATTGTGCCAACACCTTGCACCAAGTAAGATAACCATGAGAAATATAATGCATCCTTATAACAACACTAGTTGCCTTTCACTACACTATCTATTCTGCTTCATAATGAGATTACATGCACAACTGAAATTGCATTTTGGGAGACAAAATAAAGGGTTTCTTTAAAAAGACGGAACACTGTATGCACATAAAGACAGGTAAGAAATGTATTTATTTATTTAATTTTATTTTTTTCTAAATGGCCCAGCACAACAGTGTTTAATTTTTTAAGTGTTTTTCGGGCGAGACACTGCTGTAAGTGGCTCTGCAGCTGATGCATAACAGTGTTTAATTTTTTAAGTGTTGGGTCAGAGTCGTTGTCGTGTTTATAAGTTTGAGCATTACGTTTCTGGTTCCCACCTTTAAGGTTGCTGAAAAAAATGACTTACTTTTTTTACCTAAATCATCCACAAAAGCACACAAACCCCATTCCTTTCGTTTCCATATTTGCAACACTGTCATTAATGGCAAACAAATGTGTTCAGTAATACGTTTGTTTACCAGTAAACCACTGGTCATTTGGTAAGGATATTCCTATGCACAGACACACTGGACTGTGACACGTTGGAGGACCACGCTTGTGCTCTGTGTTTCGGGTGAGACACTGCTGTAAGTGGCTCTGCAGCTGATGCATATTTCACACACCCAATTCGCTACGTCATCTTGGATAAAGGTGTCTGCTAAATAAATAATAATAATAATAATAATAATAATAATAATAATAATAATAAATATTCAGCTGCAACCTCTTCCCTTTAAAAAAAATAGGGGATTATAAGAGGAGGCTACCTCACGTGAACAACAAAAATAAATAAAAACCTAGATGCAAGAACCATTTTGTGCAGGAGCCATAGACAAGCTCTCCTTGGGGCTGATCAGGAGGTGGAGAAGACAAAAGGAAATCAATTTCAGACTAACGCTTAATGAATTAGAAAAAAAAAAACCTGGCTAACAGAGTTAGACATTCTCTCTGCTCTGAGTCACACAGCTTCATTAAGGGTCTGATTAAGAAGCTGAACAAAGGCAATTAAGGGAGATGCAAGGGTCAGGAGGATCAATCTATCCACCCCCTCTCCACCACCACACACACTGCACATACCCTGAAGAAACAGTATCACTTCACTGCTGACAAACTAAGGGCTTTTTAAAAGCTGTGTGTGAGGTGCTAGGGAGGCTGAGTGCGTACTTGTGACCCGGATTCAGAGAATAATTTATTTATTGCATTTTATACAAATGTATCGCAAAGCACTGTACAGTACATAGCAGAAAAAAGTAACAAACCACAATACATTTGGATAGTACGTCACACATACAACTGCCACAGTCAGACCACTTAAATAACAGTATACACATTTTTGGATGAGGACATTGTTCTAACTGGCTCTGCAGCCGATGCATTAGCTCACACACCCTAGGCTCTAAGTTACTTGGATAAAGTATGTCACACATACAATTTTAAAGTTACATTAAAACAAACCAAGATAAGAAAGCCATTTTAGAAAAGTGCATTTTAGTCTTGACTTGAAAACTGTAACGTTCCCAGCTTCCCTGACAAACAAAGGCAGAGCATTCTATAATTTAGGAGCTCTACAAGAAAAAGCCCTACCTCCCGTGTTGCTTTTGTTGACCCTAGGAATAACCAGCAGTCCCACATCTGCGATCTCAGAGTGTGGTTTGGAAGATACAGGATCAGCAATTCCTGCAAATAACTAGGTGCTAATCCATTAAGTGTCTTATAAGTAAGTTAACAACAAAACCTGAAAATGAACGTTACACTGCACAGGGAGCCAGCGTAAGAGAGGCCAAAACAGGGGTAATATGTTCATTTTTCCAGGTTTTAGTCAGAATTCTAGTGGCAGTATTCTGAACAAGCTGGGATACCACACGTTTTAATACACCAGAAAAAAGTGCATTAAAATAATCGAGACTAGATGAAACAAAGGCATGCATTAGTCTCCATGGAAATAATTGGTCTAAGTTTGGCTATATTTCTCAAATAGTAAAAAGATACTTTAGTAACTTCCCTAATATGAGTCTCAAATGACAGATCAGGATCAAAGATGACCCAAACTCTTAATTTCTAGTTTAAGTTTTGATGAGAGACTGCAAGGGTCGAGCTCACGTTATCCTACATTTCCTTTTAGTTGGGTCTCAAAAGCATGTGTCCGGTTTGAACTCCTTCAACATCACAGCAGTAAACTAATCTTCTAATATTATTTCTATATGCCCAGTTATAGCTTCAGTATAAAATTATTATTTTGTATAAGTACTTGGTGAAAATATGATTTTCAAATACAGAGTCTTTGTTTCTCATAAAGCTCTTCCTAACATATATAAGTACTAAATGAATCCTGGAGGCTAACAACTAATCGCATTTTGCACTTTGCGGATACCCCTGACTGCTTTTTAATCTATGCTAAAATTAGATATCTAAACACTAAATGTACCTTATACTACAGTTCAATTTAAAATGAAATATTGCTGTGGATTTGCCTTCCTACAGCATAATAAAAACAAACTTCATAGAGAAGGATACTTTTCTTTAAAAGAGAGAAATGTCAGTCTTCCAACGTCACTTTAGATAATGCTGCTGCTGTGCTGGGGTTACAAGAAAACTAAATTAGGGACTCAGTGACAGACAGGACCGACAGAGAAATTGAGTGTCTGACTTGGAGATCGTGGATTCATTTGTTTAACCATGAAAATTCCCAGAATGAGGTCACTAAATAACAATAAATAAATAAATAAAAATGATAACATTATTTTGGCAGCCCATATGTGCGAGGCTGCAGCTAAATAGATATAAAAAATGATTTGCAGATTTTGTATTAAGAATTAATGTAAATATTGATATTGCTGGTTTATAAACTACCCAGCCAAGGCTCTCCATCTTCTCTACACACTTTTGTTTTTAAAAAGTAATTACCTTTTTGAATGTGGATAGAGATAGTTGTTGATTTCAGGGGCGATTACCCTACGCCAGGGAATGCATCATGATACTGCAGCAAGATGTGATCCAGCACTACTTAAAGCACAAGGACAGATGCTCCCTTCCAAACAGGTCCCTGTTCATATGTTTCATACCACTACACAGTTCCAGTACATGCTGTCCCACTCATTCCCATGTTACATGTAGTGAAACAGTAAGACTATGAATCCTAGGGAAGTCTTTCTGTACAATTACTTTGTGCTGAAAGAGTTAAAAGCAATGTTTAACATGAGGAACTCAATCCAGTGTGTAAAATATTACCAGGCTTCAGTCTGGAATGCCTCATTAAAACACCTCCACACAGTCTTAAAACTCAGCTCTACCTGGCAGATAGGCTATAAAATGATAAGTTGACGATTTTGTAAAAATGGCTCAGGGTGAGGAACATTCTTTCAGTATGATATTGATAATATCCATAAAATGACAAAAGCACTGAACATGATTTTTCTATGTATCGTTTTTTTTTTCACTTTGACTCGGGTAAAGTCAGTTGTTTCTGCCACAACGTTACAAGTTTCCTGTCTTAAAGGCATTGTGACCCAAATAGGTCCTAAAATGACTGCTGTGAACCACAATATGGTTTTAAAAATGACTAACAGTCACACCTTAACACATGGCGTTTAGCTTGACCTATAAAATATACCAAAAACAAAAGCAGCTGTATGCCCAAAACCTCTCAAACAATTACACCAAAGCTATTGTTATTAAAACACATTGTTTAAGGAGTATGTGTTTTTGTTTTAGCATGCTGCTCCATACTCCATGCTAAGGATTTAAAAACAGTTAATTGGTGTTAGTAATAAAACTGTGTTTCAACAAGTAAACATTAAAACTAAAGCAAATAAAAATCTTAAAGTAACTAGAAAACAAAACAGTTCCATAATTTCCCCACAATGCGTACCCATTAATTGTATGGGTCTCAAATGTTCACTTTTGTTTTAGCAAACATGCATTTAAATTTTAAATCATTAAAGAAATCTGTTCTCAAGCCACGCTTTGACTGTCTCTTACTTCCTGGATCGAGAGAAATTGCCCCCACCCCTTCACTGGCTTTTTTCCTGTTAATAACCAATAAGCTGCTTCTCCAGCTGACTGAGATACTTCAAGCCAGTAACAAGTTTTGATCCAAAAGACACTGCTTAAGTGAACTGACCCAAAAATTACAAGTGCAAACAGATAACCTGAGAAGTAGGCATAATAACTGAGAGCTTACTTCAACTCGAAGTACTATCAGTTACTTTTAAATGAAAATACATAACATTTTTTTTTAAAAACTGCACATTTGAGACCTGTGAAGCTAATGAAGGAGCAAAATGGCTAAGATTAATGGAATGACTTTGTTAGCTACAATTACTTTAAGCAGTGCAGTATTTTACATTTGTGTGTATAACCTCTTCAATATTGTATGTGAATGTCAATATAACATTTGAATAAATGAAATACTAAATTACACAGAAATGCCACTATAAATTACTAAGTCAACCTATACACAATTGTTTGCACAAAATATTTAAATGTTTAATCCATTACACCTAGATTCAGAACCACCGTGAAAACTGGACATAATCTACTGCACTTGAATAAATCTCGTAACAAAAGCCCATCTACATCTTACCAAGATGCATGAAAGGTTTTATAAATTTCAGCCAAATAGTTCCCAGAACGTAGCTCGATTCTACTGCCGTCAAGAGGAGTGTCAATACCTGCCACGTAACTACACCTCCATTTGTAAATGTACAGATTTGAGAGAACGTTTTAAAACAGGATATCTGGTACTCCTATCCTTTAAAGACATCTGTTTGTGCGCACGGCTTCAGATAGGCTTCCACTTCTTAGTTATTTCACCAGCAAAGTGAAATTGCACGGGGAATGGAAGTGCACGAAAGATAAGATTTAGGGATGATTGAGACATGGCCAGGTTGTTTGGTTAAGAACTACATGGGTACACATTTTTTAACCTAAACTGAATTCTACATAAAGAAATAAGAGTTAAATCTGCAGACCAGGTCAATTTAATTTATTTTAAAGAAATTGACCTAGCGGTTCAAAAAAGGGTTCTGTAAGTATGCATGGTTTCTGGTGATTCATTTTACTGGGGCATGCTGGGAAATTCTCTCTGGATTACATGGAACTTCCAAAATTCAGTCCATGTCTATTTAGTTAATCTGACTATTTATCCCAAGAGGCAACAAATAGAAAAAATGTAATGAGATAGCTGTTCAAGACTTTGTTTTGGATTCAAAAATTGCCAAACAAGTTAGATCACAGGAGTTTCACTGTCCTGATTACAGACAGAGACTTTTTGTACAACTTGTGTGAAATTCAATGGGCTTCCCAGTTTATATGCCCCACACATTTGAATGTTGGCAAGCACAGTCATTGTGCTTAACATTTAACTTGGGGCTCTCTGTAAATTTACAATGCAAGCTTTAAAAAAAAAATAGACCTGAAATAATTCCAGTAACACTTGAACACTTGTAATAGGAAGTCATAGAAAAAAAGAGAGTGATCGACAAGTTTGGTTAGCTACAGCGACTAGAACTCTTCTTAATAGTATTTTAATATCAGAAGTAAACAACAATAACAATAACTATAACAAGTAACAATAACAGCCATTATTACATTCATTTCTTACTGCCACGTCTTTCCTATTACAAAAACTCAAACCCCCAGAGGTTATTCCCCCCCCCCCCCCCCCGTGATTTAGTGCGTTTATGCTTTCAGTTATAAAAGTAGAATGCTGGGACAGGTTCAGCATTACAATATCTATCAGGTCCACTTAAATACACATTTCACATCCCCACTTACTTGCATGTTTGTCTGCCAGTGCGATGAGGGTACTGGAGATATCTCTCCTTCTATAGAAGCACACAACCTTTGCTTCCACGTTTCCATTAGCTGTCTAAAAAAGAAAAGAAAATTACTGTTAAGAGAACGGTGCAGCAGGTTAGCCAACAGATACAGAACCTCAATTCATGATACCCTGGTTTAAATTAATGTTTTCCACTGTCATATATTGCATTTGTGTCATCTCTTTTTTTTGGTTTGTTACAACATATGTACAGTAAATTATACAAGTGTGTTTTATTGGACTAATCAGACAACTTTATTAAGGTGCACTTTTACACTGCTTCAAAAATGTGAATTATTATACCTTATTCAGTTCTTCTATCCTCCTTATTAAAAATGGATTACTTGATGAATTTTCAAAGTAGACATAATCTGTAACAAAACACAAAGAGATTAGATTTTAAATGTATACATTAAAATTATATATAAAAGATGATGTAATGGTCCTGATTAGGACTACGTTATATGATGTTTACCATAAAAAAAGAAAAAAATGCAGCCTTTTAAAAAAAAATAAAAATAAAAAAGACTTTTGTTAAAACAAGGCTAAAACTTAAATGAGATGAGATATGAGAGGAAGTGGCATTATACCAACTATAAACCACACATACTCATCATTCAAAAAACATAAGCCAAGTGTGATATTATAAAATCAGATTTTTACAATATCATTGTTGTACAGCACAGACGACTTCAAGTGACAAGTGCCTCAATTTAAAGTTTTTTTTTTTTTTTTTTTTTTTTTTTTTTCACAGTGTACAAACAGACAGTCATAACGGAGCGCGTGTGAATGCTCTCTTCCCAGAGACTGCCCAGATTCCTGGCACCAATCCACACTCAGCAATCAGCTCTTTGGCTTGAAGTCCCAGTGTTGGTTGGTTTCCTAATCTTAACCCGGTGACAGTTTTTGCTAAATCAGCCCAGCAGAGTTTATATCAGGCAGGCCCATTCATCACCTCGACCTAACAGTAAGCAAACATTTATTTGCACCAACTTCTGAATAGCAACCCATGCCCCCAAAATATGCATGTTAATAATACATGGTTCCTCTATACAGCACAGTAAACTTTCAGAGTTTACACAACAACTTCAGTTAGTGTTGTTCAGCAATGTAGGCCTAGGTTTGAAATCATGGCATCTATTGAGCAACTGTATTTCAGTCAAATCATTTGAGATAGTGTCGACTTACCAAATGAATGCTATGTTTTACATGTCCATATATGGAAAAACTATAAAATGACCATTCACAATACAAATAGACACTGATGGGCAAGGATATAAAGACTCATCTTGAAACAAATGAACATTCAGCTGTGTCCTGAAAAATCTATCATTTGTTTAACCACAATTTTTTTTTTTTTTTTTTATTATTGTCTCTATCATAAAATTCTAGGTAATGCTAAATTTTGGCCATGGCTATACAGTAGCTATCCTACAATCTTGGAGTATTAGCTGTTCTTTAAAATACACAGAATTCTGGAGTTGGAGCGACCCACAGACCATACAGCAAAGTCAAACCAATTCCAAACATGGTTTACTGTACCTTGAATGCAGCAAGGTGCATTCAAACATAACTAGAGTAAAATCTAAAGGTCTGAGAGGCAGCAAGTGCTCTTAGTTCTAGGCAGACAATGGAAAGAAATACAGGTTGTATACAAATGTTTAAGGGTAATAGCTAAATAACTGTTGGCAAGGTTGGTTGCGTTAGTAAATCGATTTATACACACATTTTTTTGGAATGCATTTCCTATGAGGGAGGAGTTTGTGTGCAGCTCACTGTTATTAGCATGTTATTAACTGGTTTTTGGATCTTTTGTTGTTTGCAAATTCAGTGTTTAAGTCAGAAACAATGGAACAAGATGCAGACAGTGGCGTGGCAGGCAGCAGAAGAGCTTCCACCAAAAGCTCTGTTAGCACACCTCAGTCTTGACCTAAACACCTCCTGCAATATTATTCATTGATGGAGAAAATGTAGCTCTGAATAGTTAAACATTTGCAAATAGCAAAGAACAAAAAAAAAAAACAAAAAAAAAAAAAAACTAGGTTTTATATTGTTTGTGTATTTGCACGCACCTATTAATCCTTGAAAGATTGTGTGTGTGTGTGTGTGTGTGAGAGAGAGAGTCAGAGGGGTGAAGCATGCACCATGAGGCAAATATATAGTAGTAGTACAAATAAACAGGAGTTTCAAATTTAAAGTTTAAGCAATACAATTGGAGACAGCAAACATCAGCATACGGTACACATGCAATAAAACAAGCGATTAAAAAGTAACCATGTCCAGAAGCTGCCTCCAAGGCAGACAGAACACAGACAGGTTGTGCAACATTTTATCCAGAGCCTGAGGAGTCTTTTTCTCTGTTCCACAGAATTGTTGTGGTTTCATTTTCAAATAAGTGATTTTGTTTTTGACTTTTTTTTTTTTAAAGCTTTGGCACTTCAGTTCAACTGCTCGAGTCAGATTCCAATTCGATCAGACTCTGAAACCACAATCTTTCTTGAATGTAGTCTCGAAGTCGCCTTGGTTATAGGCGTCTCCTAATTAAACAAATAATAATAGAGACATTCTGTAGGTGGCCATCAAAAGAGAAGGTTCATCTAAATTAGTGGATGTTCTAGGGGAATCGTGTAACACACAAAGAGATTCTAGCAAACTCTTGTACGATTTGCGTTTGTGACAAACAATACTATATACTGTAACACACAGAGAAGGAGATTTTACAGAGTGGTACTGTACCAGTAGCGAGCTGCCAAAGCTGAGTTTTGTAAGGGACACCAGGTGACTGAATGTGCTGGATGATATGGCCTAGTCTTTCTGTAGAGAAACTGATCTCTGAGAGGAATAGCATGGCTTAAAAGAACACCATGCAAGTTAAACTAGCACACACAAAATAAAATGCAAACCATGCAGTGGCTGTGGGGGAACATGCAGTGCAACCACCCTCTCAAGCTGGCATGAATTCTAGAATAACACCCTGTCTGGGTACCAGGCGTTGCTTTTTCTAGAGCCTCTCACTACAATACAAAGAACATGTAAACAGAAAAAAACTGCAGTATACAAACATTGCATGTTAGGAAGACAAAACACTGCTGTAATATTGTGCTTACTGCAATAAAGAAGGAAAAATCAAAAGTACTAATGTAAGCTAGTATTCAAAACAAAATCTAGTAAAGCAAAATGAAACGATAATGACGAACCTACTAAATATCATACTATTCATGTACCTATAAGAAGAAATCTGGAACTATCTTTATAAAAAGAGTATTTTTTTTTTTTTTTAAACAAAATGATCTGAAGTACTACACCTAATTAATACAATATAGAGGGAGAACAAGGCTGCTTATGAGCAGGCAACCACAAGACTGCACAAAATGGTGCCCAGGCTAGAAGAGGACCTCCAGCCACATAAACTCAGAAAATGAGTGTATCGATAACAGTAAAACCAAACCACTTTGAGTAATTGCCAAACAAGGGGCACACAGCAAAAGGTCACATGCAACACAGTACATTTTAAAACTAACGACTATTTGGCACACTCACACGGAAATGGTGTATTTTTAATGTTCATTAGTGTTTCTGTTTTACAGTCTTCCAGGGTTCTGTGGCCATCATGTGCTTTGTGTCATGTAATTTAACAAATAACTTTGTTGAAGTGAAACCTAGGATCTACAAATACTGTACAATGCTATTCAATTTAGGCATTCTCCATAAGGAAATCACAGATTCAAATTCAACAACCCCATGAGCCATTCTTGGTTGGTCATTTTATGTTTGTGATAAATATATCTACCAAACTATCATAACACTCAACTGCATATTTATGTCAGTCAATCAAATTGTCATTTAATTTAGTATTATTGCTAATTTAAAGAAATTACAAGAATCTAAGATTCAAACTAGGGTCAAATTGAAATCCAAAAATGCACAGCATAGCCCCACACATGAGCCTAAATCTAATTTTCTAAAGTTTTATTTATTTATTTGAGCATAGATGTATAAATAAATTTTACCTGGGCATAGCAAAAATAGTTTCTTCCACAAGTGAATCCCTCCTTGCTGTCTCGCTGACATTTATTTTATTTAGTTTTCCACCTGCAGAAATTCTATCATGGTCTACTTTTTCTTCCTTCAACATTAGGCATTGTGTGGAGAGGCTTCAGGCTCAGTCTAGATGTTACAGATGCCTTCTTAACTGTCGATACTGGTATGCTTGCAGTTGTTTCGTCATGGGTTACTGTCCTCCGATAGTCTTAACCATCTTACCGATGGACTTGTGGGGTCTGTCCTACTGTACCAGGCACCATGAAACGGCCTAAATCCAGCTCTATAATACAACAATCTGTCCACACAAAGCCATTTAGTTTTACCGAACCCCTCGTCTGTGGTGTGTCAATTACAATTTTGTTTTGACAGATGGATGGGCTGCTCTTGTTGTCTACACTCATTTGCAATGTGCTTCTGACCAGACTTCCATAAATTGCAGAGGCTATTGTGTAAAATTAAGAGATCGCAATAAATTAACATCCACACATTGTGTGCCAGCAAATAATTAATAGATTATAGATTGCATAATTGGTATGTTATGCCTCTCTTACCCATTTAAAATGGTCTTTTCACAAAATAAGCCACCACTGATGATCACTTGATCTTTCTACATTACACAATGTAAATCCCACGATGGCCTTCATGCCATGATACGAAGAATGACTTAAGTATAACCCAATCCTTTTGTAAAATTAACATTGAGTACATTTTGAAAATGTGCTCTTAGGTGTAAAAATTGAAAATACAAAAATCGCATAGTGGGGCATTACTGCACAACTGATTGTGTTTCGATACAAGTCAATTCTACAGACTAAATACAAAACCGTGGGAGGTATGTTAGTATAATTTTCATGTGTTTGGACTTTTGTCTAAAGCTCACCGAAACTTGTTTCTGTCTGTACATTCCAGGAAGTGTCAATGTATGACACCCAGTGCCTCTCTTCCTGTGACACAAGTTCCCCCAGACAGAGACTTAAGGGAAACATTAGAAAAAAAATGATATTAAGTTATTTTCTGCACCCATTAATAAACACAATGTAATATGTTTTTTTTTACATAACCCTAACCCTAAATATTGCAGTTCATAGTTCTCTCAAAACTATTTGTAAATTGTGGTTCCTGAAATCAACTGTATTCAGCTCCCAAGTTATTACAACATATTTACCTTCAAGTGCTCTTACATTGCTTGACACATGTCCTTAAAGCATGTGTATGCTGCCACACAAAATAGAAAAGGTGGCTGGTAGTATTGACACTACACAGACACCAGACAGCCTTTCTCATTTACTCCAACACAGGAAGCACTTCTCAGACTTTGCTCGCTTTACATAAACCATGTTAAACACTTTAAAAAAAAAAAAGTATTTATTTTTAAATTAAAGTTATAATCTGGATTAGTTATTGTGCACAGAATAGTATAACGTTGCTGTATGGAAAGTCGACAACTTTGAAAAAGTAGTTTATTTAAAAACAACATTTAGGGTCCTTTGAGGACACCTGAAAGACCACCCCCCCGCGAAAGTATTGCCAGTTACAGTAGACAGTACGCTTAACATATACTTGTATGACTGGAATGAAAATGCGTTTGCATTCAGTACTTTGGCCCAGTTCAGTATTTAATTTGTTACAGTATAATGGCACTTCCTAAATTATAAATTTAGGGTTGTTACTGTTTCAACAGGACACAACCATAGCTCAAGTCTAACAATTAATACTCAGCCATGTTTGCTCACCAAACTAAACAAATCAGCTCTTTGCCACAATATTTGAACAAAGCAAGATAATCTATATTTTAAAAACACAATAATAAAAGTACTCCCCTCCCCTCCCCCCCTCCCCAACAGATATTTGGGATAAAAAATATTATTCGGACATTTTTACGTTTAGCTAAACATTTACAACAAAAATACATAAAAATCGGTTTCACTAGTTTTGGGTCTCCAAACGAAAACTAGCACAGGCTATATTTTAAATGGAAATACTATTTATTGGTATTCGACGCTGATATTTAAAAAAAATAACTATCACAGTTTTCATACTGACGCGAGAAAAACTTCAATGATTTTAATTTTAAGAGTAGACTTTTTACTAAGGTAAGCCCCCTCCCCTCCTCGCCTCAATATCTTTAACCCTTCCCTCCCCGCTGCACGTTACTACGTGACACAAATATACAAATGTCACAACAAAACCAATTTAAAAAAAAAAGCTAAGCGGCATACCGAGTAGCAAAATATTGAAAATTAAAGTAAATAAACGGCAGCTATACGATAGAAATGTAAATACAGTTCAATTTCTCCCTCCATCTATTTCTATTGGCGGTGGGTGGGGGTTGGGAGGGAAGGGGAGGAAGAAACTTTTTGATTATAAAATTATTATGTATGAACCAAACAACTACTTAGCAGACGTAACACTCACAATATAAATCTATTACATCGACACAAATAAAAACTAGCCGTCAAACGGCTTTTATTTATCCCAAAACACTGCACCCGACCCCATATGTAGCAAGCAGAGAACGGAGGAGGTACGCTTCTTTTTGTAGAAAGCTTATGTACCAGCACTCGCTTTAAAAATAAATAAATAACAAAATCACCAAAACAACAATAAAACAAAAGGTTTATCAATTAAAACATTTAATTGTGCATTAAGAACATACACAAAGATTTAGCTTGCCCTTCAATGTGTAAAACCTTGAACAAAAAAAAAAACAAAAAAAACGGAGGTCCCAGTACCACCATCCTCCTCCTCCTCCTCCTCCTCCTCATCATCATCATCATCATCATCATCCTCCTCCTCCTCCTCCTCCTCCTCATCCTCTTCATCCTCACACACGGTCATCCTCCTCATCATCACTGTGACAGCAGACTTCATAAAGAAATGCAAGAGAACGGAAACAGAAGGCCAGAAGCCGTGCAAATTGAAGATGTTAAAAAGCGACACAAAGTATTTTCTCCTACCTCCGACCCGGTACATATTCGCAGCCATGTCTGCCCCGGGTCCTGGTGTCTCCAGGTAGGAGTATCTCAGCCGCTACCGCCGCTGCTGCTGTGGGAAAATGGTGGATTGATCAATGGAGAGCACACCAGCCAAGGGGATTTAAAGCGACAGTACACACGTTATTTTTTCGGGTATCGCTGTTAATTAATACAGCAAACTAACCCGCGTAATTTTAACAACAGAACAACATTTCCGTCTAATCTCAGCGTCTGAGAAGGGGTGTATTTGTGTGGGCATGAAATGATCCAACTGCAGGGGCCCGGAGGTCAATGATGATTGCCCCCCACTGGGGGCATTAGCACAGAACTGGTTGCAACCTCTTTTCTGAGCTTCTGGCAAATGTGATGGATTTATTTAATTAGAATTACAACGGGAGTGGGATAGTTTTCAGATTAGTTTTCAGATTAATCTTTGGCATATTTCAGATTAATTCTCCATCAATCTAACCCAGAGACCTTGCATCACGACCTTTGATTTCCTCCACCACTTAAATAGATTTAACCCTATATATAAATATACAAATATAATACAAGTGTTTGTTTTGGTTTTATTTTATTGATCCTTATCAGAACCAACCCCCCCCCCCCCCCCCATCATATTTAATCTTGATTACCCTTCACATTGTCAGCAGAGACTCTCACACAGATTGTTCCTTAAGTTTCATAACACACAGACTGCCCACATATTAATTCCTCAGTGATTTATAATATCCCTTCTTGTCTTATACAAAGGAAGCTCTCTGAAGCTCTCTCGCTTGATTTCCCCATATTTTCCAGGAGTAAAGGTAGATCCTGCATTACATTTGCCTCTAAATATAGCTCAACCATGTTACTTTGAAAGGGGTTGGCTAGGATGCCTAGCAGGCAATTCACTAACATGCTTTTGGCCCCTGTTGGGTTCAGCAAGACCCCTTTAAGTAGTACATATATAACAGTGGTCCTTCAGTAGTACATGTATAACAGTGGCCCTTCAGTAGTTTACAAGTTCTTAAAGTATCATTTAAGTAGAAAGTAATCAACTACTAGGTATTACTATGCACTACTTCATTCAATTATAATGATAATTTCAAGTAGTTTATTGGTTTAATTTAATCTTAAAGGAGTCCCAAAGACATTTATCAGCTAGTGTTAGCACTGGTGGTAAAGTTCCAGAAGAGTCTTCCCCACCAGCACATTGTGAAGCATGTAGACCACTCTATTCTGGGCCAGCTCTTTTAAAGATACACTACCCTCCAGCAAGTGTTGGGCAGTCTTGGAGTCATCCAGGCCAGTCCATGTTCTCAAAGGACAGTGTAGCCTCGGCATTGAGTTGACCTTAAATGTTCTTGGTCCAGCAAGACTTCAAGGACAGGGTGTTTGAAATGTGTAATGCTGACTATTATTACAACATCCATAAATCTTTTGTAATTGCAAATGTAAATATGAATGTAATTGTAAGGAGACTCATTTGCTGTCATTTATGTGTTTAGTTCTGAAGTGTTGGGTAGTTTCTCCACAGCAGACCTTTGAAACCTTAATGCTAAGATACTTTTTGTTTGTCTCATTGTTTCTGAAAAATAAAGAAAAAATGGCTCCCATTTAATTGACACAATCATTCTACACTCTTGAGTCCAACACTAGTAGCACTAAAATGTCTTGTTTGTTATTGTATACCGAGCCTCAAAAGAAACTTGTCACTATTATATACGTATTTAAACACTATTATAAAAATAAGGTATATAAATGATGGACATTGACAAAATGGTTTCTTTTCAGTCACTCGATCATTCATCCTTGACCATGACACGCTTGAGTGACTATTATTGAAGCATATGCACTTAATCACCTAATTAGTGAGACAGTTGACTGGATATGGAGTGATTTCAGCTGTTGAATTGCAAGCTTGAATAAAAGCAATAAAGAAAATCATAGAAAACCCCCAAATGCCACATCTGTCAAGAGAGCAGCGCCTCATGCAATCAGCATGTAGGAGGCTGGACCAGGGCAGCGTACTGTGGCTCACCGTCTTGGGTGCTCACAGCCAGCAATTTCAAACCTGGCGAGATGGTATAACCAGACACACACTGTCAATGACAGGCCACGAACTGGGAGACCAAGAGTCACAACACCTGCCCAAGATTGACAGATCATTTCGTAGCATCTTCGTGATGTCAATTGTTAATCAGCACAATAAAGTCACTGCACCTGCTCTAAAACAGTATTTTTATAGTAGTCATTTTTTGATCACATCCAGTGAATTTTATAAGTGATAAGTTTCTTTTGATACTCAAATATAAGTGATACGTTTCTTTTGATGCTCAAATATAAGTGATAGGTGTCTCTTGCTCAGTATATAATGACTGAGACTTACAGTTGAAATTCTTCTAATTGTATAACTAAGTTTGTACTTTATTAGAAATTTGACAATGAAGTTTGTTTACTCCCATTAGTAGTTTTGACCTTAGGAACACATTATACTGTATTTACATGCTGTAAGCCAGCTATATACACCAAAGAGGAGCCCTGGAGACTACTATCAAAAATTTGAATAGTATTCCATTCCTTTCATAGAGTTATTTTAGTTTATTGTAATAAAAGCAACTAGTACAGCAGTTTACATTCCCTTTCGTTAACTTGGGCATAACAATATAATTACTGGTAATACAGGCTAGTGGTCTGTGGCATGGTGTAGTGTGTGTGTGGGGGAGGAATATTGGGTTGACAGAGAGGGGGTTAAATTCCTCCCTGCCAGAAATCACGTGAGAATGTGACTGGAGTCAAAAATTTGAATAACTGATGATTAATTAGTCCAGTCACAGGTGTATACAAAGGGTCCACAGTCCACAATCCTGCCTGTCCACAATCCTAACTGGGCGCTATATATATGATAATCAGTCCTGTAAATGATAGACACTTTTCACATATACAAAAGTGGCCCAGTTTTTATTTATTTTTTTTAAATATGGGTAATTCACCTCCTCAGCCCCCATTTCTTATTGCAATAAAACAGTTGCCAACATGAAGGAAAGGGAGAGGGGGGTCTTATTCAATATTTTTAAAGATTCATTTTTAAAGCTACAGATAACATGCTTTGACCTTACTTTGAACTGAGATTTTTTAAAATAACAATGGATCATCTGTGTTATTTTGATGGCTTCTTTGATGGTGTTAACCTCAGAGAACAGGAGGCTTACTGTCTTATTAATAGTCAAAAGAACTAAACAGACACAGATATGACTGTTAAATTGGGTAGTTTATCGTAGAATAAAATAGCATTCATTCATGTGGCAGTACTGTAATATTTCCAATAACATTGTTTATCTCTATAAACAAATAGTTGAGCTTCGCATTCCAACTTGGCTTGACTTACATGAATTGTTTACACTGTTTTTTGATTACTCGAGAGCTCTACGGATACACATTACACAATGCTGGTTTACAGGCAATGACAAACTTTTCCATCATTGTTTCCATTATCGTTTTTATCTTCAGTGTAGATTTTACACGTCCCTCCAGTGATCACCAAGATGACATTTCTCCACAGAAAAATCACCTGTGGCCTGTTTAATGGTGAACTTGTGCAAGAAGAACAAAAATTGGAATCACAGCCTGGACATCTTTCTATCAGTGATTATCGAGACAGACACTCTAAGGCCATTTTCCACTTCCAACCTGGAGCGGGACGTCTTGTATCACAGCTAGCACAGAGAATCCAATCTGGGGTACTGATTGCACACTAAAGCCCCTTTCACACTGGCACTCCTACCCAGGTCCGGACCCGGGTTGTGGCTACCCGCCCGGGTCACAATCCCGAGCAGTGTGAAACCACATACCTGGCTCGTACCCAGGTTGACTTGAGTCTCAGTGACCCACCTCATGATGTGGTTTGACACGCTTTGACCTGAGTTGAGCAAGACAAAATGCAAATATGGCCGTTCGTGAGCCGACGCAATAACAAACAGCCACGTCTGTGTGAAGGTTTCACTTCTGCAAGGAATGTTTCTTTTTATTCTGTTTAGCCTTATTTTTGTTGATTGAGACACAGCATGAGCCAGATTGCAGAAGGGACGTATAAACATTAGCTTACATGTGTTTTTAGGCCTTGACATACCCTTAACTTAACTGTTAGTTTTTTGTTTGTTTAACTTGCTGGTATGACATATTGTCACCCAGTGGATAAATGGTTTAACAGCAAAAAAAAACAAAACAAAACAAAAAAAAAACATACGAGTACACAATTATGAAAGAAAAGGAGCAGCTACACAATTTAACTAAGAATGGAAAGCTAGTACCACTGTTATTACAGTGATAGAAACATTACACAACATATTGGGTGTTGGCTGCCACACCCAGGCTTTGAAAAACGATGTGAGTTCACAGACCTGGTACTCACTACTCACGTCCAGTGCTCTCTTGCATTTGAATCTGTTTGTCTTCAATTAAAACAGGTAATGTTACAAACCCCAGAGAACAGAACCCTCACCTTTCTTAAAATGATTGTAGCACACAAAGTAATTCCAGAAATCTTATCTATCTTGTACTTCCATTCACTCTATACTCCAGGTTTCAAACGTACAGTTTATTGTGCATCTTACTGCAAATATTTATATTTTAAAACATGATATCTACACACAAGTCTTCTGTTTGCTTACCTAGCCACCCAGAAGGTGTGTTAAAGTTTCACTTTGTGTTATTTCCCCTTCATGTGTTTTCTGGGTCAAAGCATGTTATTGGCTGCAAAGCATGGCAGTAAATAAGAGATGGCTGGTTAGTGTCAGGAAAGAAGTCAGGGAATGAAAATACATGCTTGACATAACATGTGTTTCTTTTAATACCTGTATAGCAAATGAAAGCGGCTGATAGGAAAATAGTTATGTACAATTATTTTATAAGCTACAACCACTTTAATTTTCTTATCTACAGGACTCACAAACTAACAGCCTTTAATTGAAATCAGCATTCCTCAGGTCATTTTTAAAATTAAAGTGCCAGTATGAAATTCACAATCACAAACATAAATACAAACTGAAAACCACATTACAACACCAAAAAAAAAAAAAAAAGTAACATTCTAACCTTCAACACTTTAAACAAACAGGAATGCAAACAGGGCATGTCTTCTGTTGGAGTTGAGTGCACAAAAGACTACATTTGGATATAGGGAGTTCCCTCTAACATGTAGGGTATTGAGGCTCTGAAACACTGTGGCTGGGTGATGTAAGAATTCTGGCCTGCCAGTGTGTTCATGGGGTGTTTTCATTGCTGTCAAGCAGTTCTGATCACAGAAGAAATCAATTAAAGCACCCAGCTGTCTTCCTCTGTGTCTTAGTAATTGCAACCAACTTCTGTGCACAGGCACGCTCAATAGAGCTATTGTTATAGACTCCCCTCTACACACCCTGACTCAGCTCTCGCGCTGCAGGGTTCGGCTCCAGGGGGTGTCCAGAGGAGCTGTGTACTATGAAATTAGGTGGAAAAGAGAAAAAATAACCCAACATTTTAAACCACCATTTTGTAACCAAGTGAATATATAAATAAAAGCCTTGTAAACTAAAGAAAAAACAAGGAAGCAATTCAAGAATAAATAACCACCTATCCAAACTACATCTGGGTAATAAATTATACCCAGAACTCCATGCTCTCACATTTGACGCCATCATCTGTGGGTATACAGTATTAAAATCATGTCATTGCTCAGTTATTTATTAAATATGCAGTAGGTGGCAATGGTGTATACGTATGGTTTGTTTTGGGTGTAGTCAAGATTTGGTTGTAGATCAAGGTTTGGTTTTAAATGGTGGTTTGGTCAAGTTGATATAATAATACCAACTTGGTATGGTATGTAATATGATACACATTATCTCTATGTATTCTTTTTCTTGTGCAGATTCACTTTGTCTATCTTTTTTTTTTTTTTTTTTTTTTTTTTTTATTCAGCAGTTTAAAACATCATTGTGCCCTCAAAAAGCTCTCAGAAAGGTGTCTAATCTCCAAATACATTTGGTGCACCAAACAAGTTAATGCATACAGGTTAACAAGATGTACTTAGAAATTAGACATGTTTTTAAGCGCTGTAGTAAGGCCATATGACTATTTTACCATTTTTACAAAATGACTAGGATCAGATGACTGAAACAGAAAATTATATATATATATTGAATCTAAATAAGAATACATTAGTTAAGATAACTCAGATAATTCATACCCATAGCAAGCTGCTAATTAAGGAGTCAAAACAGGAGATCAAAATTGATTCTCACTAACCTGTCAGCATGGAAATATCCACGCCTCCCATATTAAACGTGTCAGGACTGAGGATTAGAAAACTTACCTCTGGTTTTCTTCGGATCAGTTGCTTTTCTAATGGGGTTATTTACAATCCTTTAAACATTCATATTGTAAAACTATTTTCAATCAGTTGTATTATGTTCTAGTTGGGGATGAAAAAATGGGGACTAGAGTATTGAATTTTATTTGTGCATAAAAACGAAAATATGGACATGCTACTTGTATGAAGTATAAGGTCTTGTTTTCATTGTATTTCCATGTATTTTATTTTTTTGTGGTAGTAACTCAAGTTCCTCATATGACTGGCTAGGTCTTCTGACTAGAAATGTCCCTGTTATTTTTTTCCCCATCCAGCTGCCTCTGTGTGCTCCGTACGGAAATATAACGTTATTGTCTAGATAGTTGGTCTCAGCGCCATCTTGTGGACAGTTAATCAAGAAAAAACTAAACAAACATGAATGTTTTTTAATTGCATTATTTTAAATATTACTTTTAAAAAAAATGAACTATTACATAAATATGTACAGCTTTAAAAAAAAAAAAAAACATCTGTTTTATAGTGCAGACCATGAAGACACATAATCCACATTAACTGAAATGAAAAGCCATCTGCAAAGATCCACTAGGTGGTGCTATATTCTCTTTTGTTTGTAATGTATATGTTATAGTAAAAGTCAGAATATTGGTAAATCTAAGATTTATTCGTGTATGTCGACATTTACAATGCAAAACGATTAATGTCCAAAATAAACATGGTAACACTTTACCTCTAACATTTACCGGTAAATTTCAAGAATAACCAAGTTCCTTTGGCGAAGGCCTGTCTTTGTGGCATTTTGTGTCAAGTGTGATTTGTTGAAAAAACTAAGGTCCTAAATGATTTAATTTGCATTTAACATAGTTGCATTTTTCATCAAATACTGCGTATTTGGAGTACAGTATCCAGAAAAACCACTGTGAATCGTTTTATACACAAATTTACTAGAATGTTGGTTGTTCTACATAAGTGGATCACAACATTGTTAAGTACGATTTTGACTAGTTTAAATTGTTTAGTTTTGCAGTAAACCCATTCATGATTATTTTCTTAATAGAAAACGAGTATGCATAAATAAATATATTCTTTGACATTATCGATTATTTTGCTACTTGACCATTTATATGCAGGAATAAACACATTCTTTGATGATACCTGTATTTACCAATAAGCTTCGGTAAATCATAAGATGAACAGGTAAATGTCTCAAACGCAATCTAATTGTTCATCATTTCAGACAGTTACCAATAAGATTTGATAAATATTAAGAGTAACCAGTGAATGTCAGAAAAGCAAGCTATCTCTTCATCATTTCAGGCAATAAATCACTTGAAAGGCTTTGTATAAAAGCGATCGGGGATACTGTATAATAATATCTAAAAGCTTCTGCTTCAGGGGTGTGATCATCTTGTTTTGAAATGGCAGCTGTTCTGCAAAGGGAGCAAAGGCATAAAATCCCCATAACAAATGTTCCAGTACTTGACGGTGATATGACTTGAGCTCATTTTTAACGCAATCTATAATGACGTCATCTTTGTGTCTTGTGTTGTTTACAGTGGCTTATATGATTGGATATAGTTGGCCACATGCGGTGGATTTTTCCTGGAAGCTCCATGTATTGTGATTGGATGCAGCTTAAAGAGACACCCAATCACAGGACTGAATGGAACTGTCAGTACACTGGTTCACATAGAACTTTAGATTCAGGTACACAGACTAATTGCAACTAAATAAATTACACGTCTTTAGGAAAAATACAATTGGGTCCCAGACTGGCTCACATTGGTATGCAGGATGAGTCAGACAGTCAGTGGAGCAAAGGTCTGCATTCTGACTGCAAAGTTCCTTTTCTTCTCTTGAGATTCCACTGGGTTATGGAACTCCTGGGTTTAAACAAACAGGCAATTGGCCTGGAGATGGGATGGAGGACAACCACTGATCTTCGGTTCTCCTGAGCTGTTCTGGGGAGTTGCTGAAGTGGGTGAATATAATTGGACATTCTTAATTGGGGAGAAAATACGGATGCACATAAATAGGGCACTTTAAATGTATATAAAAATAAATGAATAAATACAAATAGACAATTGGCCTTGTGTGATCAATACGCACAACAACAATCCAATTGCTGTACATGATGGGTTATAAGAGTAGAAAATTAGAGTAAGCAGGACAAACATACATCCCAACTCCACCCTAAACTATCTGTCCCATCTGGCACGCCTGCACCCAGGACCCAGCAAAGGGGACAGCCATGTAAGGCAAAGAAAATGCATTGGCCTTTTATCAGTTTGACGTGGAAAAGCTGGTGAAAAGGGCCTTAGCAGCCATAAGGCGTGTGGTATGTTTCAGCTGCTAACTCGATTTATAAATAGGCCACTCTAGAAGTGTGACTGCCTGAGCATGCAAGGAATAACACTGATAAACTCTGGGCTAGCCAAACTAAAGTAGTGTCCCATCAAGAACTTGTGAAGAGCTAAAGAAAACTAATGACACTCTTATTTCAAAGCGTGCAGGTCAGCACCTTCACAAACTATAGATTTTTTAAATTGCTGTGCAAAAGTGATGTGCAAATATTTTTCTGCTAATTTATAGAATAACATACAGTGACATCTGGTGGCTAGATGTTGTAATTGCACCAAGGATCTTTTTCAACTAAAGCAGATGGTGTAACAGTGCTTAAACTGCAGCTTTTCTTGTACACTATCTGAATCTTATTCCTGATGCTATCTTGATACAATAGCATATGCGTAGTATAGGGCAGCGTATGACAGGGTATGAACTGTCAGTATGACATAACTATCAGGGACATCAATTTGTGATGGTTTTGAAAGATGCAAAATACAATTGGGATGCCATTATAATACCAGTATGTTACCCAGCAAAAACCTGAGCAGAACTATTAGCAGGCCACAGCATTGTCAGCAAAGTCAAGGGATTTGGATCCAAATCTACATGCAGCGTGCATTATTTTTATACCATTTTTATACATGAAACCATGAAAATGTTACCAGTGTTGTGCAAAAAATACCCTACAGTTACCCACATGCTACCTCAAGATAAAAGCTTGGCCTTGTGTGGTGTGCAGGGTGAGTCATACAGTCAGAGGAGTGCTGGGATAGCAGCGGGAGCATTGCATGGGCTCTGATGCTCATGTAGTTTAACGAGGCAAACCCTTCTGGGACTGATTCTTCTTATCACGCTACAGCAGACCATACTGGCCAGGCGCCTGGTGAGCTCAAGCCAACACCTGCAGTGCTGGCCTTTGTCCTCTCTCTTGAGACATCTACTTTGGAGTTCCTGGGGGTAAAGAGGAAATTGGGGTAAAGAAATTGGGCACTCTATGCATGTATCATGGTAAATAAATAAATACATAAATAAATATTAGTTGACTGTCCCTATGTGGGGTTCTTTTGGTGACAGACAGCTGTCATCACTTGTAAATGTTTCTGCAGGCACCAGTATTTGGGAGGGGTGGCGTGAATGCCAAGGGGAGGGAGGAGCTGGCACTGAACAACTGGCAGCAGAGACAGAGAGTCTGTATTTTTTCCCCCCACAAAGTGTGCTTTAAGGTTTGGAAAATAAAGCCAGTGTCTCTAGCAACTGTCTGGCAGTGTTCCAGCCCTCAAACATGGTGTACTTGTGTGGCTTTCTTTTTTTTTTATGGCAGTAGAAAGGGACTAGCTGGCTTACTAGGACACCAAAGGAGTGACTTTATTTATACAGCGTTTGTTTTTTAAAACCAGATCTTCCTTGTTGGACACTGTAATTCTGAAAGAATTTCAAGTTAGATTTTAATTAAACTTTTTTTTTTTTTTACAACTTATATTTTGTTACATTCAATAATTCCTGTATTTATATAAATGGACGATTCAAAAAGGGGTCAGATTTTTCATTATTATTTCTTAACAAAAAAAAAATCAAACATTATTCTCCTGCGTATGTGTCATTCATTTAATTTGTTTCACAATTCTTCTATAATTTTTTTGTTTTTTTCACAGACTTTAAAGCTCAGCAGTTTAGGGTTAATCTCATAGTCACAAGCTTGCCGCTGAAGACAATTTAAAGAAGCCTTTAGCTGAGTATCCCACTAGAGAATTTCATGTCATCACTGTGAGACTAAAGATTAGAGAACGACTATTGGTATCACTTGCAACACCTGTGTCCCTGCCTTGTGATTAACTGGTTCATTTCTGCTATTAGAGAGTCTGATGTTTTTTTTTAATAAACATTTAACCACCAAAGGCACATTGATATGAATCGATTTTTGAGATACTACCACATAAACACAATAAATGAATGTCATTTCTCTTTTTCCTAAATATTTAAATCGACACCAGACTCAACCTGCTCATTACACCTGTCTGCAGGGAGGTTTGCACAGGTGTTGAGCTCTCTAACCTCCAACCAATAAACTGCTGAGTTATTTTACTGTGTCACTAGCGAGAGTTATAAAATGGATGCTGTTTGTTTACAGGGCAGGAGTAAGATGGAAACAAGACGGGGGTTGGCTTTAGAGTCAAAAGACTGAAAAAACGTAGCCCTGTACACATTGACTGTGGCTATCACTTAAGAACATACAGCACAAGGAGAACTGTATCCGTTTAAAATCAGTAGTTTGTGAATTTATGGGATGAAATCTTCACTGCTTGGGTTAAATGGATATTTTCCACCTCAAGGAACGAACGTTTTATGTTGCAAATAAAAATCCCTGTTTATTTTAGGTTACATAAACCTTTCCAATGAGGACACCTCCAGCAACTATAGAATATAAAGATAGTACAGTAATATTTTGGTAATTAAAATAAAAAGCAAAAAGTTGTGAAAACAAGTCATGTTCATGTGAGGTCAATAACCTATTGCTGATTCTACTGGTATGAAGGGGGGTCATAAAGTCCTTTTGCAGAGTTTACCAGCACATGGTGGAAGACAAGATGAGTCGATAAAAATAAATTCATAGGTTTTGCCACCAGGGGGCGTAATTGTCGCCTTAATTTGCATAATCAAATTCAATTTGGATGCTGACTAAAAGAACTATCAGTATGACATCACAAGAGAAGGCTTGTGCTGACTCCACACAGAGTCTTCGTCTAGGTTCATGAACTGCACAAACAGTACGAAATCTGCACCACCCACGCCTGATTTCAAACCGGAAGATTACTGGTTAACAGGATCTCAATACTTGTGTTTACCAGGATGCTCTGCAATCACCCATGCTGAAGTAACTTGCATTCCTCAGGAAGTGACCAATGTTGTGATCCCATTAACAACATTATTGCCCTAGGGTGCTTGTAGTTGAGACCAAGAGAGGACACATTGAACACCTACTGTAAAAAATAAGCTCTCTTTTTATTGGCTCGTCTTGTCTCCTGTGTGCTGATATTCAAGCTCCCCAATTTTCACTGTCATACTTTGTACCATTTCCCAGCTATGGCACTGCAAAGTGACCAAAGGACTTTGTGACCACCCTGTACTTAAAGCTTGTATCACAAATACACTGCAGTCGGTGTATTTTCCTTTGATTCATCTGTAATACCCACCCACTTTCTATTTCGTATTCTCCTGACTTCTGAAATCCCTGCATAGACAATAAAACTTACAATACAGTTACCATTTCAAGAGAACAGTTCATATATAGAGCAAAACTAAAGTCATGGTTAAAACAAGTCAGGACATCCAATATCCTCCAGCCTGGGTCATCAGTACTGACAGTAATCCCAAGTCATTAAAGTATACAGTAGAACTGAACCAAAAGCAACTGGAAGGTATTGATGTTGAAATAAAACAGGACTGATGTGTTGGTAAGAATCAATACTAATCATAGCGGGATATTTAGTGGGTATTTATTTACATCTAGCCATTGCTGAACCTCTAAACTGATTGTAGTTAACAAGGTAAATCCACAACCGTTATCTGTCATACACTTTTATTGGTTTTGAAATGTGCAGTTTTGAAAGAAACATATTATAGCAAACCTCTATTTTCATTTTAAAACATGATATCTGGTACTAAAGCAGTCTCTGTTAGCAAGCTCTACTTTTAAGTACTCTTGCACTTCCTTGGTCCTTTCACATGTAGCGTGAACATTAACAACATGTATTTAAAGCTAATTTCCCGATCACATTGTTTTGTTGTACATTTATTAAATAATGTAACACAAGTGGTGTGTATCTAAATGTGGCAGGCTGGTGAGTGGATAGAGGCCCAGAGACAGTCTGAAGTTCAAAAAAATAATTATTTTATTATAAATACACAAAAATATAAGGGCACAAGGGCAAAATAAAAAATCTTCAAACACAAATAAAAAGACAATAAAACAAAACTTATAAAAAAAAAATAAGGTTTCCAGGCTGGGCAATGCCTTCACTGGACTCAAAAATACAAACAACAAAACACCAACCTGCTTCCTCAACTCCCTCCTCCCAAATGAGAAGCAGAGGCCTCCTTTTATGTCAGGTGGCTGGGCGCTGATTGATCGTTAATTAACCTAATCAACTAATCAACCCCAGCCACCTGAACACAATGAACCCAGGCAGGTAGGGGAATTTAACCCCATCCCTGCCAATTTCTAAAGGGCAGAGCTGTGCTCTGCCACACTAATCTACAGTGTAGTTAATGGACCTGTATTTGGAAGACTAGCCCATATTTATTTCTCTTGATCAAGTCATGTTTCTTAGCTTGGTCACTATATAGTTCAGTGCTATGCTTGCTGATTTTAAGACACTATAAATTCAAACTGTACCATACATTTCACACAGCATTCAATCATCAGAACTGCTGAGCCATACAAAACTACATCTCGAACTGCAGTCCAGCTAATCACTTTGACCATAGCGAGCTTCACCAAGTAAAGCTTACAATACTGCCAACGGATTTAGATTTATTCCAAATCAGCTTTCATTTTCTGCTGGGAGTTGATGCTAAGATGCAGTGCTATGGGAAGAAGCAGCAGACTGAATTGATTGATCGATAGATGGAGGCATGCTGACAGCGTCGTCCTTAGGTAGATGGCCTGTCAAGAAAGACAGAGCAGTGAAAACTCAGCTTTGTATAGACATTGCCAGGTGGGAATTAAGACAATTAGCTTTCCTCCCAGTCTATCCAAACCATGTATAGGTACAGTAGTTGTAAGCTGAAAAACATGTTAAGGTCACAAAGTCATGTAGGGATAGGGTATGTAAAAAGTGAGTTTGGAATACAATTAGTTAGTTGATCCATCAGTTCTAGTGCAATTCGTGTGCCTCCTTCCACTCTTTCAGAACAGAAGGTAATTGATCACTCGCTTTCTTCTGTACTAGATTGTTGATCCATTTATACTCTATGTCACATGCATGTGTTTTCTTTCTGCATAGTGGAGTTCTGTAACCTATTGGGTTTAAATAAGAGTTTACATTTTACTCATTGACTGTGCTATTTTATTCCTGGAAATTATAAGAACTTTCTTAATTAAGTTAATTGAACTAACAAAATAAAACACAAAACCAAAAAAATAAATACATTGGCTCTCCAATGTACAACTTTTAAAAACTTTCTAAATACAGCAGAGCACTAAACAACTCACAAGCTATCCTTTCCTTTGCTTTGGCTCCTCACAAGCAGATGCCTGTCCGCTACCCGGGTGGAGAAATGCAAATCAGCTTAATATCAGATATGAACTTTGCATTAGGGTTCATTACAAATTCGGGGTTTCAAATCCAGTGCTGTTTATTAAAGTATTTCAATTAACTAATTGAAGAAGAATTTCCCTGTAGGGTATGCATTGATGTTTTATTTATTTTTTATTTTTTTTATAGCGATTGAATAAAGGAAGTCTGGTGTTGCTTTGAACAATCCTATTCATTTAAACACTGCAGTGTGTAAGACTCTTTGGTCACATTCCCATTTTAGATGGAGAACTGCTCTTAACAGATTTTAAACCTGGATATCAACAAGGTTTGTATAAATGATTGAATATATAAATTAAATAGAAGGTGGCCACATGGTAACTGGATTACTGATATTTGATTTATGGAGTAATTAGAACACCATTAAATGGTTTTAAATGGGTGTTTACCTGTAGTCATTATTAAAGTACTGGCTATGGGATAATGTACTTTTAAGTGTAGTGTTTGTATAAGCATAGAATTTGGAATGTTTATATCTGTGTTCACTACATTTAAAAACAAACAAGCGTTATCGTATTCCATTTACTTCACAGAAAATTACCGTAAAAGGTATTTTTTCTTCTCTTTCTGAAATGGTTTGTTCTTTAGTCTTGGTTATTTGAATAAATGTTATTTCTCATACTGTGCTTATATTTGCCTTGGTATTTGCTAGTTTAGATGAGTTCCATTTCATATACGGAATTCCAAAAAAGCTACTTGAATACTACAGGACAATAAAAATAAATCGACTTTAGATGCATTCATTTTCTAATAGAGCCCTTTGCTGTGGACATTTATCTGCAGGCCTTACCAGACTATAGAGTTCTCTTTTAATAGTATTTATTTTTTTATACTAATTTTGTATATGATCAGGGTGAACCAATTACAGGATTTCCCAGAAAGGCCATGAACCCAGAGAGTTACAAAGCTTTCTCTTTATTCTGTCCTAAAAATGGGTCAGGGAGATATATACTGAACACACGCACACACACAAACAAACAAACAAACAGTGCCTCTGTATTCCGAAAGGAAGATCAGAATTTCAGCATTGTGGGGCCAAATGCCTGACCAGTACCCAGGCAGTGATCCTTTCAAAAGCACCACATGCTGGCCTTTCACACAACCCAGAAAGATATGAACCCTGTCTCAAATAGGGCAGGGGCTACTGTGTTGAAAATGAGATTGTATAATGATTTTGTAAAGTGGACTATAACATTGAGATCAAACTCATTTCACTTGTGATTCAAACCCAGGTCTTCAGATGTGGAAAAAGTGTCAGGGGTTTGAGCATTAACCTACTGCATTACATAACCCTCAGATATATACATTTTAAAAGAAATTACACAACATACTGGAAATACTGGGAACCACAAGAAAGAGAGATTAAAAGCTATGTCGAATACATCACAGCATTTACATCCTTTAACTAAATTTAACATTGCCCAGAATGTTATTATGTCAAATTTACTGGAGCTACCAGCTATTTACCCATAACTCCATGGCTGTCAGTTATCTTTGAAGCTTCCTATACTTTGTGGAAGTGGGAAATATCTTTAAATATCACATAGCAGTGATTTTCTGACATTAATAGAACAAAGACATCTGAAATCTATTTCCAGATGGTGGGGGTCTATGTGAGATTTTGCACTTGTGGTTCTTCTGACCCACAAGCCAAATGATCCCATTTGGGCAAATACAAAAGACTAGCTGTCTTCCAGTGG
This sequence comes from Polyodon spathula, assembly GCF_017654505.1. Classification (NCBI taxonomy): domain Eukaryota; kingdom Metazoa; phylum Chordata; class Actinopteri; order Acipenseriformes; family Polyodontidae; genus Polyodon; species Polyodon spathula. The sequence continues at coordinate 13,229,481 of NC_054545.1, forward strand.
TTCAAACATACCTCCAGAGAAGACCAAATAGTTTTAAAGGGCAAGTGCTGTTTGAGCCAATTAAAGGTAATTAACCCTAATTAAAAAAAAAAAACATGTTTGGATGTATTTAAGGGTCTCCACATCTGCAGGTTAAAGCAGGCAATGGGTTAACAAAACACATCAAATGGCTTTACATCATACTGTACTGTACTTCAAAAACTAATATAGAGACCCTATGGAGATGATCTTACCTTCCTTTGCAAGAGCAATCCTGAGATCCAAATCCAACTGAGTGTGTGTAGGATGAACTTGAGTGTTACATTTGGGACTACACTCCTCTGCTTGCCTCATATACTGAAATGCTTTCACTGGGGCTATCAGGTGGAAACGGAGCAGATTAATCTTTAACACACTCATGTGTTGTGTCTAAGCACTATTATTGAAACTTTAAAGTCCAGGGTTAAAATATAACTTTGAACTAGAAAACAGACAGGAGCTTCCATTTTTCTATCCTTCAAGTCACATCAAAATGATCTCCATCCTTGCACTCTGTGTGAGTGAATCATTACTCTCTTCAACAGCACTGTTTAAGTATAATATAAGTATAATATAAAAAAAGCTGTAGAGCTTCAACTTTATAACGTTTTTCCTGGTACTATTTCTCATAAAATCAATAGTTGTGAACAGCTCCACAATCTCTACCTACATGAAACAACGAATGCAAATCCCTTCAACTTATTTTGCGTTATCGCTTGCAAAACAGAATTTGAATTTAGAAGAAGAAGAAGAAGAAGAAGAAGAAGAAGAAGAAGAAAGAAGAAGAAGAAGGCTGAGAATAACTACCTATTGACAGGGAAGATGTGACTAAGGGGACCAGAAGAGCTCTCACCCTTTTCGACAAATATCTTCTCAATTTGTGCACTTGTCTTTTGAATGTCATACAGTTCACTCAGCCATTTGATGAATGACGCAGATATTTCTTTGCATCACTTTCAGAGGTCAGCAGGATCAAGTAAGAGTACATCTGCTGCCAATCCCACCAGCCCCCTCCGAGAGCAAGGCTGATGCTTGAATACTGTGAATAGTTATCCCTTTCTTCTGCTAATCACAAGGGCTCTGTTGATACTGTCCTATATGCTTGAGTTGTGGCTCAAGTTGGCACACCCAGTGACATCAGCATTAAATCATTGGGAATAAGGGTGGGAGGAATGTGATTTCAACACCTGCCCATTGCTTGTTATGCGATCATTAGCAAGACAGGGTTAGAGATTACGGCAGCGATTTGAAAAGGAATTTAACTATCGTACAAAGGGAATTAAAATGCTCCACCTGTTTCCCTGCACCTTTCTGCACACTGAAACTCTACTTAAATTCTAACCCTCCAATGTGTCTGAATCTTTTTGACCACAGTTCACACACAGCTCTCCAGCACTGTCTCCCTGCAGCTACTGGGTCTATTTTTATAATAGAACAAAACCTGAGCAATCCAGTACTGCTGTAACTTCAGTTGTCCAACACATTGTCTTGCACAAAGCACTTCATAGAGCTCTCTGACGCTTCTGTCTAGCACATTACTGCCTGAGCATACAACAACTCCCCCACATGCATTCCTTTACAATGCATAGCATCAGGACAGCTTTATCAGTACTTATTTCTAAATTTAAGTTCATGTGATAGTAGCCGTTTAACGGAGCAGGGCAGGTATTGGTATTGCATGGCTAACTACGCATTTCAGCAGATTTGTGGTTCAATTAACACAGGCATCAGTGACAGCAGTTAGATAGTGGTTCTTTGGAGGGCAGAGTTGATGCTAATGAAAGGCAATAACAGCACTGGAGGGAGGTCTGAGAGCTTTCTCTGTGCATGGGTCCACAACAACATTGTCTTATTCTGCATTACATGTATTGAATTAGGTAATAAAATAGGTATTTGACTACTTTAACAGTGTTGAAAGAAAGAAAAAAATACCGTTATGGTATACAAAAATGCACCCCGTTTCAGTCAGTTAGCTGTAATGATGTTGCAATATACATATGCAGTTTTAAGTTGGGATCTAGGTCCCAATTAATTTTGTCTAGACACCCGTTTAACCACAGAGTGTGATGTATAAAAGAACGTACAAGACCCATTTTGAAAGCAACACGATTGGTTCATTAATACTTAATTAACAGTTATTCAGTCAAATGCTCCGTTGATCACGCTGCAGAGCGGAGCGCTCAGATCTCAGCTATTTGCTCCTGCAATGTCAACTATGCCTGAATCGCCACTGTCCGCCTGTCAATGACCGTGAGCTTTCCATAGAGAAATCAGAAGGGCGCTGGACTTTATTCGGGAGGGCGTGGGAGTGGTTATGCAAATTAAGAGCGGTGCTTTGCAATTGATGAGAGCCAGTGGTGCTGGAGAGAAGAGCGCATTTTCTTTGTGGAGAAGAGAAAGACAGACTGGGGTGGCGTTGAAATTGAATCTAAATATCATGGCATCCAAGTGTCCAAAATGCGAGAAAACCGTATATTTCGGTAAGAAACATTGAGTTATTTATTTAAATGAAAAATGATTACTCTTAAAATGAATGTCACCTGCGTTCTGTTTTCAGAAAAATGCTTTGATACGCTTGGTGGTAATGGAATTGAACCACTGGTAAAACTGTCTGTTGGGCAGTCTTCGAGTTAATTTTGTACATTGTTTTCATTAAAATAAATAAATAAATAAATAAATAAATAAATAAATAATAATAATAAATAATAATAATAATAATAATAATAATAATAATAATAATAATAATCCATTAACATTATGCAGATGCATTGAGCACGTAAGGGCTAGGTTGCTTACGGTACGTGTTTTAATGTATTTGTATTGTCAGCGTTTTATGTCAAAATTGCTATTTCATTTAAAATTGTAAGCAGGAGTGAAATTGCCTACCCCTGCAAGGTTACTGTACATTTCAGCACCACGAGTAGTCCTAACAATTTTGTACTCGACAGACTGACTAGTAGTGACTGAATTAATTTCTATGCACTAGTTAGCATGTGTCTGTCTGGCTGTCCATGAATCGTAAACTGGGGTGGATCCTAAGCAATCCAATTGATTGGAAAATAAAACGAGAATGGCTTGGAAAAAGCTGAGCCGTTAAAATAAAGAAATTATGAGTGATGTCTATTTTCTTTTTGTATGACATAACGATGACTGTCATGGGAATTAAAGTTTTTTTTTTTTTTCCTGAAATCCTTTGGTGGAAAGTTCAGTAGATTACACAAAGACCATGGAAGTTTTTTGTTATTTATTTATTTACCACAGTCGCTTGCATATGTCCATTTAAAACACGCTAAAGTATAGAAAAGTGATAGTGAGCACATTTTTGAGCCTGGTTGTGGGAACTGTAACCACAGTGGCACTGTATGTGTGGTTCTGAATGTCAATACCGGTACTAGGGACTGCCAGCCCAATAGTTAGTTTACAGTAGTTTGAACTTGGTGTTTAGTTTTAGGTACTTTTGACACAGCATGCAGTCTTTTTATCTTTTTCAAAGTAGTCTATTTTTAAAGGACACAGTACAGAGTATTTCTCTGGTTCGTTTGCAGTTCTAAAAATGGAAGTCACTGGTTAGGTTACTGTAAACTACAGTGTTTTGTTAACATGTCTAAACAATCTTGTGGAAGTGTGTATGTTTAAAGCTTTAAGAATTATCAATATAAAGACCCTACATTTCAATATGTATATGTAAAATAAATAAAAATTCCCAACTACATATCCCTACATGATTGCAGTACTGAAAGAAGACCCTGAAACAGGGTTTCAACCTATACAAAATGTTTCATGTTTTCTGAAAGTTGTTTCGCAGAAAGTCATATCTTTCTCAAAACAGAATAAACTATGTACTCATAATAACTGATGTATATTCAATACAGTATTTGCCTTTTCAGTTTCTGTATACAGTGTGTGCAAGGAGGTTACCGCACAAACATTCAGTTGAGAATTGAGAGGTTGACTAACCACTTCGTCCAGTGGTTCGAGCCCTGTGCTAAAAGCCACAATATTTGATCTTCACCATTATCAAGGGGGATTCACTTGACCATTTTGTACTTAAGTCTCAACCCAACCATTACACCAGGCAGAAATTAAAACTACGTACTGTAGCACTCGAGTTGGGCTATCCTTGAAAAATAAATGTCTCTATGAATGCTGTAGCGTTTGTAATTAAAGCTTTAACTTATTAAATCTAATATGGAGAGTAGTACATTACTGTATGGAAAACACATGTCTGCTTGAGTTTGGAGTGAACAGAATAGTAGAACAGTTCGAACAAAAGAAGTAGCCCACACTGCTATACTAGTCATGAGTTTCAGTTGAATACCAGTGAGTTAAGCTCTTATCGGTTAAATGTCAGAGGTAGCTGCTGAACACTGAATGGTTGCATGTGTTAGGCACCCTTTGTGCATGGTCAATAGCAGGGCCTCCAGGCTTGTAGGATTCATGACGTTTTAATCATTAAATGTCATTCCAGTTAAGTCAATTTTAAATCACCAAATTCCGTTAATTTAATACTTTTGTTTTAACAGATTTTGAATTAAGTCCAGCCTTCTATGCTTTGTCATCAACTGAGTCCCATCAGCAGTAAGCATTTAGACCTATTCCTTATAAAATAGTTGCAGTTTCCCTGTACAATTCGGAATGAATTCAATCTGGATGTTTTCTTATTAAAGTTTCTAGGTTGTACTTCTGTTGTCTGAATAAACACTGAGATGAGAAAACCTTCAGAAAGGTTGGGAAATACCACCATACAGAAAACAATGCAGTATATCCCTGCCTTTCTTTAATTTTAAACAACTGGCCAATTTTCCGGAAGGCAATGCTGTTCAGATTCTCAGACAGGAACAATTATTCATTTTGTTAAAACACACCGTTGGGGAAAAAAGTATAATATTTAAGTAAGTTACAGAAGACAATTTCTGCCATTCAGAAAAGACATTTTCTTGGTAATGTTAAGTAAGACCAAAAATAAGGGGAAGAATTGGTTTTCAGTTTTCAGTTTCTAAATACAATGACCAGGATAATTACATATGGTTTTATCATTATGGAACCAACGTGACCACTGGGATCTTTATAGTTATTCGAGGATGGCTTTATTTTTCAGCTTGACCTAAAACCAGGAGGGGGCAATCCAGAATAATAGCTTGTGAACAATGAAAGGAGAACTTTTTTTGCAGCATTTACCAGCTGGTATTTTAAGAAGGAGCCTCTTTTGTATTAATTGTGGGTAAAGTTAGGTTGTCACAGATTGGTGCTAATCAGGATCTGTAATGCCAGATGTATAAAATAGATGTTTATTTTCTAAACCAAGCAAATGTTAGCAAAGAGAATGTTTTCATATGTTCCCTGAAACGTGTCGGCATGCGACCAGCCATTGTTATCTCAGCCTACACTATAGTCTGGAGGAGGGCCGCCTAGTTCTCTTGGATTACAGGGATCAGCGTTTTTTCCTTTGAGATCACATAGTTTAATAAATGATTTGTTTAGAAAATCCTGAAGTAAATATTCAAACAACATTTCTATCAAACCTGGAAGGAATTACATAGTAGTTTTGAAAATAAAAATAAAACAGCCATACAGATATAAATCACATTAAATACTGGCATTGAAGGAATTATGAAGCCAATAATAATACATGTTATTGTGTTTAAGTGTTTGTTTATAATAACTGGATTTTCATGTTGCTGCACAGATTGTTCTTTCCAGCATTATGATTGCCAAATGATGTTAAGTTCCATTTTCTGTGGCTATTGTTCTGGAATACTTGTTCAAGAGCATGCTTCCTGATGTGCTGGTATCAGATTCAGAGGTGGAAAATATACAGTATTTAGCAATTAAGTAAAGGAAATGTGTTTGTGTGCGTCACAGCATAGAACAGCAAATCTCAGTTCTACAACAGTGGCAATGCTTTTTAATCTTTTCAATCAAAACCATGTAGTCAGCTTTGATATACTGGAGTACAGGCTCATTATTCACATACAAATGGACAATGCTGTGACTCTCAAGGAAGTGTTTCACTGACCGATTTCCAGCGTCTATTACAATCTGTCTGCCATTTTCCCCCAGTTGATCTAACACTTAAACATCTAAACTTCACAGGAATGCTTAATAAGGCAAATAATCTCAAAACTGTTACGTCCGAGTGTGGTAACTGGGCTTTCCTTTCACACAGCCCTAAAATTTTCTGTCCTATGCCAGTGATTTAAATCAGACAACGCTAATGACGTACTGTAATAGACCAGTTTGAGTGATTGCTTAAGAAATGCTTTTTAAATAAATGATTATTGTCTCACTAAGTGAAATGCCCCTGTGGGGAGCTCTGTAGGTGGATAGCACTGCCCACCTGTCATCAGGCTCTGAGGGACTGAGTGAGTGGAGGGGAGGCAAATGGCTAATGGATAATGGCTACTGAGCAGAAAAGCTGTGTCTGCTAATGTTAATAACAGAAATAAATTAGATTAGAGCATGAGAACTGACTTCAGGCCAGGAAGTGTTTTCAGCAAGGCTCATTATAGAATCCTTTCCATCATTTCCATCCACCCTTTCATAGAGTTTAGTTTGCCCTTGGGAGTTGGGATGAATGCTGACCACATCACAGAATGGCCTCATCCCTTATATTAAACAGCTTCTGTAGTTGGCACCTCTTTACATTGAACTCTCTCAGTATTTGTTTACCATGTGCATGAAGGAAATCAATGACCTTGTCTTGTACTGAACAACTCTGTGAACCTTTTCTATGAAGGAACACTCCCTCGGTTGTTACTGTTCTAAACAGTCTTCTGCAACAATTTCAAAATGCAATACAACATTAAATGGGTTCTTCCTTTTTATGTAACGACCTTTTTTGTTCAATGCTGTCTGCCCCTATCACTGTCATCCTCGGCCTTGTTATATAATTCTTTTGGTCTATACAGGTTATGTCTGCGCCCTGCCTTTTTTTTTTTTTTTAACACAAATCCTCTCTCGTTTTCTTTTAAATGCGTTGTTTCTGGATTAGAAATTCTTTCTGCCTTAACAAATTCCAGTCAAACGTTATACAGGGACTGCCTTTATATCCTTGTATATCTCATTATCTCTGGAATTGTGCTTGGTTATAAAAAAGCTGTAAAAATATCTATCGATTGTATGCTTGTATTGCAAAACAGCAGTGGCTGTCCCCAGGCCAGCAAAATGTGCCCCTCAGCTCCCAGTCTGACAGTCCAGGGCACTCCTGTGTGAGAGGAGTCCACTTGAAGCTCCGTCAGACAAAAAAAGTGATTCATTCGAGAGGGAGTGAGGTCATCCCTATTTTCTGTCCTTGCGTATTCTCAGCCATGGCAGGAAGTGTTGAGAGGACCTTAGCCAGATGAAATCACAACAATCTTTACTGTGGTCACCAGGAAAGTTAAAGACAACTGCCTTGAGTCAATGATGACAACTGTCTGCTGTTACACCCTGGTTCCTTGTTGAATCTGATCCCAGAAACTGAAAGGTTGCCTTCTTCCTTGGATGGGCGATCTGGAGTTGGGTTGAGGAAGTGATGTTGGGTGATGTGGGTCCTTTGCTTTCCACTCTGAGCCAATACACTCAGTGCCACAGCATTCATTTTATGAGAGGGCAAGGGATATTTGCACAATAACATAAAAATCCATTGATATGTTTTTAAAAAAGACTCTGCTTTTTAGGATGATTTCAATTACTCAGGAAGGTTCTTAGTTTTCTACTTTTAGTGTTTGTTTTTCCTATGTATTAGAATGGCCGCACTGCAGGATAAATCATAAGATATTAAGGTAGAATAAATATTAATATAATGTCTTAAAGCAAGCCCAGATAAATAGGCCATATTTATAAACATAAAATGACCAACAAAAAAAAAGAACCCTATATTAATTGGTATAGTCCAAACACGCATGATTGAGGCACCCTTGTCAGATTGTGATTTGTGTGTTAGATTGTTTGGGAGGAACCAGGGTTACAGAGGCAAACGGCAAAGCTAGTGAATTAGTCTACATAGTTTCCAAGCCTCTTATGAAAGTGACATCTTTGAAAGTGAAATAAGTCATGTCTCAGAATTGTTAAGGGAGGAATCAAAGACAAACTGTTTTCTTTTATTCAAACTCCAGTAGCTTCCAGCTGCATATGCACAGTATATACTTTCTAATGGTCCTTAACTGTTTACTTTGACACAGTGTTTCTGTTATGATGGATGACATCTACCATGATTTGTGCATTCGGTATGTTAGAATGACGGGTCAAAAATCGCAGTGTTTTTTTAAAAAATGTGAAGGGTTTCTTTGTTAAAACAGCAAAGCCCCCCCCCCCCCCAAACCACACACACAGTGCTGGTTTCCCCTCAATCGCTTTGCCATATGTGCCATAGCACTAACACGCCAATGAGACTGAACAAAATGCTATTGTGAAGTGACTTTCCCCTAGCCAGTCATGTGTTCAGATTTCACATTCCGTTAGGAGCACCTGTGAGGGGCAGAGGCAGTGAGGCAAACAGCACATGGAATCAGAGTCAAAGAAGTAATACTCAAAGCCATAGAAAGTTGAAGGTCTGTGTAAGTGTTATATTCCCCTTGGTTAGGAAAATATAATAAATATCATTATTTTTATAAACAGCACTCAGGCCTACGAAAAATGTAAAGCTACTTGTATTTTAATATTTTCATATTATTATTATACTGGTCTATGTTATATTAGACACTTGGATACTTTTACCCACCATCATTTTATTTTTGAAAAATCCCTTTCTGTAGAAGTATATCTCACAGTGCAAAAGGTGTGTATACTGTACCACTTCAAGGCAGAAAAAAAAATGCTGTGCCTTCCTGGATGAAAGTTTGACTTCGTGGTGTGGGTGGTGAATCAACAGAGAGCAGGTTCACCTGGCTGTGTGGAGTTGCCTGTCTTCGCTACAGTAGTTATACCACAGGCAGTGTAGCTTTGGCTCTGTTGGACCAGTACACTGAGTACAGTGAGCTGAAACAGACAGCTTGCCGACATTCCCCCTGGGTTCGGGTGTAGAGCGCTAATTTGCTTGGTCATTGGACTAGAGGATGCCCACTGACCTTCATTCCTCTTGAGCTGTTGTGGAGATTTGCAGTGGTGTGTGTGTCTAAATTGAACATTGTAAATTGGTGGTAAACCCCCCCCCCCCCAAAAAAAAAAAAAAAAACTAATGAGAGAAAGAACATGATAAAATATACAAATGGATATGACAATTAACGTAAGGCAGGGATTCCCAATCCTGGTCCTGGTGACTCACTGTGTCTGCAGGTTTTCATTCCAACTGAGCTCTCAGTTACTTAACTAGACCCTTAATTGAACTGATAATTTGCTTAATTAGACCCTTTTAATTGTTTTCATATCTTAAACAGTTGCAGAGTTCAAGTTAGCTATAACATTGTGTAAGTAACTTGAACTCTGCAATTGTTTGAGATCTGAAACTAATTAAAAAGGTCTAATTAAGCAAATGATCATGTCAGTTAAGAGTTTAATTAAGTACTGTAATTGAAAACTTAGTTGGAATGAAAATCAGTAGATAAAGTGGATCCCGAGGACCAGGTTTGGGAAACCCTAATGTAAGGGATAGTAAAAAGACATGCTTGACCATGGTAAAGTAGTGTAAATGCATCGTAAAAGCTAAGTGACCATGCAGATTTACCATGGCAAGACTTTTAAAGAGATTAATAGTGTTTAGAATGAGCCCTGATGATTCAATAGACACTGATCTCAAGAATAAAGTTTTCATTTTGTCAGTATCTCCAGAAAGTTGGTTCAGTAGTTGGTAAGGATCAACACAGCTTCCATGAGAACCTCACCCAGTACCTTTCACGCTTGCCAACCAGAAGGTTGTGGTTTGAGAAATCTCTCCACCCTTTCTATATTCATTTCAGGAGCCACCCTTGTCAGATGTAAAATGGTGTCTGGTGTCAAAGGAATAAAAAAAGAATCAAAGCCATCACCATCTTGCAAGTACCACATTAATGACATTCCCAAAACACTTTAATCTAGTCTTGTTGATGAAGAATTAGTCAACATTAGCCAACACTTTTGTATGCTTAACGCTTAAAATATGCTTACATTCTAATAAACATTCTTGCAATATTGAATAGTTTCAGCTATCCTGTTCTATTAACTTGGTTAATAGAAGTCTCTTGTTTTCTCTCTATCCACATTGATTTGAGGAACCACCTAACCTTGCATAATAACTACGAAAGCCAAGACTAACAGGAAATCATCACAACTTACTGAAAGTGGGCAGCTGCACATGAAGAGAATTCAACCAAAAATTGCCTTATTTCTATTTTTGGTGAATTTGAAAAGATTTTCCGTTTTATTCAAGTAGTGTGGAGATTAATGAGTCCACAAAAAAGACCAAGAAAGAAATGTACTGTCTTTCCAGAAGCAGAAAAATAAAACGCCTACAGACAGAAATCAGACCGCCCAGCTGTCTGGCACGGTAACCATAGCAACTAATTTTATAGGTCCTCCTAATTCTGGAATATGATAAACAGAGGGCACTTGTCATGATCATACAGTTTTACTATACAGTAGCTACAGAGGTTTCTTTCATTTTTATTTTTATTTCATTTAGAAATTCTTAAATTGTGCCTTTTACAAGGTGCTAATTGAAAGTGAATGGATGTGGCATTTCAAAAGGTGTGCACATTAGTGTGGTTTACAGAGTCTAAAACACAATTCAACTGAATTTTAATCAAATTAATAAATACAATAAAATTGCGTCAGCATTAAAATTATTGAAATTGTGACCATACAAGACTTTTTAGTTGTGTGCAGAACATTTTGATGTGACTTTACCTACACATTAAAAATGATTAAAAAAATGTATTGCAATGATTGGTATTTAGTTTTAGTTCTTGAAGAACGCTGTGCTGATCTGTCAATGTGGCTCTTACAAAGGGTTGACGCCCTTAAAGATGTATCACATGGTAATGGAAATAATGTTCCTCTGGCCGTGTACACTGTTCCCTTCATTTTTTTTTCAGTTGATTGTTGTAGTGACTGTGCTTCATGGATATTAATTTAACAGTATTGCTTCTGGCTATTTCAATTTTTATAGCATTGTAGAACAATGAATGCAGTTACGGTAATGATTTTTCCAGCTACAACACTCAGCTTTATGCCAGAGCAGCTTTAGGAACAATCATAGAACAGTCAGCTTTTTCTTTCATTCTTAAAACCTGTGTGGACACTTGAACTGTGACCAACCTAGTCATCTAATTTAGTTACCTTCTCACAAATGAAGCTTGTGTCAAGCACCACATCTGATTTAATAATAATAATAATAATAATAATAATAATAATAATAATAATAATAGTATTTTTATTTTTATGTTGCAGCTTTCATAGTGGACCACCATCACAAAGTGCTTTAGAGGGATAGGCTGTGAACTGTGCGTTATAAGCAGAGTCACTTACAGTAGAACATTGATTTAACATCTCATCTAAAGAGGGGCTCCTGAGCTCTCTGCGTAGGAAGCGCCCAATAGCCTGGAGATCGGGAGTCCAAATCCAAGCTATGTCATTGCCGACCATGACCGGGAGTTCCTAGGGGGCGGCGCACAATTGGCTGAGTGCCACCTGGGTAGGGAAGGCTTAGGTCTGCAGGGCAATCCAATCCACAGTGCTAAAAAAGACAGCTAGGCAGGGACACATTTTGGAGGATGAGTGTGTCAGCCACTGTTTCCCAAGTCATCAGGAGGTTGCAGCAGTGAACCAGGATTAAAAACACAATTGGCAATTCCAAATTGGGGAGAAAACTGGGGTAAAATCTTTGGCAACAACTAATTTTATATATATATATATATATATATATATATATATATATATATATATATATATATATATATATATATAATTAGGAGCAGTCTTCCTCAGGTTTCTCAACTTGCTCAGGGTTTTTAAGTGACTTGCTCAGGGTTAGTCAGTGGCAGAGGTGGGAGTTGGACCAGTGACCTTCTGGTTATAAGCCCTGGACTTCAGCCACTGGACCACTCTGCCTCCTGCAGTACTGGAGATCCCTTTTCAGGAAGATTGAGATGGAGAAGCAAGCTGTTCTTATGACAGTGAGCAAGGACTCCTTAGGGGTTGTACATTCTTTTACACAAGCTGAAAACTTGAGGGGGATACCAAGATAGAAACAAATGCTTACAGTAGTTCTAGTAACCAAAGAGGGCAGAATTCAGGGAGATAGGTCAGATACATGCTGTATGATTTAAAGTACATACAGTACAGTACTAGAGAAATCAGTATAATCGGTTGCCCACACTGTTGATGCCTTGATGAACAGAGCTCAATGTGATGCTTGACTGTTGGGTCTTGTATTCATATTTCTGAATTTACATGTCCCCAGATCACATCAAATGACTCCACACAATACAATTCCCAAATCTCATAAGGAAGTGTGCATGAGCAGATGTGAATAGGGTTTCATGTGTTGTGTAAACATTGCTGATTGCAGTAAATAAAAACAGAAGCAAAAGCCCAGGGAGTCTTAATCAGACCTAATTATCTGATCCAGTTTTCTTGCTGATTCTCACTTGATTGCAGCCTGTGTTGTTGTTCTATTAAATCTCTGGTTCTTGCTGTTCTGGCACTAAATCCAAGGATTACAGATGGTGCTTGCAGGATCATACTTTAGTTACAGTATAATCTATAAAATATGCCAATACTGCTCTTATAAATAGTAGTAATAATAATAATAATAATAATAATAATAATAATAATAATAATAATAATAATAATAATGCAAAGTAACAAGCAATCCATATTAAGAGCATCTTATAGAGTAAGGCTGTGGATGCGTTATCCTTTAATGTTTTTTAATGTTTTTTTTTAATTGTTTTTATTGTATTGTGTTTATAATGCTAAATAAGCAGACTGTTCCCTGTGGAGAACCAAAACCTGCACATTGCAAATTGTTTCAACACAACCTTGAAAACCTATTGATGTCATCCATTCGGCTAGCTGAATTCTATGGTAAAACTAGTCAACTAGACAAACATTGAAGAAAGCATTAGCCGAAACATTTATCTACTGGTTATTAATAGATATTTGAACATAATCATATATGAAATTGATGTGAGTAGCTGTGCTAGGCAAACACCCTCACAGTATTACGAATATTATGTTGCTACACCAAAATCGTGAGACTGCAGATATTTTATAAAATATAAAGTCATCCAAAAGCTTTCTTTAAACAGCTAAATAATGTCATTTTAAGTCATCTGTTATTTTATAAAATATGTACTGTAAATATGACAAAGAAATATATTTAAAAAATTGTACTGGAAGTAAACACATAGCTTTCAAAACAATCCCAAAGGTCTCCATGGTAACCATGCATAGTCTGCATGTTTGCCATGATGATAAAGAGTGGGAGCCTTGGATCATGCAGACGGTTTTAGGGTGGGAGCTGGTACCTCATGAGACAATAGTGCAACAGAGAAAGTGTAGCTGTCCCCCTAATTTAGCGTGTAACAATGCAACCCAACATCTGTTCATCAGGAAATCCCCCTGGCTTATCATGTGGCTCTCCGTAATATTCAGGGTGTGCTTTTGTTTTTAATTCAAGTCCTGTCACTTTTTCCTTGCTCTTGGACTGCATTTCATCACATCTTCCTGTTTTTTCAGTTTTGTTTGCTAGCCTGTGACGCAGTTCAGTTCAGTAATGCTTTTAGAAGTAGCCCTTAAAAAAATCTGGCAGAATGTTCTAGAAAATCAGAACTAACGGTTCACAAATCATTATGATCCATCTGTTAATATCCAGCAGGTGGGTTTTTGAGTGTTATGAGGGAATGGTTTGATTAAAAACAAAAAAACAAACAAAAAAAAACTTGAACTGTACCTGTTTGGTTGCCCCATCGCTATGAAGGGTATTCAGTTTTACTATCAATCCAACAAGGCGTTCAGAAGTTATAGGCCAAGATTTTGCAAACACTGTGCATAAAGCTAGCAAACATAATCTTGTGTTCTTCTCAAGGATAACATTTTATTAACAGGATCTCCTGATTTCTACTTGCTTTATTAAAAAGAAAAATAAAGAAAAAATATATATACCATACTAGGTAAAGATCTGTTTGCAAGCCTTACTTTCAAGTTATCAGTTATATATACTTGTACTTTCTCAGTCATCTATCAGCGCTGCCATGTTATACTACTACTGTACCTACAGAACTTATATGATTGCAGTGTGCCTGCTCTGCCTTACTGTATCTATGGGATGAAAAATTATACATCTATTCTCCTACTAAAATATATATATTTACAGAAAATACCTACAGATCTTATCTTTTCAGCATTGGTTCATTGTGTACTACATACTCTGCTTAAAATTATTTTAAAACCATAGGGAGCACGTAATCTGTTCAGCAGGAAGATATGTTTCTGCATGGACTGTTTAAATGGGAACCACCAGAAAATAACTGGAACCATACAAAGAAATAAAGGAATTGCGCAGTTTTTTTCCCCTCCCTCCCATCATCTTCTGAAATGATTCTATTAAACTTATTAGTAATGACTTGATGTTGAGTCATTACATAAACTGCTGCCAGTATAGGGCCCCCATTTTATATCTCATGTTAGTAAAAGCCTGTCAACTTTACAATAATGGAGACGAATAATACCATCAATTTAAACGTTTTTAAAGTACAGTAACCAAATGTGATTTCACAATCGAAATCTTTAGCAATCACTCATGACCTCCCTGTATTTACAGAGAGCGTCATGCCCGGGCGGTTAATGGGCATGTGTTTTCATAATGTTTAAGATCATTTTGTTGTCTCTGTAACAACTAGATTAACTGTGGCATTAATCTTCCATTAGGAATTTAGGCAACATAAATGCATTCTTTGAATAAAACTCCCAATTGTTGTAATCCATCACCAGGGCTCGTGCAGGGTTTTGTACTAAACTGTTTTGGGGGGAAAAATATTTACCACATTTTAATTAATGACAAGAATGAATCGACCAAAAAACTAGGTTTAACCTAAAAGGTATGTTGAAAAGCCCCAAAAATGTCATTTGTGCCAATTGATTAATCAGATTGGAAGGATAGCATATATTCTACCACAGCAGATGATGTAATGCTTTTGTCTTCCCTATCAAACAAGTAGCCAGATCTCTAAAACACCACAATTAAAAACAGAATAAACTATTTCAGACTAGTGGTACTTGCTATAAAATGGATACTATCCTTTTCTTTTTGACTACGAAATGGCAGTCCCTGAGTTGAACATGGAACTGAATGAACCAGCTGCTGTTAACACTGGATGTGACTGTTGCCTGGTAACAACAGCTCTGTTTGATAAACATTCTCACTAGAATACTGCAGAGTAACACACTAGTCCTTTAAAATTAATACATAACAATAACACAATAATTTAATTTTAAGATGAGAATGAATTAAAAAATGTGGTAGAAATAGGTTAACGTATTTGTTGTGTTGAATCAGTTTTATGCCAGTCATGAGAAATTGCCTTATATAAATCAAGTTATTTGATTGTTCCTCAACATTCTGGGCATAAAACTGATTGATTCCAGGCCGTTACCTCAGTATTTATTCAGCAGCACAACCTTTCCAACCAATCAGGTTGCTCAGTTGCCATCTATATGTCACGGTACACGTCAGCTTTTGATTTCTGTAGTGTGGGAACTAGTACAAGCTAAAGAATAACTCGTAATGTTAACCTCCTTGTACACGGCACTGTAATGATAGAAACATGTAGTTTTATTGCACTTTTATAAATAGCACAATTGTCTTATTCAAACTTAACCAACCAACGCCCCAAAAACGTGAAGCTTATTGATCCGAAGGGTAACATCTATTTTAAGATCTCTTTTCTTTTGTTGCCATAAAAAATGACCCTACCTAACATTAAACATCTGCTGAAACTTGAAATAACAGGAAGTGTCTCCTCATGCATCGCCATTTTCTCCTATTCAATTTAAGGAAACAAAAGGTACAAACCCCATTTAGATAAGGGAGCAGTGTTTCCTGAGTTGGGCTATAACACTGAGGGGGGCACTGTCTCAGTATTGTTGACTGTTGTTATATATTTAGAAAGAGTAACATTTCATGTACTATATTTAATTTGTGATGAAAGAAATGGGGCAAGAGACAACCCAGCATATTCGCTTGGGATCTGAACTAGAAATGTGATGCATTTCTCAGTTCGAACAGGATGCAAACTCGGATTATGTCACAATGTAAAATTTGAAGCTTGCTGGCTATGGAGTTGTATTATGCTGGCAGGTGGCAGTGAAATTGGCTCTGCTGCCGGTAAACCTTAGGGACCGCAGCTTTAAAGAATAAGCTGAGGAACTTGTAGTGGTCTCCTTTAAGAGCTCCCAACTGTAACTTTGTAGCAAGCATATGAAGCGTGTCCAGTCAGATAATTCTCCTGTTATAGTAGGTGGTCAAGGGGAAGAGAGAAAGGGGACATGCCAAGTAATTTGAATCTCTGTTTATTGCATCACTTGATGAACTGCTTAGAAACCAAGGTTTACTAAAATATGTGTAACAATGATAGTAATCTTTATATAGCACCTTTCATACTGGACCACCATCACAAAGCACTTTACAGAAGTAGGCTGTGAACTATATACAGAATCACTTACAATAGGACAGTGATTTAGCATAAGGAGATTTTCTCAGGGAGAAAAGTGGCAGAAATGGGATTTGAACCAGTGATTTCTTGGTTACAAGACCTGGACTTTAACCGTTGGACCACACTGCCTCCTTAGATGTATTGTACCAGCCCCCGGGTTACTTTCCATGCCCTGCTGTGTGTCCTTTATACTCTCCAAATGAAAGGTGTGTCTCAGATGCTTTTATATCCAGATTTTTATTATATTATTTTATTTCCACACTGCTGTTCCACAGGGATTAGCAAAGGCTTCTGATACAGTGCATTACATTCTCTGGATTCCATTTCCCATCTTCTCTTGGAAACTATTTCATTTTCAATTGGAAAATAAATCTGTACTGCATGGTTTGCCTTTCTAGCAAGGGGTAAGAGGATTTTCAAGTTCTTTTTGTTTATAGAGAATTTCGAAGGTACTGAGCTTGGTGTCAGACTGTTGACATTACATTTTTTTTTGTTACTGCAAAATTCAGAGTTATGTAAATAGAGGTTTAAATGTTACGTGCAGTGTATGAAAATAATTGGTTAGATTTGGCTACTATTTTTGTAATCCACAATGACTGGAATTTGCAGATCCTTGTAGAGTATTAGCTGACACACAGGGATAAACAATTATCTGAACCACAAAATGCTGCAAGAAATATCAAGCTAATATATGCTAAAACAAAGCACTTGTCATATAATGGCTATACCTACTATAGATGATGCATCAAGTGTACGTGGGGATAACCTGTCTCACATTTGATCTAATGAGTTATACTTATCACCTCATACACTCGATGGATCCTGTAGTTATCTTCTTCGTTTTCCAGGATTTTTACAGCACCTTAAGTAAAGTAACACACCCATGTTATTTATTGCTCATTTTGTAGAAGATGCTCAGAGTTTAACTTGAGACCAAATGGACATTGCTTGGATAACATTCTTGTTTTTTGTATTCCTTACGTACTGTTTGAATACTCTCTATTGTAGTTGACTTGATTCCAGCAAGACAATCATCTCATTCCTAAGTCTATTGCTAGGTTGTCATTCATTATTTTTGGTTTTCCTTGCAGCCGAGAAGGTTACTTCCCTGGGAAAAGACTGGCACAAGTTCTGTTTGAAGTGTGAGCGCTGTAACAAGACTCTGACTGCAGGGGGCCATGCTGAGGTAAGGCTATACCCTTGAATCTCTGTGTCTTTACTCAGAACTACTCTCTGTACTATTTATACAACATATTGTACTTCTTCCCTTCCCTCTCAAGCTAACAAAGCGTGTAATGCACTAATATTACTGCACGTCTGACATATTAGGCCAAGGCCTCACCTTCATTGTCTAAACTATATATTTTTGATGAATGGGCATTTAGACACCCCTACAAAATGACAAAAAAGTCCACTGCTCGCAGGAAAGGGAGCATATTAAGACACAGTCTAGGTGTGACTTCATTGAGAGAACACAAAAGAGATTATTAACTTTTATTCTATCAGGTATTAATGGTATAAGGATTTACAGTATACGGTATACAGGATTAATCCAGGGGCATGTTTAAGACACCACAATGAGCACGTGCACAAACCTTAATTCTAGTACTTGCAGACCAAACAGTAGGTGTGTGAGATGTTTTTTAGAAAGTTTGGTGTAGAAATACAACATATTAAAAATATATACTTTGTCCAAAAAAAAAAAAAAAATTTCAAACAGTTCTTGGCAAGTGAATAGCAACATTTGGTCAGATGGGGACAGGGGTCAGCAAGCATACAGGAAGTTGGCCTGAATTTTCAAGCGTAACCTTAAACATCCTCCTTAAACATTCCTGTGTCCTTTATCAGTGCATTCCTAAAAGCTATATCAGAAGTTTTGAGTACTAGGCCAGCCTGCCTCCCAAGTCCTTAGATGCAGTTACTTTGCCAGGATGATTACACTGTGCAGATTCATGGCGTGCTGGGGAAGGTGCTGAGTGAGAGTCTCAGCTCCAGTCCTCTCTCTCCAGCAAATCCTGTGAAGAGCCTATTGTTCACCTTACGAATCGCCGTCTCTGATCGGGAAGGAGATTTATAACTGAGATTCATTCTCTCCGTGCCACAATGTTAATGTGTGTTTTTAATAATGTAATTCGACTTTAATATCACTGAGACATGCCAAAATGGCAACACTGTCTCACAGTTTCTGTGCTCCAAACACAGCCTCCTACAGCTCTCAGTTCCAAACACTGGGCCACAGAACCTCTGAGGTTCCACGCTGTAAACACAGGGTCACACTTCTCCAACACCAAACCAAACCATTCAACTGCTACACACTACACAACAGATAACAACATCATAACAAAATAGCATCCAGGCCTCCTGTTAACATCCTATTAATAATTACGAAAAATACACCTCATGCTAGAATTAATCACACCTGACACAAACTTTTTTTTTTTTTGATTTGTATAATGGTCTGAGCAACACCAGCTGGTCTGTGGGGGCAAGCCCTTAGGCTAGAAATCACTGTACTAGACAAGCAGAAGTATAGCGTAGCCGAAATGTGGATTATGAAAGGTGAGGGACACTGGCGACCAGTAAGCCAGGAAAGCCATGAAAGCTTCCCCTGAAAACACTCCTCTGATATGTCTCTCACCCCATTTAATACATTAGTCCTTATTAACACATTACTTTGTCTAAAAACATCCTCAGATTAAAAACATGGTGAGATGGAACAGTTTACAAAGGATATCCTGGGGACATTGACAAAAGCAATATCAGATATCAATATCACATTTAAGTCTCATAATTGAATTGTGCTGTATACAATTAAAGAGATTTCTAAAAACAATTCAGTTTATTGAAATAACAGGCAATCACCCCTCTCTGACGAGAGCAGTAGCCCAGTTTGCTCCTGTCCTGTTATTCCTTTTTTGTCTTGGCAACAGTGGGAGTCGAAACAAAGGAATAATATGCTAAGGAAAAGCAGGTGGCTGTTTATTGGCAGATATACTGGATGTGTTAGAAAATCTGGAGGAACAAATGCAGACAGTAGCGCTTCCCCGGGGACACTTTAACTAGATGGAACTCTTTTAAAAGTAATGTCTGGGCACAGCAGCGCTCTGTGTGTCATTAAGCACACATCTGGCAAACTCTTTGGTTAATATATAACGAGACAGGCTCAATTTCAGATCTGGTAGCTGGGGCTTTGCTGTAGGAAAGTCTCAAAATTTGATATGTATACTTTCTCGTAAAAGTTTGAAAAATATTAATGATACTTTACAATGTGATTTATAGATCACATTGTAAAAAATCATTTATAGTTTAGATTAACAGTGTATTACCATGCCACAAAGAAACACAATATCACTATCAATGGTAGCAATTCCATAGTGTGATATTTAGAGAAAACATTCCACCAAAATAGTTTACACTACATCATTAAACATATGAAGATGAAATGTTTGTCAAGTTTACTTTGATTGGATCAACCTATAGTATATTTTGCCTATAAACCACAACTGGATTTTTAGAGCATTTTACAGCATACCACATCACACTAAAAACTGTTCCTCTGCTATAAACATAAGTCCACCCAGCCTCTTAGTCCCTGTGCTCAAAAAACTAGGCCACATTTCCTCCCACCAGGCCACCATGCTCCAAATATCAGCCCTGAGGTCCAGACATGTGGTCTGTTAGTAAGTCTTGGAACAATACCATAATCAGGCTGGTAAACAAGGATATTTGGTCGATCAGAGGTGATCTCCCAGTGATATAAAATCCAGCTGTGGCAGAACTGGTGGGGTATCTTAGTTTCTATAATTATATGTCAGAATTTCTATTTGAGTGTTTGAATTTGGCAAGGAATTACTAATTGCTTATGGGTGACTCTTTGGATATGTTCCAGTTTAGAGGAATTAAACACTATACCATACCTCATTTTACCTTGTTTTTCAGCATGATGGAAAACCATTCTGCCACAAGCCGTGCTACGCTGCTCTTTTTGGGCCAAAAGGTAAGCCTTTCATTCATACCTGTACAGTACCTTCTCTGAGAATGGAGTAGACACAAGGACTTCAGCCTCCTGTGCTGTTATCCCCTCAACATTCATATTAAGCTGACCCTGCACTGTACCTGTCATTACTCATTTTGCTTGGAAATGTACATTTCTTTACATTTTTAATTTGTACAAATGCAACACAGGATACAATCCCAGGACTGGAACTGAACTATGAAAAAGGTCCTCTTGAATAGAGCTTACTAATTAATTTGTTAAGGAAAGGCACCGTGATTGGCAGAGCTTAATTGTCCTAACAAGAATCCTGCCTGTCTGCTGTCAATCATTATGTGGGTGCATACAGAGATCCTTCATACAGCGCACCTGGGAACCCTAGGGCTCTAAAGCAGTGCATTTACAGCAGTGCATTTACTCTCCATCACATAATCATGCATCTATACAAAACGACGACAGACTATGCCATCCACTTCAGACTCCATCCCTATGAAGTGGTAAAACCTCTGTTGCAATAAAGGCTAAACAGTCTTTAATATCAACAGTTATACAGCACGTTGTCTATAAATGTTGTTGACTACAAGCAGTTATTTTAAGTTGCATAATATGACCTTACACCGATTTAAGTATAACACATAAACTGTTTCAGTAATTTACATTTCAAATTAAAGAGCTAGTTTATAGTAGCTTTTATTTCATTTTGTTCAGAGTAATTCTGAGTTTTATTGCGCCAATATGTTTTCTCTTGATCTACCTTTTAGTTGCTCTGAACTTGTCTGGAGAGCTCAAAGCCACGTATAAGCAGATGTAGAAGAAAAAAAACAACTAAATAATGGATCAACCCAGAAGCGTTCAGAATAATTGCAAACAACATTCAGTTGTAAGGGGAAAACAGAAAAGCAATGGCAACACACTTACACTTTTACATATTATTGTACTTATCCTCTGCAAATGTTTTTTTTTTTTTAGTAATGGAATGAAGGTATTTTACTGTGAATGGCTGAGAATGTGGAAAATATGAATATGGAAACTTCTGGTAGCTGCCTAAAATAGTGCTATAGCATTTATAGCCCGTTCTATAATTAGATTTCATTCATTCATGTGTCACAAACAGCCAGCAGACTTCAGGCAGTGCTACTGGCACTCCCTTTTTCCTCTAAATTCACATTTGTATTTCTGAAGCCATGTATCCGGTAATAAATACCAGCCAAATGTCGTTTCCTCCAGGTGTTAACATTGGTGGTGCAGGGGCATACGTCTATGATAACCCCCCTGTGAACTCCCAGCAAACGAGCGCTGCAGTCGAGTCAGCCCCCAAAACGGAGGAGAGAAAAACCTCCGGACCCCCCCGGGGACCTGTGAAAGGTACGTAAGGGTCCCGAATAGCCAGCTTCCTGGAGGTCTCTAAATAAATAATTCATCAAATTCATCAAATCAATTTATATCACCAGGGAGGTGATAGAGGACAGCTGCTCTGTTAACATGGGGCAGGTAGGGCACAGGGGAATTGTATTTTGGATTAGTCAGGATATGGAGAAATTAGCCTGGCCATAATGTGATTGACCTTGATACTGGAGTTTCATTGGATCTTTAATGTGCACGGTTTGACAGGACCACTGTTTAAAGGCTCCTTCAAGGATTTTGAGAGCTCTGTTGAGCACACAGGGGTGCTTTCATCTTCTGTGTGTTAAAAAGTAACCCAAATGTGTTGACTGAAGATAAATGATACAAAGTATAGCTAAACAGTAATAATTATTTAAGAAAACTCTGATATATCCTCCCCATATGAAGTTGCATTTCAAAGGGATGCTTTGCACCATATACATTTTTTGAATATTTAATTTAATTTCCTGTGTCGTTATTTATCAGACTTCCTAACTAATGTCTTCTTTCAAATGCGTAAGCTGCTTCTGACTCCTAAAAGCTGAATTTCAGAAGAGAAATGTAGTTTTTAGAAATGAAATTAGGGATGCGCAACTGTCATTTCTGCCCCAGTCTGCAACTCTGGGTTACTAAATAGAAAATGTCATTATCAGTTTTAAAGTGATGATCAAAGGAACAACCACAGATAATGATGTGTATGGAACACACAGGCAAAATATGATATTAAGCAGGCTTCTCAAATAAATATTATGTACATGCAGCAACAATTTTAAAGTAAAAAAAACACGTTTTATGTAGTTCCTGAAACAATCTTTATAATAAGTTATGTAGTGTGCAGGGTGTCTCTTATCATTATAGGCATCCTTCTGCACAGTTTGAGAAGCCAGAGACCAAACTGCACAGAAAATGTGTCAGCCTGCTCACAAACCTTAACTGTGGTACTTGCAGACCAAACAGTAGGTGTGTAAGATGTTTTTGGAAATTTTGGTGTGGAAGTACAGCATATTCAAAAAATCCTAAAGTATCATCTGGAAAAAACTCACAGTCCTTGGCAAGTGAATAGCAACAATTGGTCAAGTGTGGACAGGGGTCAGCAAGCTTACAGGTGGTCAGCCAAAATGTTCAAGTGTAACCTTAAACGACCTCCTTAAACATTCCTGTGCCCTTGTGAACAGGCTGGCTGTAGGGGTGACGTCAGGCCAGAAAGAAACACACACAGACAGTACTGGCAGACTTGAGGCCAATATAAACAGACAAACAAAACAGACAGTGGACGAACACTAAACAAGTATCGTGCGAGTCCTCTCCCACGAGTAGCATTTGTTATTTCTTTTTATTTTCTCCTCCCTCCACACCCGTTCTCCACTCATTGAAACCCCCACCCTGAGTGAGTGCATCGTGCCTCTTTATATACAGCTGTGCTGAAATACAATTACTAATTAATCATTCACTTGAATCCCAGCACGTGAACTAATTTGTGCAGTCCCGTGCTCACATACTTTATCTGCATATGAAGTGATTATGCAATCCCTGTGTCTAAATACAACTATATGTTTTAAATCACTTGTGCTACACAGACCCATTTATATCCCATGCATCACTACCTATACACCAACATTCTTCTACACAACGGCCGTGACATCAAGGGTTTTTTATGACATTTTATAATGTTTCGTATTTTGTAAATATCAACGTTTTGTAAATAGTTTGTTTTAAATTAATACACAGTTTAATGTTTTTAACAATAAAACATCTCTTTTTTTTTTTAGCTGCAAGCATTACCAGTTTTTCAGGAGAGCCCAATATGTGCCCCAGGTGTAACAAGAAGGTTTATTTTGGTGAGTATCCTGTTTTTTTTCCACTTTTCCTTTACATCGCTTTATAAAAATATTTAATAGACAGGTTTCTGGTTTTCCTTAAGTTTTTAAATTGATTTTCTAACAGAAGTATTAGACTCCTTTAACATTTACTCTAAGTACTGAAATCAGAAGTAGCATATTGAGGTCCAGACAGTGAAAAGGTTATGAATCTTAGGTGCCCGTAGTTACCCACACTCCCATATCATATTTCTAGTCTGCTTGTGTGGATAATGTCGGATGCTTTTAGGTAGGAAGACATTGCTGGATGATCGATTACTTTTTATAAATCTTTACCGTGGTTATTCAATAGAATAAGATGAAGTAGTCTGATATGTCACTTAATTGCACACACATGAATGTGAAAGAATATCATGGAGATGGACCTATTGTCCCTCCTGATTTACTGAGCTTTTGAAGTTTTTTGCTTGGGAAGAGCTTGTGCTGTATAATTTGGATAAACTTTGCTTGGAGGTTTGTACGATTATTCCTCACAGTGTACTGTATCTAAGTTTTTGGGGGGTTTTTTCGTACCACTTTTTTGGTTTTGACAAATATATATTAATGGAATTATTAAATGTTGATCTATTTTTTTTATCTACTGACACCTACAAGGTGTCATTTAAATCTTTGACAGGGGAAATATGTATAATTCAAATACCTTATTATTGCATTAATCTGAATTCAAAATTCCAAAAATGCTTTGAAACATAGCCCAAAATGTACAAAAGTAATTTATCTTCTTCTGTTGCAAGCGTGAAATTCAAAGATTGAAGTCAGTTTTGGCTGCTGAAATACACCTGGGTGTTTGAGAGGTTTATATATCGCCCCTTGCTGGAGTTATATATATATATATAATATATATTGAGGCAATCTTAAACTGGGGTCTTGGTAAATTAACAGGTCCTATAACCACCGACTAAGGCAGTTACAGATGTTTTAATTTGTTTCTTTAAATATTTAGGTAATTACTGCATGACAAGGTAGCAGATTATATGCTCTTGGAACTCCATTATTAAATAAAAATAATCTTATTACATGTATGTTCAAATTTACCATGGTCATCTTTTATAAGGATACTGTAGCTGGTTTCTAAGAAAAGGAAGCTCTGTAAAATGATGCAGACAGTATCTAACGTTTGAAATAATGTAATTAATGAATATAAAGCAATGCTCTCTTTTTTTATATATTTGCTCCATGTACTAAAAAAATATAGCCCATTTTATATCATTTGATTCTTTCAATAAGTAAAAATAATTGAAATGTAATTGGTATGGGCAAATTATAACAAAATGATGAGCTAAACTAGGCCAAGGTAATGCAGCTGTACTGTCACAGCTAGAGTGCAGATAGATACAGGGAGCTGGTTGCCGTGGTGACGGTGTCGGTGTCTATGTTCCAGCGGAGAAGGTGACGTCCCTGGGGAAGGACTGGCATCGCCCTTGTCTACGTTGTGAGCGCTGCAGCAAGACCCTGGCTCCGGGGAGCCACGCAGAGGTACTGCTGCTTCTGCTATCTTTCCTTTTCTCATTTACAATCATTTTTTTAAATATCTACTCTACCACTTCACACTCTTAGCCATTCACATTTTCGTCTACCCCATTTCCTTCACTTCCATCTCAACTGGCCATTTCCCCTTCCCTCTTTGGATGAACAACCCTTTAGGTCTGACTTTACTCAGATTTTGCTCCAGTGAAACGACAATATTATGATATGATGGACAAGGCCATCAACCTTTTCCAATGTTCAAAACCTAGAGGTTTTAAAAAACAGGCAGTTTCCAAATCTCCAATATACTATGGTAAGATATTCCAAGTAAGAAATTCTAGGCACATAGTTGTGAATAAAACCAATGACCCACCATATCCCACATTATTATTATTATTATTATTATTATTATTATTATTATTATTATTATTATTATAGAGACTAGGGGGTGAACTATGCATCACACTGCTGCTGCAGTCACTCACACTAGAACCTTGGTTTTATGTCTCATACGAAGGACATTGTTCTTGGTTTATACAGAAAGATCATACGAAGGACATTGTTCTTGGTTTATACAGAAAGATCAGAAGCAAGATCAAAAATAGGCTCTTAAAATCTGTACTTGACTTCTCTGAAAGACAGTGAAGAGATTATGCTCTACAGCCTTTCCAGCGCTCCCATACAGACATTTGTCTCTGTCTGCCTTTCCCCATCCTGTTTTCTTTATGCTATCTTTCTTCCTTCATCTTCCTCCTTCTCTGTCTCCTGCCTTCACGATGACCCTAAAGAGAAGCATTCCCCAACACTGTCGTCTGTGTTGTGTTTAACACAAATGAAGACCAGCTTCTGCTGCTGGAACGTATTTGTATTGGGAATGACAAAACTAGACTGGTTGTCTCTGTTTGATATGAGTGAAAGAGACACATAGATCAACATCGCTATTATGTCACCATTGTCTTTGCAGAATTGTTTCAGTTGGATATTTCCTTATTAATAAATTGTATTTAATAAAGAACATGATGCTCAGATTGTAGTAAACATTGAAGATATTGATGATAATTTATGCATTCATTTTATTTAACAGCATGATGGGCAACCCTACTGTCACAAGCCCTGCTATGCAGCCCTGTTTGGACCAAAAGGTATATTTAGTATTGTGCATGACCAGATACTGAACAAAATGGATCCAAACTAAATATCCCATTTTACCACTAGATGGTGCTCATAGCATATAAATAAATGCAATTCTATTCCACCAGGGGTTTCCTAGGGGCGTTACCATGGTCTTGGGTTCTGTTGTTACTTCTTTTGAATATTACTGTTTCAGGCCAAAGTGGGTATATTTTATTAATTTAGAAAGTAGTGGGTTTAAATACTGCTGCTCTTTAGTTTTTCCAGATAGGGTTTTTTAAGGTTGAATTATTGATCTACTTAATAACATTACTTTACAAAATGCAGTGAAATGAGGTATGTAGAAAATATGTCAATGTTTAGTATTAATATAGAGCACACTATTTTTTGTGCATTCTAAGAAAAAGAAATAAATGTACCTCAGGTTTACTGCGATATACCATTTACGAAAGGGCACTAAAGTTATGGTGCACCATAATTTCAATTAGTGTGCACGCTCATGATTTCTGTATTTACTATTGCAATTTTATTCATTATGGTAATCAGAATGAATATGTGTTTTTTTATGGTAATGCATGGTAATGTATTTAAATGAGGCACCCCGCTCTGAAGAATGAGTAAAGGGCGATAATCGTAGTGTGCACCTTAAAGTGAGTAATAATTAGTTTGTTTGGAAACCAGACTTTAACCACTGATAGATGCACTATCTAAACTTGCATTAAAGTTTCATATAGAGCAGTGAAGATTACCTGTAAATAACAGGTTATATTAAGCGCAAATAAACTTAACATTATAATTAATGTTATAATTTCTTAGATTTTATTTTATAGTTCATTACATTGGTACAGATAATAGAGTGGTTAAATAAAACACTGGACCAAACAAGATATTCTAATTAAAAAAAAAAAAAAAAAAAACCTCCTTCATTAGAATTTCTAACTCCTCTGAGTGCAGTTTTAGTTTACGTTGCCTCTGTCTGTCCCCTGCTGAGTGCTGTGTCTGTCGGTCAATGTAAGCCACCTCCACCTTTTCACAATAAGCCACTGACCAAAAGATATGTCTGGACTGCTGGGTCCTTTTATATCACGGTGGTCACGGGTAAGACTTGGACATTATCGT
Organism: Polyodon spathula; assembly: GCF_017654505.1. NCBI lineage: Eukaryota > Metazoa > Chordata > Actinopteri > Acipenseriformes > Polyodontidae > Polyodon > Polyodon spathula. Next base: position 13,257,080 of record NC_054545.1, read on the forward strand.
GCACATTAAATTATCGCTCACAATACATGTAGTGTGCATGCTGTGGTATGTAAATTTGCCAAATCATGTGCATGTAAATCATTGCGTTCTCTATTGGTAAATTGGACAGTAAATTTAGGTTTGTGATGCACGTTAGGCTTACCACTTAATGTGCATGTTACAGCTACATTTAGTGCCCTGTCGTAAATGAGGCCCTATGTGTCGTAAAGCACAGTAAAAGCACAGGCCAACAAGGTTAACCAGAGGCTGTGGTAATGTGTGGAGAGAGTATTTAATTTACGATGTGTTGCAGGATGTAATCTTAATCCAAAATTGTGCTATAAAAAGAAAAGTTTGGGGTTTCATATAAAAATGGATATATCAGAAATATACTGTAAATGTAATTTATTGAACATCTAAAACTTTCTTATAGTTTTACCTCATTTATTTATAATGAAGTGTTACAACAATACAACAGTAGTTCATTTTATATGGGTATTTTATATATATATCTATATCTATATCTATATATATATCTATATCTATATATCTATATCTATATATATATATATATATATATATATATATATATATATATATATATATATATATATATATATATATAAAAAATTCATTCAACATACATATAACTGTTTAGAACTCATGTCAGTGTTGATGCGAAGTCCTTGAATTGTTTTTCCTTCCAGGTGTGAACACTGGTGGGGTGGGCAGCTACATCTATGAGAAGGAACCAAGCACTGAAGCTCAGCCCTGAGAAGCATGCAGCTCTGTAGTGCTTCCTATCATCCCACTACTTGGGGAAGAAACATCCACAAACAGGGGTAGCTCTTCAGTCATCTGGACCAAAACAATACAAGGGAATCAGGAGATTGCCATTGGCTAATAAATTACTCACTGGACCACACACTATAAATATATTCACTGCACCAAGGCCTCTTATTAACTCTTTCAACACTACAGACCTGTTTTCAGGGCTTGGAAAGTAACTGCTGCTGTAGTATAGGAACACCACTTTAAACACCAAACCAGTCTAGTTTGACCATACATGTTCATAAACCACTTTTTTTCTGTATAAGACACTGAAATTGCTTAATAACCTATTCTAGTGTTACCTTTCTGTAAAGTTTTTGAAATAATTCAAAATATAGTGCTGTAAGAATTACAGAAGGAATACAGGGTTGTATAAATATTATCACTGGACCATTGCGTCATGAGACAAGGCTTCTTTGTTAAAAAGGGGCTGCCTTTTCTTAAAAAACAAAATCAAACAAACAAAAATACCCTTCCAAGCTAATCTTTTAAGCACGTCTACTCTGACAACCTGCTATAAAAAATGAAACCAAATTTATATTGTTTGCTTGATCTGATTTTGAGGAATACCACACACTTGCCAAATTATCTAAAGAACATTATTTACAAGTAAATATCTGGAGTATCTTAATTTGTTTTAACATTGGAAAATACAATTCTACTGAATACACATTTTTTCAATTTGGGTCTTGTAAAGTTCATTTGAGCTAGAGGGGCATCACTATGACCAGCAAAGTATTTGGTTATTACTAGGAAACATCCTGAATAATGCAGGAGCACGACCACCTCTATACAGCAGAGAGCACTAGGTACTTCTGTTTGCCCAAAACATATTTATTGCCCAACTATTTATTTGTCTACCTGGTGACTGAAGAACTATTCCTGTTGCACTGTCTTTTTATTTTAAGAGTAATACTGCTAGTAGTAGATATTAGGCTAGAAGCTGCAAACTGACCTGTTGTCTTTTTGAACCCTAATTAAAAAATAGTTCTTATGCTTTTTGGTTGTTTTTTGGGATGCTGCTATTCGACCATGCATTCTTTTTGCCTGATGAAAAATGACATTGCTTGTACAATTGGGTTGGTAACTCCCAGTTGGTAACAGGTTGCTGGAGAATATGCAGGACACTTTGCCATGCTTTTCACTGCAATGAAAAGGTACCAAATAACGAATAACAGGGTTCTTGGACTACCAACAGAAGTCATATAATCTTACAGCTCTGTTACTATTTAAACTTTGACACACATTTTAAATGAAAAAGAAGACTTGATATTTTACTTGATATTTTTCAAACTTCACATACAGTATTCAATTACAGTGGTTTACAGTGCATCTATAAAAATACTATAAATGATTCAACCTTTTTGAAAAATGTGAAACAATCAATGCAAGATCCTCATAAAACACTACATTTCCAGTTAAAGAGCCATTAAATACTATCCAATGTTATAGCAAACATGTATTTTTTTTTTTAAAACAGACATCTGGTGCAACTAAGTTCTCAGTTTGCTTGTCTTGCCTTCTAGGAACACCGGTAATGCTTTACTTAGCCATTTCACCACAGCACTGTATTCTGGGTCAAAGCATGTCAACCAATAGGGGAAGCAGATTATTATTAATGACAAGAAAAAAAGCCAGTAAACGAGCAAGGACAATTTTACCCTCCAGGTGAAATAATCCAGAAAGTGCGTGACAGTCTAAAACCATAGCTTGCAAACAGGGATGTATTTAGCTTAGGGTAGTACCAGATATCGTGTTTAATTGAAAACACATGTTTTCACATTTAAGACCTTTGTAATATATGATGATGATGAAAATGATGGAACTACTTTGTTAGCTGCAATTACTAAAGCATTTAAACCTTTATTTACAGCCTTAGTTGTATGGGCTAAAGAACGTCCCCATTGTCCAGATAAGATTAAAAACATATTTCACAGAAACACAACACCTATTCGTGGATGGCCTCCTTCAAATAAGGTAGGAATGTATTGTTGTCTACAGCAGCATTGCAGAGTGGCCAACTGACTGGTGACTATGGAGTGATCACCACAGACAGACAGACTATCCTATACAGGAAGCCTTTAATGTGGGTTTGCCGGTTATACTGCAATGAAAACACAACATTCAAGTCCTCTCCTGTCATTTCTTAATCATTACTAATGCAATTGTCATCTGAGTGAACCCGGTTGCACAGCAATTCACATTCCCACCCAGCTGTAAAATTTGGTCAGCGCAAGTCTTTAGCACCGCACCCATAGTGAAACATGGAAAAATCTTGACAGAAGAAAATATATTCTTTAAGATCTGCCAAACATAACACTGCCATGTAAGATGAAGGTCTGGCAGCCAGAAATCAAGCCTTCCTGTCATTGAGGAGCCAGGACCCAGCTGTGACCAGACTGATGTGCCAATAGTCATGGTGTTTCAGATCGAATTTCAAACAATAGACAACGTGCCTTGCCAACAGCTCTTCAGTGGCACTGCAATGATTATGTGCTGTGCAGCAAGGGTAGCTACCAAGATATGAGCCATTAGTGGTTGCATAGTGGTAACATTTCCATACAAGTTGTCACGGTGGTTATCCATTTCAGTGCCATGGTAACTTACCTGTGTGCAATATTTGTATTTGTAATGGTTCAAATCCATTGTGTTTGCATACTGCAGTCTGCCAATGGTTAAGGTTTCTTATGACATGTTGATACTATGGTTTCTTACAGTATCCCTCAGGCTATAAACTACCTTCCAAGAATTTGTGGGATAAATACATAAATGAAGAGCAACTGGAGGTCAATTTATTTTGCGTTTTATCCCAATCATTCCCTTTGCTAAATATTTGTGCATCGATAAATATGCTTTATTACACTTTGCTTTTACTATGGTAATATAAGGGATGGCTGTGAGCATAAGGATATAGCTTCAGTATAGCCGAGCATACACACAGCTGCATCTTGCAGAGCTTTATAGAGTGAGGCCACAGAGCAGCCTGTCTGTCCTCCCCTTAGAGACTAGCCACACCAGGACGATCTCAGTGCTTGAGGTTTGTAGCCAGCTGAAGGAAATCAGAGCACTTCCCTAGCTCTGGTTTAGGGAATGATGATTAAATAGCCAGATTGTAAGGCTGCTTGAGTGTGCCTTTGTGCATGCCAGCTCTATTAGTATAAGAACATTTTGTCTTCTGAAAAATAATAGATGTCCTTTTATTTTCCATCATACAATTATTTGAGGAATAAATAATCAAGATGTTCCCAGTTACACACAACCTGTCCCTAAATTTTACACACAACTTTAAATTTTTTATTTTTCAATTACGCGACCAGGATTTTCAACATACCTTCATACAAAGTTACATTTCTGACACAGTATGTGATTCGAATCTGTCAATAGATGAATCTGTGACTGTAGACCAGTGAAGGGAAAATTAGAAAAAAGTATATTCAACACAATTTAACTTCTTTACAGTATGAAATAATAAAAAAAGGTATTTTGAAAATTCAGGGTTTGTGTTAGTTTCATCGAAATGATAGATAGGCCCTTTGAAAGTACAGGTCAGAGTCAATTTCACACTTTCACTCATGAGGTAAGGGCTGAGCTGCTCTGAGCAGTCAAGGCTACTATTGGTACTCTTTTTTTTTTTAGCCCTGTACTTTACTGTAGTGAGACAGTTTTATCAGGGAGCTGTATACATATTTATCTGTATGAGCTTTGTAAAACAAAGTGAAGTTATGGTACATGAGATCAAGTTTTAAAAAAAAAAGTACACTTTTATTTAAAAAAAAACAAAACAAAAAAAACACGCAACCATTTTTCCAGAAGAGGTTTCTGCTGCTTCAGCTATTTAAAAAAAAAAAAAAAAAAAAAACAACAACAAACACAATTTTGAAAAAGCAAACAACCCAACAAAACATCATGCAGCCTACAAAGCTATAATTGCTGCTGCTCCTTTTTAAATTGTACCAATATATACCCCCACCTGATTAAGCACGAGCAATCCTCCTTAACTCTATCAGTTAACTCCCAATTGACTGTATAACACATTTTACTTTCAGTGCCTAATGACACCTTTTGAAAAGCTGACGTAGTGGTTCCGTTTGAATATTTGATGACCAGACATTACTTAACTTCCATTTTAAAACAACACACAGGTTTACAGTTTCAAACATTTTGTATTGAATCTGGTCAGATTTTGGCATTCATGAGAACAGTTTCTGTTTTTATATTCTAAAGCTGTGAACAATTCCAACACAAAAATATAACAATATATTTAAAGAAAATAATAATAACAATAATGAAAAAATAAAATACAGAAGCAAAACCCAAAGCTAATGCCTAAAAATAAACCCTTACATACTTACATACCTTACATGCATATCAGTAAGTAGAACACAGATCTTCAAAAAATATAAAGTGTTAACTAGAATGTATGATTGCCAACAGCTGAAAATGAATTAATCAAAGGCTTCCAATGGGTTTCAAAGCAATTTAACTGCCTTCCGTCTACTTGTAATAGACTTTTTTTCCATGAAAAGTTTCTAAAGATGATTTATATTCTTCAAAAAGTCGATTGTGTTCATTAACAGGTGTATAGGTGTATTATTATGTTTTAAATAGGACTCCTCATTTAAAATAACGCCTTACCTGTCATTAGCATAACCATATTCTTACCAGTTCCTTTTTAATTTGGTTGTAGAGCTTCTTATTCTCATGTACACTTAGTGGCCTTGAATTCCTCCATTCTTCCATACTCTAAATCCACTTTCTTTGTTACAGGTACATCCCAACACAGCCTTACAATAAAACTGTATGTTGCCCATTGGAAACTGTGTTGGCCCAGGTGGGGTCCAATTATGTGTAACACAGGAATCGATCAGGGAAAGAATCAATGCACTGAATAGGCTTCATCTGAAAATACTGGCAACAAAACTGTAAGGGACTTGTGATAAAGTTGTTATGCTATATGGTGTAATGAGAAGAACATGTTTTTTTTTTTTCATTAACCTTTTGTATGACACCTTAAAGTTGTTTAAAAAAAAAAAAGTTTAATGGATACCAAAACTAGATTTAATGAGACCTGGTTTTAATAAAAAAAAAAATAATTAAAAGTCTTTGGAAAGTGTTTTATGATTTGGGCCCACAGCACGATATCATAACTGCATAGTGAGCTGTTGTCATACACACGTCTATACAGCCACACCATATCAATATTTATCCACACAGGCACGATGTCTGCTATTAATATTAATCATAAATTAAGGCTCAGACAGAGAGTGCTGTGAAGGTGCGATTAAGTCCAGCTTGAACTCAGTTCCATTAACACTGACTGGCTACTGCAGCTCTGGTATGTTCAAAGCCCTTTGGATCTAGGAGAAACATCTGGTTTCTATAACAGAGTTCTTCTAAAGCACACATCTGGTTTGCAGAAATCAGAAGGCAACACTTAAGAGCTAATTGCAGGCTGTAATATCCATGCACTCAAACACAATCAAATAGAATCCATTTGGCCTTTTTGATGAGTTCCCGACACAAATAAATGATAATGTACACTTTACAAAACAGCATTAGTAATTTGAACTTTGATTTTACAAATACCTCTATCCAAACAGCCCCCTACTGGTAACCTTCTGTGTTGCATGCAATGCTGTTCTGCCCCATTGTCATGTAGAAAATGTGCTAACGACTTTCAGCCCTCTGGCAAGTACATTACTTTGCTATAGACAATAGCCAGCTAGGAAGCTTCTAGAAAATCAGTTTTGCATGGTGGATGCATCAACCCTAGTATATATTGGTACTGTCTCATACACAGATGTATTATATAGTGGGAAGTTTCTGGATTAGAAATGTTATTGTGGCAGAGCAAAGCTCTGCCATTTAAAAATTGGCAGGGATGGGGTTAATTTCCCCTACCTGCCTGGGTTTATTATGTTCAGGTGGCTGGGGTTGATTAGTTGATTAAATGATTAACTTAATTAATGATCAGTCAGCCCCCAGCCACCTGACAGAAAAGGAGGCCTCTACTTCTCATTTGGGATGAGGGAGCTGAGGAAGCAGGTTGGTGGTTTTTGGCTTGTTTGTATTTTTGAAATTTTGAATCCAGTGAAGGCATTGCCCAGCCTGGAAACCTTATTTTTGTAAGTTTGCTTTTTGTATTGCTTTATTTGTGTTTGAATCCTTTTGTTTTATCCTTGTGCACTTTTATTTTGTGTTATTTGTAATAAAATTGTTATTTTTGAACTACAGTCTGTCTCTGGGCCTCTATCCACTCACCAGCCTGCCACAATTATATTAACACCTTAACAGTGATTGGTCTGTTCAACTTCCCTTGGCTGATCTAAAAGATCACTGTCCATTGACACTATTAAGGGTCATTGGTTAAGCGTTCCCTAACAAGTCAATTTCTGTAATCCTTGTAATGGCCAAGCATGTCAAGTTTAGCTTCTTTGATCCTACACATCACAAACTGGGATGACGTCTGGTCCCATAACTCTGGAATACTTTACTTCTCAATTCACACTGCATGATCAGTTTGGAATGACATGAATGGCAGTCATGTGGTTTCAAAGTGTGTCGACTGCACGTTATTTATGTAGTGTGGAAAAGACATGTCAGGCTTTTTCTCAACCATCTATTTTGTTGCAATTCTCTCAGTCAGCAAAGGCAATTTAATGCATTTATCGATGCAGTTTAAGTGTGGCTGTCCACTTTAGAAACACAGTACATCACACCGTCGCTGTAACCACCTTCATTGGAACAAGCCTTTGGCTATAACGTACCTGACCCCTGGACCCCAAATAAAATAAAAAAACTAAAAAAGATAATATAAACATACATTGTCAACATCCCGGTCTGTAAGCACAGGAGACACCTCCGCAGTGAAGTCAGCTCTTTTGTCTAAATTGAAAGTGTGTGCTGTGTAACTGCCTCCGAAACAAAAAGCATTTCATGTTTTCATTCTTAAACGAATAGGATAAAGCAAAGGCAGAATACTGCATACAAGAGACAAACAGGTACATGTAATTCTACGTGTATTCACAATCTCAACTCATTAACTTACTCCAACAGTTTATTGTTCATTTTGATTGTCCTTTTGCTATAACAAACTCCTTGAAATAATGAACAAAAGGCTTGGACCCCAACAGGTTTCTTATAGCGAATGTGTACTGTATATCTATTAAAGCCTTTGATGTATCTTTTATGTGTGGCTAACTGTGTGTAGCAGCACTGGATTTTTTTTTTTTTGGATCTTTTAACTTGGGGCTTACTGAAACCTAAATATAAACCACAGTTTGGATGAGCATCATGGTGGACGTCATGTGTATATTTAAAAGCTATAACCACATGATAACTGGAAAACTTGCGCTAAGACCATTCAGGACAAGTATGGGGGAATGATGGGACATGGCTGCTCACCAAGGTACACAAACAAGTTATTTAATATCCGTTCTGGTCTGGAACATTCACGCCAGGTTCACATACATGCTATTATGGTGTACCACAATGTTGCCTTACCTTTTACATAAGGGTCAACTAATTGTTATTAATGCGCCTGCCTGATATCAAGCTCTAGAAGTGGTCTGTGCAGTCCTTCAGCTTATGTCTGTAAACACAGTAGTAAATTAATTTTAAGTGCTCATTTTTTTTACCCCCGATTTTCTCCCAATTTAGAACGTTCAATTAGTTTCCCCTTACTATGGCAATTCCCTACACGGCTCAGGAGAATTGATGGTCAGTGGGCCTCCTCTGATCCCATGAACAAGCCAATTGCCTCTTTACACAAATCAGTGAGCTACTGACTTCTGGAGGACCGCTGTAGCCCCACTGTAGCACCAGGAGAAACAGTCCTTGTGGTTTTGCCTACCTAACCCACAGGAGCACCGAAGCCAATGCAAATCTCCCTCTGGAATCCCCATAGCAGAACCTCTGGAAACACAACCAACTCAGTTATTCAGACTGGCTTCTTATTCTCTTAAGTGTGTTTTGAGATGACAGATATTACTTCATAATGATGAATTGCAATACATGGTTGTAAGAATCTACTAATGCTCTGATAACAATTAGACTAATTTATTCTGAGGGGGTAATTTGAACAGTGACATCCACCTTCTCTTTATGTTGGAATAACAAGGGATTTTACTGTAGCCACGTCACATTCCAGAGAGCAAGGGTTGGTATTTATAGCAACGTCAGGAGAGATGGGTTCAATGATCAATCTAATGTTATAAAATGCACCGAATCTCATGAGCAAACAAGACCCTTTTTACAGGACCCTTCTAGATGTTTTCCATAGTAAAGTGTAAAGTAAAAGCATGGTAAAGACCACAGAGGTATAGCAACTCAAATAACAAATTAAACAAACCATTTGAAAAGCATAAGGAAAACAGCAAAATTACAATGCAAGTTTACTGAGGACATAGATTTAATAAAATACATCTAGTAAGCTGTATTTAGTAATCTAATACCATCACTTATGTTCAAAAGACGCAGGCATAATGGTAAACATATTATTTTGTAATGGCAAGTCCCTTTTTGAAACACAAGCAGATTTCAGCCTTGGTCTAACTGATCTACAGCAAGTTACTTCAACTCCAGACTTACTTGGAACCACTCTTTTACTAGCATTTGAAAATATATATTTTTAAACTGTCCCAGGAGATCTCAGAGGGCTTGGTCTGAACAATATCCTAGCATCTGAAGATAATAAAAAAAAATGACATTTTTTCTTTGTTTTTGTCTACTGCATACTGAAAAACCATTCCAGTTGTGCAATACACAAGCTTTATTAGAAATACCAACCACCTATAATATATTGCTTACAGTCAATTTATCCCAACAGCTGTGAGACACTGGTTTTAGATAAATTATTCAGAAAACGTTTGAGAAAGCTCCAACAACCAGAAACCTCAACCAGGATCTCTTCAAGGCTCCACAATCACCCGGTTTTTCCTGCAACAAGATTCATGTTTGTTTATGTTTTATGGACTTGTTTCCATGGAGGCCTCGAATTCTCAGACCCCAAATAAATACCATATTTAAAAAAAGGACAATAACTCTAGCAAGTCTTTTGATTTAAAGTTGTTATGTCTTTTACTTCAACTTTGTAGCATTTAGGTGAAGAGCTGCAATAATTTCATTGATTTTGACAATACCCATCATCTCAGAGGAAGATAGCTATGAATGCCTTAATTGTTTTCTTCAGATAATCCAGCAAGGAATATATTGTGTATCGATATAGTGGCTAACATGGGTTTCCATTGTCTTAAGCCTGTCTTTTCTTAACCAGAAATTTAAAAAAAAAGGTTTTATTTGAGATAGAAATATAAATAAAAATCACGTATGAGAAATAAGCCACTTAATCGTTAAGGATTTGTCAAAATTCAAGTTAATCTTATCTTGTGTATAAATTTACACATAGAACATACAGCACAACTCTAAAACAACACACCTTTATGTTTAATAGTAGTTCATTTGTACAATATTTTGGTTCATAATAGGTTAATATGTCTCTTAGTAAAACAGAAATAATTTTACAGTTTTCACCAGAATTGCTCAGCATTGCACAAGATAATAAGAGACAATCCACAGTACACAAAATAAATCAAAGTAAACCCACCCCAGATAAGTTATATTCTATGCCTTGCTATTCAATAGCATCCATACAAACCTATTCATTTCTCTATACTGTTGTAATGAAAACAGAATTTCAATTACCTAATTACAGCCCAACCATATTTCACAGAATGTCTTTCTTTTGCCACAAAGTTCATCTTAATTTCATGGGCTTAGTAAACTCAACCGTTTTTATTTTTAGCAATGTGTTACGTTATTAGAAACATTTTATTTTTGCAACTGCAAGTGTATTGTTAACGAGCAGAGCACATACTGTGTTAACATGTTTTCTTGTTTGGATGTTTGTTTCTATGAGACTTTGGGATTCACATGACTTGAAAACAACATATTGGATTGATTTGAAAGTTTGGATGCCTTCATAATGGTAACACACATGGATGCACAATGTTATAACGATAGGTTAAGGATGTAACCCCTGTTCCCTTTAAATTCGAAGATGACCGGCAAACAATACTTTTGGGACATGCCTGCTTGTCAGGTATTTGTTGAGCATTTTATACAGGCCCATCCGTGGAGTGACATCCTCAGTCCTGCCTCCCGAGGTAATAAATAATCACTGCATGGAGGCTTCAATCTCTTTTGCAATGAACCCACGAATGCAAGTGATGCGACCTTGCAAGGCTGGAGTCATCTTTTCTTTCAGGGACAGGAATCTGCCCGGTTCTGGGTGCCAGAGGGTGCCTTTTGCCTGGCTGAGGAGATCCATGCACAGCGGGCTCTCCCAGGGCTGGTCTCGCAGCAGCTGGCAGAAGTTTGAAAACCAGATTCTCCAGGGGCATCTCGGGGCAACCAGGAAAGAACTGTCACCTCGTCTCTCCTGACCTTCGAGGAAGGCAGGAAGCAGCGGTATAGGCGGGAAAGTGTACAAAGAGATCAACCTTGGCTTCCCCAAAGTGTTCCCAAATGCACTGCACCATCTGAGGGAGGAGGTCCACTGCCCAGTTCACCATTCCCGGGAGGTGTACGGCCCGGAGGGACAGGAAGTGTCTCTGTGCCCAGATCAGTAGCCGAAAGCTATGCGGTGTTACCGAAGCCCTCCTTGGCGGTTCACATACGCAACTACTGACACGTTGTCCATGTGGACAAGAACATACTGGTTGTGGAGCACAGGGAGCAAATGTTACAGCTTGAGGTGAACCGCTTTCTGCTCTAGTTTGTTAATGTGCAGGGATGTCCAGCGATCCGACCAGGATCAGCTGCCAGACCAGACCACCCCCCCCCCCCCGAGTTGGAGGCGTCTGTCGTTACCACCTGACAGCTGTAAATCTCTCCCATCCTTACGCCTTTGCTCAGGTGAGGGGCTTGTCTCCACCAGCGTAACACTTTGCAACACAGGTGAGACACTGTCAGACAATGGTGTCTGTCGTGTTTGGAGTGCAGCTGAAAGGCATTGAACCACGCTTGATGCAGGCTCAAGTGAAGTAACCCCAATTGGATGGCTGACAAAGCTGCGGCCATCAGACCCAGTAATTTTTGGCACAACACCAATTGTACTGTGGACCCTTGTTGAAACAATGCCAGACAGAGAGTTACAAATGGCAGCAACTCTGTTGTCCAACAGGCAGGCTCGCATCATGAGAGAATCCAGCCGGAAACCCAAGAAGACAGTACTCTGCATCGGTATTAATTGGCTTTTTGCATCTTTGAGGGTGAGACTCAGCCTCGACAGATTCTCCATCACAATCACTGTGTGGGCCAATGCTCCTTCCTTGGACTGGGAACAGATTACCCAGTCATCCAGGTAGTTCACCACCCTGATCGCTTGCAGCTGCAAGAGAGCTAGGATGGCATCCATGCACTTTGAAAATGTGCGGGGGGCTAAGGTGAGGCCAAATGGCAGCACAGAAAAAACTCACAGGCGCTCCCCTGAAAGACAAAGCGGAGAAATTTACTGTGTTGGACGGATAGGAACGTGAAAATATGCATCCTTCAGGTCCACTGTTGTAAACCAGTCACCTGGTCAGACAGACTGGAGGATGTGGCGATGTGTGACCATCTAGAAAAAGCTTAGGGCTGGGGACCATTGCTTGGGTCAGGTCCTGGTCTTGAGTCTCTCCCTGTAGGAAGGACTCCTCATCCCAAGAAGCCGCTGTAGACAATGAGTTCCATTCCCCCTCGCTCATCACCACATCCTGCTCTGAAACATCTGGAGCAACCACCTGGTGCAGGTGAAGCTGAGGCAGGCACGGGGGTAGCAATTCCTTGATCTTTTGCTACCCCTCAAGGGAGATCTAGAGCAGTTGCAGGATGAACGGGCTGGAGCCTGCACTTAAGGTATAGTATGCGCCAGGCTCGAGGGCAGGCGGAGGGGGAGAGGCCTCGTGGCTGAGTGAATACCACAGCCCATACAAAATCCATTCTCTTCTGGCTACAGTTTTCTTATTGTATTTCCCTCGAGTACTATTCAGTGGGAAAGCTCTAACCTTGTGCCTTTGTGTTTAACTGCACAGTGGTTATTCTGGGGAAATAATGACAGAATATGAAGATATTACTGTGCAGTAGTTTTGAAACTTACTGATAAAAATACTGTAGGTACAGAACATAAGTGGACTTGATTATTATAAATTGGCCTGAATTAAATCTAAATTATAGCTCTGTCATAGCTGTTATAAAGAATAGCTATGGCGGTACCATCAAATGAATTCAGGCCCCAGCCTCCAATGGCATAGCAATCTTCTTTTACTACACTGTGGATAACTGCACATCTTTTTAGGCCTATAAGCTTGTTTAATGTGTGGAAAGCTGTAGTCTGATATACACATATATTTCATCAGCGGCTGCTGCTGCTTAGTCCCTAATCACCTCCTTTGCTTGAGTTCAACCCCATCTCCATGGTCTAGCTGCAATCAAACTAGTTGACCTGCAGCATAGGTACCAAGATGCAGCAGTCTATCTTTATTGTTGTATTTGAATGTAAAAAAAAAAAGAACCAAAAGATCTGCGCATCACAATACAAAGGAGAGCAGTTATGTTGTTAATTGTGTTAAGAAGATGGATTTTAAAGTATTAGTTAACATGCCTTTAACAGACCACACCTCTTTGATAAGGGACAGTTCATATCAGGAAGAGCACTACACCTTTTTCTGTAAGCATCTAGTATATACTAAGAAAAGATATGCTAGAAGGAATAACTAAGGTGCACACACACTACCCTAACAAGCAATGGAATACATTAATAAATATAGAATCCTTTGATCACACAATTAATGTTACAATGATTTGAACCATTGGTAGTATGTTGTAGCTGTACTAATGGACTACAATATTCTTACAAATCCTTTGTCATTGCTGGTGATGTTGCTGCACGTGCTGTTTTAGGGTAATTTTGCATAGTGGGATTTTTCTGTAAGGGTTCAGTACCATGGATCTCAGAACCAGCATACAAATGAGCGGTCAGTACTGGAGATCTGAGAGGGTTGTTTTTTCAATTGCATGCAGGGGGACATTATGTTGTGCAGATGGAAATTTTATCTGACGCAGTCTGGTTCTTCATGGTTTGGATTCAATTGCTGATGAAAATGTAAAAGTAAGGAGCGTGGAAAATTGGTCACTCTGAATCTTGGGTCATACTTTCGCCATCCTTTCATGACTCCAATGATCACTGGAAAAGAGTTGCAAGTGCCAAACTGCAGGCTGACAGTGTTTGAAGCAACTTTATTTATTTAATTCTCCTGAGCAAATCCATTCAAACTTGGGATGGGTTACATATGGAAAAATTGCTTTTGAAGCAATTAAATTTATTGCACAGGAAGGAAATAAAAAATATTCTTTTATTGTAGCCAATATAAAAAAAAAACAACTAAACAAAACAAAACAAAAAAAACTGGGAATAGATTTTGAAATTACACAGCATGCACAAGCTTTTCCTTTTTTTGATTATGTTTTATTTTTTAATTCATATAGTTGCAGAAAGGCAAGTCTATTGCCATCAGCAAACAACAATGCACATCACACAAGCGTTATTTATCTAATATCTAGATAACTCATGTAAGACAATAGTTCTACAGCTAAATGTAGGATGTTGACCAAGATTAAATACATTATAATCTGTAAAATGACTATTATAGTGTTTTTGATTTCAAAACAAACAAACAAACAAACAAACAAAAAAAAAAAACACAACAACAACAACAAATACAATAAAGGCCTATATCAGCTCTTTCACTTATGGGTTGTAAGAGACCAGTGCCCTTCAACAACTTAACATGAATATTATTGTATTGTGTTGGTCAAATAGTCGTTATTTATTCATAGTTTAAACATGAGGTTTAAACAGTTGGACTATGCAAATGGAAAAAATAATACATTGTACAATAGTAATGATTAAATCTAGTGAGACATTACAGACATTGCTGTGCAAAGTACAAGTAATATGTAAAAATGAGTCCCTCAACCATTTACTATAAGTTATTCCCACTTGAAAAAATTTAAAAATGATTGACTGCAAGAGTGATAGAATGACACAAGTTAATTGTATCAACCTGTGTGAACTACGTAATGCCTAGATTGATACTTCTAATAACCCATAGGCAGTCCAGATATTGATAGAATGCCACAAGTTTAATCTATCAACTTGTGCCACTTGATAACTCTCTAGGTTGATACTTTGTTGCAGTACATACTTCTAATAGTGCACAGATGGAAATGCCTGACATTCTAAACAGCTTGACATTATAAATAGGCTTGGTAGTTTTTTATTTATATTCCTAACAAAACTACTTGCCTTCAAATGTAATTAAAAAATCGATTAATAGCAAGACTGACTTAATGAGACTTTCTTTTTCTCCCCAGCAAATGATGCACAGCACAAAAGGTTCTGTACTAATTGACCAGTCTGGCGATTTAACAGGCTCACAGCATTTACATAGAGGCCTTTTTAATTCAAACATGTATTCAAAATGTTAACCTTTAATAAAGGAAAACACCTGCATCTATTTCAGTGCAGTATAGTTTCTTCAGTGTATTAAGGAGATAAGCTTAAAAAAACCCATTTAAATTTGATTTCTGTTTCTTCTTTTAAAAAATCAGGGGAGATTAACTTTGATTCATGTACTAAGGGTTGCTCTCAAATAATTTCATGATCCAGTTTTGGTGTACATTTTTTTGGTAAACTGATCATGACCTAGAAACTGGGAAACTTTAATCTGTAAGAGCAGAACATCCCAAACACTGGGCTGAATTTGGAACAGTTATCTGAAAACCAAAGTGTCCCAGAATGTGGGACTCTCTGAAAAGTAAACAGCCCAAAATTTTGGACGTTATCTGAAAACCAGAGGCCCAGAATTTGAGATGTTATCTGAAAAGCAAAGGGCCCAGAATTTGGGACGTTGAGAACAGGGGCAGTGTATATTTAAAACTGTGACTACATTAGAGATACACTAATGTATCCTGTAACAAAACTGTAATAGTGGGCAGGATATATATTTGCCATAAATCACGCAAACGATTATAGATACATGCTATTTGAAATAAAAAAAAAAAAGTACATCACCACAGAAAGCCAATTCTTACATTCGTGCATAAAATGACAATTTATATAAAGTAATAGTCACCCATAGTTTGTAATATAAATACAGCAAAATACCATATTATATGTTAATTTAAAGGTTCTAGAAAGCAAATTTTTAAAAAAGGCCTCCAAACTTTCCCACTCGTGGTGATGTCATATTCCTCGGACAGACAAGGACCAATCAAAACACAAGACTATTATGCGGTTCCATCCCAAAAACCGGGCCTGTCATACCGCCTATGTCCTAATATGGTCATCTACCGGAAATACACAAGTAGGACCTTGGCTGCATCCCAAACCACTGCTCACTCGTTACCTTCCCTGAGGGGCAGAAGTATTATGTTCGCCATCTTAAGGGTTGTCCCAAATCCTTTGGGAACGAGGGAAGGATGTTTTATGTGCCCTTCTGCACTGTTCGACTAAGTGTACAAAACAGCTGACTCTGCGGAAGTGTTTTTGTGCTTGACTCCCATAACCCTTTGCGTTAAAGATGTAATTTGTAAACTTATGGCAAACGCGGCTACACACAAATATAATGTAACTGTAGTTAACTAGGAAATTGTAGATATTGTTAAGTTATTTAACAAGCAAATTATTTTTGAAATGTATGTTGTATTGAGTCGCTTAGTTAATAAAATTAATCTTTTTTAATCTAGGATCAGGATTTAAATATATGATTAGAAAGTACAGCAAAAAATCTTTTCAGTACATATTGATTGCTGGAATTAATTATCTATTAATTAATGAATCAATGAACTAGACAGGTAGCTACAAAACTAGCAGATGATATAAGCGAGCAATTATTATTAGTTTAATTTATTTTTACGAAATACAGGGACAGAGGAAGGGACCCTAAAACTGATCCAGCTGCGTGTGACAAACAATGCCATCTTCACAGGGAAAAGAAACGCCGCGAAGCTGGGCTTAGAGTGACATTTAAAAATAACCATACACATGTAAAATCTTCTAAATGTCTCTTGTTCGCTCAGCTTGGCCATACAGCGAAGACGTCTCCCACTTGCCAAAATCCTTCCCACAGTTCTTTGAATCAGGAATAGTGTAAATGCTACAGCCATTCTTCCAAAGTACAATCTGACAAAAAAAAAGATAGTGTAGCTATTTGCTCAGTCAAAGGTAAAGGCACTGAATGATGAATCTGAAGTGCGTCCCATTTAACGCTTTTAGCTCCACCCTACACCCTATTTCTTCGCTCACCCAAGTGCACACTCTGTGTCGTCAGTAAAATGTCATGCGAAGTGTACACTTGTCAAAGGGTGTAGGGTGGAAGGGATTGGTTTGGGACGCAGTCCTTGTTTTAAAAGTCTGAATCTCCTCTGAGTATAAAGAGTTAAAGGGTCAGGAGAGATATTTAACATTGGACAGACCCTAAAAGGTTAAACAATTAACCCTTAATCAATTAAAAATGTGGCTGTTTTAAAACAGCCACAAAACCCCTTCTGCCCTGTCACAGTAGATCTATAGACACCCTGCCAACACATGTGCTTTGTTTTGCATCTCCCTGAAGAGGATGTTAAAATAAATTAACTTGTTTCATGAAAACATTCAGAAGAAAAGATATTAAAAAAACATATTTCTGAGCTGGCAAACACATTTATTTGAATGCAGGAGTCTTCGGCTATCAAAAAATGTCATCAATTTTCCAGATTAAATAATCTTTACAGCTAACAAAATAAATCTTACCTAATACTAATTACTTTGTTTTTGTAGGTCTCACTTTTCATATATACAGTAAAACACACACACATTCTAAAGGTGAATTTGACTTTTTAGTAGCATTTTATTTGAAACTTCCCATGATTTATTGATTGCTCTTTGCTGATACTACAATGCTGTCACTTCCGGTCAACTTCAAGAATTCCCATGAATGAACGTAGTCAGCACTGAAATATGTGTAGTGTTTTTTCAGCTGTGTTGTTTGGGACAGCAATTCCCTGTGTCTGATCAAGGAGCCCAGTACTTTTGGTACAAAAACTGCTCTGCAGTTCTACCTAGCGGAGGCCAATTAGCAGTAAACTGACTTATCCCTTGTGGATTGTCCAATCATACAGTAGCTGTATCTTTCACCAGTCTTATTTTTAAAGTAGACACTCCATTAGCAATGTAATTGTGCATGTATTTGTAACTATTAAAGTATAAATAAGTATTGGAATATAATAGGAACAGCCACTTGCAATCTTCCCTAACCTAAAGAAAAATGTAAAGATCGAGGCACAGAATTGATAGCTGCAGCAAAAAATGTCATATGAAACGATTAGGCTGTTTGGACCAGGATCTCACCGTCTCGTCCATCAGTCTTTAGAACTTATCTGTCCATAGGAGACCTCATGGCAAATTCTCTGTCTGGGCCTGTATATTGCTTTTTATTATTCAAAATGACCTGCTCTGTGCAGGAGGCTGGGGGTTTGTAGTTTGAACATACAGTAGACTTCAAATCGTAAGCCACTGGTACTACAGGAAATTTCCAATCTCATTCCAGGAGATTTTAATTGTAAACATAACATCCATCCAGTGTTTTGTCTCATAAGAAAATTTAAATTCATCAAATTCCAAATGTGTTGTGACTACCGCTATCTTAACTTGATTTTCTTGCCAGAACCTTGAGGAAACAAGGTTGCTTTGTGGAATGAGTCATGTTATAAAGCAATCATGCGGGTTTCTTACAATCTCATATTAACAAGGTTCATAGCAATGTATATCCATGTGCAGTTGTAGTCAAAAGTTTACTACCTCAATGGAAATTTATAATTTCTAGAAATGTCTCAAAAACAGAATTTTAGGAAAAACTTTTGTAGCAAATGTTTTGGTTTTGTGGATGAGGAAAAAAAAAGTTACAAGAAATAGATGTCTCTAATTATTTATTTCAGCATTTTTTTTTTTTTTTTTTTTTTCTTTTGCAAAAATCCAAAAATGCTAATTCAAAAGTATTCATAACCTTTGAAGCTATGATAGTATTGTTAAATTTCAATGATAATGCAGAACCTAATTCTAGAAAAGTCTAGAAAATGCTGGATTGTAGGTGAACATTATTAGAGAGTATAAAGGGGTTAGGCATAGGATGATTGCTGTCATTAATATATATAAAAGATTAAAAGATGACTATAAAAGATTTTCCTTATAACAATTTTTTTTTTTTGAGAAATTTCTAGAAATTATAAATTTCCATTGGGGTATGTAAACATTTGACTGCAACTGTCATACTTGAAATGTTTAATTTATAGAGAATATTAATTAGATCATGGCAAATATGGGGGTGTCTGTCTGTCTGTACATTCGTGCATCTGTACATCACACTTACATATGTGCATATATCTGGAGATCTGTTATCCAGTTGTCATGGAATTTGGCAATAACATTATTTAGCATATGTTATTGAGAGTATCATCTTGGGATATATAGATATATGTCTGACTGTCCATCCATCTGGCCAGGATTCAAACCAATGAGCTGGTCTTTGCAGAACCTTTTGTAATCTACAAAACCAACAAAAAGCCTAATTATTTATAGAACTTTATTGTGTTATGTGTTTTGCTAAAAAATAAATAAATAAATAAATAAAAAATAGAAAAACATCCACATAATTTTATTTGGAAACAATAATACAGTTTGTCCTGGAGACTACACAAGCCTAGGCATGCCATGCTTTCTTGGTATGTTTTCTTAAACTTGAGGGCCTGTGAACTTACATTAGCGAGTTTATTTAAGGATTCCACTAGACAGCATCAGATTTTTTTCAGTCTCCCCATGCCTATAGCCGGAAATCACTGTTGAGAATTGATATAATCTGTTACTTGTTATTATTTTTCCTCTTTCTGGTTGCCTTGGAGGGGAAAAACACACACAAAAACAGACAAACACCAGTAGCGGGTTGTCATAGTAACAGACCTTGAAAATTGTTGTAATGGCAACAGGATGTGGTTGAAGCCTTGCATTTTTTTTTAGCTTCTGAAAGTACCGATCTGAAATGTGCAAGATACGGTTTCACTGTACTAAACTTATACATATACTTATACATTTTTAACACATTTGTGGGTCGTTTATTTCAAGTTTTTACTCCAGTCTTTAATTAATTTTTATTTTTTGAAAGCTGAAAAGCAATTAAGTAATATAATTTAAAGTTGCACTCTCAAATTGAAGTAAATGCTTAACATTGTGAAAGGGTACTATTGTGTCTCAATTCCAAAGGCCAGTACTTTCTCTCATGTAATACTGTTATGCACACCATCCTCACGGAAGAACATGCTCCCAGTTTGTTATAGTACCAACCCTTCCTATTAGAAAACTATTCAAAACTGACCTTTTTACACATGCTATGCAATGTTTTGGAGTCAAGCCTAACTATCTGCTTCATAGAAAATTAGTTAATTGCCTTCATTCTTGAAGTCTGCAAGCCTTAATCAGCTCCTACTACTGGCACTTATTGACTACAGATATGGCCATATGCTTTGCATCACCTTGAATTTTAGGAATGAGACATAATAATAATAATAATAATAATAATAATAATAATAATAATAATAATAAAAAAAAAAAAAAAAAAAACTGTATGAACTTTTTAAAATTATATACCAAATCCATAATAGTAGTACATTATTTCACGTTAGGTTTCGAAATCTCACATTTTTCATTTTTTGTCAGTTTTTCATTAAGTATATTGAAAACTACAAAACGGTATGTAATTCAATATGTTAACATTATTCAGCAGGTTTCATTCAACATTCAATGAAGCAAAATGAGCTAACCCTATAGTGTGATGCAAAGCTTTCAGCCATAGGTGTACACCCTCTTCAACAGGAGCTAGGCTGCTGAGTACCTCTGGGCAGTTTCTAGAGGGTTCTACAGTTGTCTGTGTCTGTCTTCTCTCCAGTAGGCTGAGCTTTAGGCTGCACAGATGTCTCCTAGAGCTTTTTGTTTTAATAGGGATTGTTTAATGCCAACCCAGACAGTGGAAAGATTTTCAAATGTGTATATATCAATTGGATCCCAGTGGTATTAAACAATGCACACTGACAACCCATTGCAGTATCATGTTAGTACATGTGCAAGACGGTATCAGTGCATTTTCTTATAAATCAGTTGTGACGCCATTGCTGTTTTTCTAATGTTTCTTATTATGCTTCTTCAGAGTAATACATCGTTATTTAGTGCTAGGTATTTTTTAAAACTATGATCCAGTGGTTCTCAAAATTTGCTCAGGGGAAAATTCTGGAAATGTCTATTTTATAAAACAATGAAATGTGTTGTCGCGGGAGACAGGCCTTGTGATACTTACAGACAATATACTGTGCAAAATAAATAAATAAATATTTTGACTGCTGAAGTAAGGGAAGCAGCCGATTCAGAAACCTCAAAACTATTGAAGCATTTCATTCTCCTGCCCTTTCGCCAGTGTTCATTACTAATTGCTGTTTTTATTCACCAGCAATTTAATGTAAGGTCCATGAGCAAGGGGGTAGTGAATCACAAAATTCCAGCATTTATCAAATTGATGAAAACCAGCTTCAGCTATTTTCTTGTTCATAATGATGTTAGCAAACTGAGGCCCACAAAAAGCCATGGAATGTGCGTGTTCAGTACGGCCGCAAATAAAATAATGACCTATTTTAAGACTAATTAGGTAAAGCAGGCAATTCCGCAATCAGCCAATTTAAATACCCCTCACCGCAATTAGCGGTGGAGAATTACACACCTCACACAATAAAAATAGGGTTTGGGTCAACCCTGCGTGTGTAGGCTACACATTCCAAAAGAAAACGAATGGCACACAGAGACCTCAGCCACTAGCCATGGTGATGAGGATGCTCAGAAGCAAAAACTGAAATTTGCCCATATGGAATTGGAGATTTCAGTACAAGCAGCACTTGTAATACATGAAGATGTGTTACAAGCTCGAAATACATCACCAGGACTTATGAATAAAATATGGAATGTGCGGTGGCTTCTTAATAAACAAATGCACCACTTCAGAGTTTGTAGTAGGCTGCTTATACATATATTACGAAGCATAGTTACTGTGCTTCGCATATTAGTTAAACTTCTTATTTCATACAGAATAATTCCAGGCATATAGACTTTTTAAACTCCAGAAACAATAAGTTGTATTTACTAACATCCATGGCAGTCAAACGGGTGGATAATCCTTTCATTGTTGTACAGCAAAATGTTCAGCAACAATACAGCTGCATACAAACAGTCTTCAGTTTAACTATGACTTATACCTTCGTAAAGTCTTATGCAGTTACAGTTAGTTGTCTGTATTTCTTACTCTATGTACAATTTTAAAGCATATCTGTGTCAGTTTCTTAATCTCCTCCACCATTCTTTTAATAATGCCTATACTCAAAGAAGTAAAGGCTGTCTTTAGAACCTTGCTTTGACACTGTAGGGAGACCTTTTTAGGTGCTTCTAAGAACCTTTTTTTATGTGGATTCTAGAGTCTCTATTTGCAAACTTTCTGTTTTGTCATGTAGGCTATGAAACATGTATTGAAAATTGGAGTTTGCAAAACAATACAGTACCGGTGTTATAAATCGGAATTTACAAACTGATTTGATCAATAGGGTTAAAAAATGAGATCTTCGCAAAATGTTATTAAACATTTCTTTGTCCTTGAAAACAATGTCTCCTTCTTGCTGCAGACAAGTATTCCACATCACCTTGCCTTTTATACAGCCTACTGTCTGACTGCGACAAATTAACACCTGCTTTTCACCGTTCTTAAAATAATCAAACAAATACGAGCCCCGCAATTACCAGCAGCTTTAATAAATTAGATGGAATATTTAATAGATCTCATTTGCAAAATCCCCTCCCAATTTTAGCGGTTTCATTGTGTTTAGAGAAATGTATTGCTTGATTACTCTTGAAAGTTGGAAAGTTATTTTCTCCGAGGGCCTGTTATATCAAAACACAGCCCTTGGTGGAAGCAGGTGCAATATGGAGTAATGGGAGGAAGAAACACAGTCAACATTTGTTGTCTGTCACATTTATATCAACACTGGTATCCTGGCGAATTCCCAATAGTCTCCATTCCTCCAACACCATAATTCTTCTAAAGTCATCTGCTCCCTTATGTATATGTGAATAGTACAATGTGTGTTCCCTTGCTGCAACATCTTACACATATTTCAGTATATTTAAGAGAGATAGGTCTACTGACAGAGGTTTGAGATTTACCGGTAGTTTCACTGAATTTATAAGCTGTATTGATATCAAGGTTAAGCGCCCTGTGACCCTACAACTTATTGTTATAACACAATTCTGGAGCATTGGTTGAGTTTTGGCCATCAGGGATAAGTGCCATTGTGAGCCATTTAAACTACGACCTGGACAAACTTGTTTTCCTTAGAAGACACTTCTCAAAATGTCCCATGTATTGATCTGGACTGATACAGAGCCCTTTATGTCCATAGCTTGTTTTGAATCTCCTCCAGAACACTGAGTTATTACTTCAATTCTTCCCCAGCTGCTTTGCGGGGAACACTGACTGTTCAAGTATTCAATATTTTTCCCACTTCTAGTATTTAGGCCAAGACCAGGGAGCCTAGCTAGGTTACAGGAAGGTATACATCAGCATTCCAAATGCAGACATGCATCAGTCTGAATAATACCTTTTCAAAGTGTCAAGGAACAAAATATCCTTCTCAGCAATTTACTGTAGATTTGGAAAATAGCTTTAAAGTAGAGGGGTGGATAGTGGCTAGATTAGTTGTGTTGGCTTTGAGCTTCCCCCAAAGGCAATTTGAAATGTAGGAACAATTTTGAGACACTCAGTCATTTTGAAGCCAGAAAATGAGGTATTCCAAGCATAAAAAGCTATGCAAATTAATGAATTTTACCAGAGCCGGTTTTAACTGGAGAATTAATAGTGAATCCTGTTTAATGTTAATGGTTACTATTTATACATGCATTAGTAACCTTTTTGGTTGGCTAGTAGTACTTAATAGTTTTGAAAGAAACCCATTTTATTACAAACATGTATTTTTTATTTTAAAACATAATATCTGGGGCTACAGAAGGTTATAAAGAAAGCTTGGTTTACAAGCCATGCTTCTAGATTGTCTTGCATTTCCTGGGTCATTTCTAGCTTCTTTCCAGCCAGTATCCAATCACATGCTTCCCCTATGGACTGATGCTTTCAGCCAATATCACGCTTTGATCCAAAAGACACAGCTAAGTGAAAATGACCCAGAAGGTTGAAATGCAAACAGATAACCCAAGAATAAAGCATAGAAACTTCCTTTAACCCAAAATACATGTACTATACTATGAAGTGTTTCTTTTTGTACTATAACGTGTATTTTTCAAAACTGCACATGGGTAACATGTATGGAATTATTTTGTTAGCTACAATTTTTGATAGCTGATGAAACTGAGATGTGATGTGTTGAACTGAACAATGTCACATATATTGTAAAAAAGTATAATTAAATTGTAATGTAAGGCTATCTGGGGCTAAAATTAACTATATGGTTATATTGACTTCTACAATCCTATAACTAAACATTAAAAGTTATAAATACATTACAGTTATTGTGTCCAAAATGTTACAGTACAATTTATTGCAGTTTTTGAAATGGATGCATTACATTGGCCTCTGGTGTGACTTGTTTTACCCTGCAAGAGACTGCTATAAATCTTTCTTTAAATATATTTTATTGAATTTAGATTATAGGTATGTGACATAGCTATGGGAACTTGATTTTCTGTAGTATTTCCAAAAACCTTTTTTTCAAATATGATTCAGAATTGTCTCAAAGCACACTGCTTACATCACAGGGATCAGTAAAGCACACTGCTTACATCACAGGGATCAGTAACTTTGATCTTTGAGATGTAATGGAAAAAACCTCTGGATGTTATGAAGCAGGGGAAATAAACTGTTGGCCACATCTGGTTGAAAACCCATCTGGAAGAGCTTTCTTGCCCTCGTCTCAAAAAAACATCCATACGTGCTTTTTCATTATTCTTGGAGTACATGCCACCTCTAGAGATAGTTTAGGCAATCATAGGATCTTAAATAGTAAAATAACAAATAAATATTGATGCCATGTGAATGTTTTAAAGAAGGCTCAGAGACAAGCCCGGTCTTCAATTAACATTTGACTTATGCCCTCCAACTTTAAATAATGTACTGTACTCATCTTTACTTTTTTTTTTTTTTTAATTTAGTCATCTCCAATTTTTTTTCCTCAGTTTTCTCCCCAGTTTGGTGTGCCCAATTATTATCCGTATACCTCGGCTCACCGCTCACATCCTCCCCCCGGCAACTTGGGGAATGGAGGCTGGAGCATGCGTCCTCCGAAACGTGATCCTGCCAATCTGTCATTTTTCGCACTGCGGATCCACACCGAGGCCACCAGACCTATAGTGCCGGAGGACAACACAGATCTGGGGGCTCCACTGCAGAACCACAGGCACTCTATCGGCCACAGGGGTCGCTGATGCATGTTGAGCCATGGATTGGCCAAGAAAGTATTCAGTGTTTCTACTCCTCTGGTATTACAAATATTTTGAATTCAATTGGTAAATTACAATTTTAAAATTTTTTAAAAAAACGGATCTCGTTACTTGTCTTTGTGACTCTTTGAAATAAATATTGGCAGAGAGCTCCCCCTTTGTAGTAAATTAGAAAGGAGACACATATCTGGTTCCACGGTATAAAGGGCCACCTTATAAAGGAGGAGCACTTTATTAGTTAAGGAGAGCCCTTATAAAATTAACCTCAGTAAAAGCATAGCAAATTGTAATAAAGCACAGTGAAAGCATGATAAAGCATAGGGAAACATGGGTGATGAGGAGGCCGACATATAAACAGATTCACCCTTGATCTGATGTGTCACAGTCTTCAATAGAGTTTACGATAAAGTAGAAAAACAGATTTGCAGAACGGCATCGGTAATAATACAAGTGGTGACTTGTGCATAATAATAATAATAAATAATAATAATAATAATAATAATAATAATAATAATAATAATAATAATAGCGATTATGGATGCTTAACAACAATGTAATAATAATAATAATGTTGCACTTTAAAATACCTAAAGAAGCAAATAAAAAGGATCAAATAATTTGGAAAAAATAAATGTATAACAACAAAATCATTCTGTTGAAAATCTCAGTTCAACTATACTACTATTGTCCAACTGTCTGCTGACAGCTGGAGGTGTACCAGACTATTACTACTACTGGTACCACGAAGAAAATAAAATAATAATAAAACCAGTACAACTGTACAATTACTGTACAATATATGATAACAATAAAACGGTTGGATATATAGGAATGTTCAATAACTGATCTATAGATTTTACAAGTCCAACCTTTATTTTACAACAGAGTTGCTGGAGGTCAGGGTGGTAACCTTTTATCAAAACAAGACCTGTTTTGCAATTGGACAGCCCATCTCTAGTATGTCCAATATGGAACGCACGGGCGGGATCATCTATTTATTTCCAGTCTTTTGGATCGTTTCTAAGCCGCGTCTGGTGCAGATTGACATTCGGCGACTTCACTCGCTGACGTCGCATGCATCCAGTGCAGTTGAAACGGGTTGGTATTTTTTCGATCCTCTCAGGAAAAGAGCTGATGCTTCTCTATTGGGCTGTCCTGAATCAAATACAAATAGTAAAGAGAAAATACTGTTCAAAACTGGAGAAGCTAAGATGAGTGTTTTTGTGTACAAGCTAATACCTTTTCAGCATGCAGTTATATTAGGTTTGTTTATGGTACTGTACAATCTGCTGCACCCCGATGATATCCCTTCATGACAATCTTTCTGATTACAGCTTCCCTGCCCTTGGGCAATCATCTTGTGCAGTCCTGTGAAAGACAGGGAACCAGCCCTTGCTGGAATGATCAAATATTTACTTCAAGTCAAGGCCCTTATAATTTCATTGTTTAATTACTACCTCAAGATGTTTGGTCCTAGACAAAAGACAAGCGGATGAATTAATCAATGCCCTTGTTCTACACCTAAGTGCACCTCAATAAAATAATATAGGCTTTGTAGCATCTTTTTCAAGCGTCTATCTAAACTGTATCTTGGGGAAAAAAGTAAGCGCATTTTCTGGTTCAAACAAGATACTTGAAGTATCAGTAATGCTCTTTGAATTGAACACTAAATACTGCTTGCTTGGTGTTTTGTAAAGCGCTTGGCTGGAGGTGGCTTCGTATTATTTTGTATTATGGCAGAATGTATTTTGTATTATGGCAGAATGGCGGACAATAAACCTTCCCTGCAGCCGATGCGTCAGGCCTTGCTCGAGTTTGGTTTTGAATTATTTTGGTCATTTTTACTGTATATTGAAAAAAAGTAAATACAGTAGTCTCAATATTTTAGTAATAATAACACACAGCGGTTCTGATATCATTGTCATCTCTTTGAACAAGGTTCTTGCATTTCAATTGACTGAATAACTTAATTAATAAATAAATGTGATAACCAAACAGTACATTGGAGCAGCCCATGTCCATTGCCCTTGGTATATAATCATTGTAATGATGTTGTAGTATCACTGCTCTAATTATTCGCTAAAGGATCTTTTAGGCTTCTCTGGTTGTTCATTAGTTTCACATTTTTTAAATAGGCAGTACTTTACAGAACACAGAAAAGTATTCGATCAATCAATCTTTATTTTATATAGCGCCTTTCATAGTGGACCACCATCACAAAGCGCTTTACAAGATGCAGTAACAACAAGAAAATCCATAATACTTTAAATACAGAGAAATGCATAATACATGATATACAGTAAAGAACAATGCATAATACATTAAATAGTGAAAAAAAATGCATAATACATGATATAGTAGCATAATACATGAACTAGTAACAAACAATACAGCAGCTAATCGCAGATATCAGGCATAAAGAGCATGGAAAGCAAAAGAGAACAAGTGGGTCTTGAGAGTTGATATAAGCGAGCAATTGTGGGAGCATCACGCGCCAAAGCTGGGAGAGAGTTCCAAAGAGTCAGAGCCATGAAGCTTAATGAGCATTCTTCAAGTGTGGTGCCTAGTAAAGCGCTGCTGTCTATGCTGTTTAAAGTTATCAAAGTGTTTCTTTGTTTGACTATTCGCTTGACTAAGGTTTATGGACCCCAGTTACATAATTGTTCTATTGGTATTTACTATTATTAGATACTGTAGATCAGTGGTTCTCAATCCTGGTCCTGGGGGGCCACTGCCCTGCTGGTTTTCATTCCAACTGAGCTCTCGGTTACTTAATTGAACCCTTAATTGAACTAATAATTTGCCTAATCTGATCTCTTACATTTTTTTTTAAACAGATGGAGATTTCAAGTTAAGTATAAAATTGTATAAGGAACTTGAAATCTCTAATTTCTCATAAGCCACACAATTGAAAAAGTCAAAATAAGCAAATTATTAAATTCAGTTGAGGGTTCAAAGCGCTCTGGCTCTAGCACTCCAGCTCCAGCTCTGCTCCGGCTCCAGCTCTAGCTCCAGGTCTGGAGCCGGAGCATAGGCCAACCCTAGTGCATAGTAACTTGTAGCTTGACTGGAAATTATATGAACTATGCGGCTATTAAGCCTAAGGCCCTGTGTAAATCGCGATTTCATGGGCTGCACAGAAATCGTGAAATTAGCCTAATAGTAGGATTTTTACAATATTCTTAAGAAATAAAAATACATTATTTCATAATTATTATTTGTATTTCATACAAAAAAAAATCACATTAACGAAACTGTACAGCTCTGCTGTGTGCACTGTGCACATAGTGCTGTGCAGTGATTAAGTCATGCGACTATAGGAAATCTATGCAGGAAATTCAAATACTACACATTGTAAATAAGAAAATGGATGTCTACAAAAGGCTAAAAATGTGTCTGCAGCAGTTCATGTAAAGGGGTATCCAGCAGGAGTTTTACACAGCGGTAAATGTATGTCCTGCAACGTTACAGATCACTACCGAGAATCGTCTATTGACATGCATTTAGATTCAAGTATTCACCAAAAAGAAAGGCAGAAATCCTGTGCAGTACTGCGACTGGTTTACTTGCAAAGAAACAAAAAACGATCATTTCCATGTTCCAAAAGTTCACTGAAAACCGTGAAGCACGAAACACAACATTGTGACCCGACAGAGGCGTTTGTTTGCGCAAATCCCTCTTAAAAATCCAAAAGTTAAGTACATTTTTCAGACTGAGTGCAGCAAATGTTGGAGTGGTTCCTTCATCAGCCGACCTGAGTGCGACATGAGCAATTAATTTGTAAAACAGTCTGGTTGGTTGTCAGCGGTCGCTGACTAGCCGACTGATGCCCGAGATCAGTATGGGTTACACATTGTATCTGTTTTGCAAGAACTAAAACGGCGACCATACACCAGACGTAGAACTGAAATCTGTTCTTGCACATTCACGTTACCAACAGGCTGTTAATTACAACAGCGAATGCGTTCACGGAGATCATTCTGCGCAGATTCTGAACTGCGCATCTCCTTGAACGCACTCAGCGTTTCACAAGCTATTGTAAAGTGCTTGAATAACTTTGACGTTGATTTTGACATCGTCAGTGCATTTATCTATATATTTGATGTTTTTTTTTTTTTTTTAAATAATAATCTGTACACATAATTTATAAAACAGTTCCGTGCACATTCCGCGAAATAAGATACTTAACCCGTTTTTTAAAGAAAATGTCCACGTTTTCACATGGCCAAATTAAACGTGGTTGCAAACTGCTTTGGCATCCTGGATGTCCAAATTGTACGTTTTCTAGCTGTGTTAAAAAGTATGACTAAAATGTGATGAAAAGAAAATAGGTTTCAAAATAAAATGAAGAACTATGCCTCTATTTCCCAAATAAAATCCTTTGGAAATCAAATGTTACCAAGCGACTGTCAACGTGGTTTGCATTCTGGGGGGCTACATGAGTGTGTTGTAAACAGACACAATAACTGCATATTGTTATGTCAAATTATGTATATGTGTGGTGGGTTACAGTTTAATTCAGTGGAAAATGTGCAAATTCAAAACACTTTATCAGTTAATAAAGGCATATTTACTTTTTTCATTTCTATACTAGATATATAACTCGCTATATTGCTATTGTGGATTTGGCACTGGATCAAAAAAAAAAAAACGTGTTAACAATAAAGAATTATTTTATTAACTTATTTTATGTATTTATTTATTGCATATAAAATACTTCTTTATTTCCCGTAGGCCCACTGATTCGTATTCAGGAAAGACACTGCATTTTCAGTAGAATCTAATTGCACATCATAGTGGCTGTGCAGTAGAGCTCTTTACTGACTCGCGGTTGCTCATACTTCCTTCCTCTGCTTGAAATAAGAGGGGTCATCATCTCTAAGCAAGTTTACACTTAATATTTTTCGACTTCGTTTTTTTACGGTGTCGTGTGCAGAATAAGCCTCTCCCTTGTTTCCTCTCCTCTCGTGTGCAAAATGCTTCTTTACTATATATATAAGTGGGAACTGATCATTTGTAATGTACAGTTAGGCTTGTGAGGCGTGGCTGTTTTGAAGACAGGTGATAGCATTAGTGCTGCTGTAGTGGTACTTATAAAGCGGAATTAGCTGCACACATACAAACAAGTTGCAAATATGCCCAAGTGCCCGAAATGCGATAAGGAAGTCTATTTTGGTAAGACAAAGGTTTATTTTTTGGTTTTCCTTTTAGCATTTAAACTAGTAGTCATAAAAAATAAAATAAAAAAATAAACGAAGCAGTATATGTTGCGTAGTCTAGTAGCATGCTTATCTCAAGCAGTGTTAACTTTTAATAATAGATATACTCCACATATAACGAACTAATGTTTATACTTTTTACATCAATAAATATACATAATATAGGATGTAAGCAGAACTCTATACACTATATCGTTATACTACATCGTTTCTGGCTTGATGTATTTGAACTTGATTTTAATCTCGTTATGTATTTCAAAGTGTCTTTGTTTTTGTGGCTTTATATTATCCTGCTATTCGTGGTTTTGTTTTCAATACAGGTAATTGGTGTACAGTATTTGTAAAGCATAATTGACTTTATACAGCATGCGTAGGACTTGTTTATCATAAAAACTTTTCCAAGAATCTTTGGAACCGTACAGAACACGGTTCTGGAATGTGGTGGGCTATTCATTGTAAACAAGGCAATAATAGTAGTTATGCATTTCATTAAACCAGTGCTTCGGACTTCTGAAAAGTATATTGTCAGATTTTAAAATTCCGAAGGGGAGATCATCTTGACTGTGAGAGTGTGAATAAAATACAAGCAGCTAAGAACAACCAGGTTAACAAGCATCGTGGTATTGCTGCTATGAACAAGTGGCGAGTCGAGTGTTTTTATGCCGCGGTGAACTAGGTATCGAATCAAAGTTTAAATTATTTGTGTATATCGAAGTTTATCAACTGGATGGTCAATGTGTTAGACGTTAGTTTAACTTTTGCAGGCAACCAAATGCACATAACTGCCAGCTTTGTGTTTTTACTTTAAAAATAAGTAAGCGGTTCTTTGTTTCATTGTGATTAAAATTACAAGTACAAGCAAATTACTCTTGGCTTGTCACTTGTTAATCCTCTGGCTATTTATTTTTTAATCAGTTCAAGCAAAAGTCAATATAAAACATGATGCCCCAGAGAAGAAGATAACTCGTCTAGTTATACAGACTTTCACATTGTTTGAAATGTGGGACTTATCATGTAATGGTACAGATAGCTTCAATGTTGCTACACTATTTGTATTATGTCAAGGCGGCTCAACGGTCTGCATGGAAAGTAAGTTTCACATTGCAGCCTGTTTGTTCCTGCCATGAACTTGTTTTGATTTGTGTCTAGCTTGCTTATAATGTGTCTTTCAAGGCAGTAGTGCAGTCTCATGCTGTAGGAAATTGAATATTGACTAATCCTTAAGTGCCAACGCCCTTTTTTGTACTTTGGATTTAAACTGGGTAGATTTATTTTATTGTTATTTATATTGCATATCTATCATTTACAAGATTAACAAGGCCTGCAAAGTTCACAACATAGACAGCTCTGTTCTCCTGGGAATATAACTGAATTAAATGTTCAAAGCCCAAACTACATGTTTGCAGATGCTGACTACAGAGTGAGGGTGCCATATGTTTAGTAAAACTTTTTTTAATTTATTTTTTAAACAGGTAGTCTTGCTTCAGCAGCATCACTGCTTCAAACACCAAAAATGTTTAAATTATCCTCCACAATTTGATCCAACAGCAAACAAATTAAATATAAATGATAGCAACGCGTTTGGAATTACGAAAATGAGAATTAATTAGCTTTTTTTTTAAATGTTAGGTGCTTCTGTCCTCAGTTGAAGCCTGACAAGTCTACTATTTGTCAAATGTAAACTAGTGGGTTTCCTGTTGCTGTTATGGAATGTTTTTTTTATTTGCATAACTTGGTTACTAGGGTTATAATTGTTGTTTAAGTAACAGGTGGACACCTGCACACCCCTATACACGCTCAAACAGAAGTGGTCTTCATTTTAAAATCCAGTAACTAAATAAATCTATTTCATTTGTGGCAAGGTTATTAAACCTGTATTCAACTGAAAAACCTATTTTTAAATTAAGTTGTGTGTGTGTGACATCTGTGGGTCAAAAGTTGAAAACGTTTGAGGCACCAATTCTGACATCTGGCATTCACTCAGCCTATGCTTAGAATGCTTTACTTATTCTCCTCAAGACACTAGTGAAACATGACTTCCTTTCAATTTACTTCAAGCTAGGGTTAATGGAAATGGATGTATTGCAGAGAACTGATGATTGAAGCTTCATTAATGTAAAGGCACCTTGCTTCATATACTCTGTCTCTTTACTAAGGAGTTTTATCAGTATGCAAATATGTTATGATTTATTTGTAACTTGCTGTGCACACCTTACCCTACCACTGAATACACACAAACAGATACATAAAATCTTACCACGCAGGCAGTAAGTGATAAAACAATAAATCAGTAACACATTGAAAAAATGTTCTAGAAACTATGTAATGAAGAAGTGAACAACTGTTTAACTTCAACTTCATACAAACTTACACCCAAGGCAAAGTGTGAAGCAATATAAGTTTTGCTGCAGTCCTCACAAAAGCTATGTACCCTGAAGTTATCTTATTAGAGGCCATTTTAAATAATAGAAACAAACACAGTGGTTGAAGATTGATAACATTCATATCTAGAAAGGGTGTGTGGCAATTCAGGTTTCTTCCAAAGATACTGCAGATTGTTTTATGGATAGGTGTGCCTCATAATGGCATTATGTTAAACGCCTACTTGTATACTACATTTTGGATCCCCACACATTCCCCTTTACCAAAGACCTTATCAAATTCCCAGCAAACCAGAGAAACCACTCCCTGTATCAAACCACCAAAGCAGACGCCCTTCTCACTTAAGATCAGTGGCTAGCTCCATATCCATTTATGTTTGAGTTCTCAGATAATAATGTGCATACACAAATTGCAATGAACAAATATGTCAATAGAATACATCCTATGATTTTAATAGTAGAATTTACAACTGCTTTGCTGAGCTGATAAGTAGGTTTTTATTGCTGATTTTTATTGACATTACAATCTGCAAAGGGTTCTTGCGGGATAGTCCCTGAACTCAATTACAAAAGGTATTGGGGATCGATTCTGTTAAACTTTTCAAAATTAGAACTTGGATATAGATTGGCCTTTGCAACTGCCCAGGCCTCTGTCTCTTAATTGTAGTAGTGCTGTTTTTTTACTAAATATTTACAGCGCTCTGAGGTGTAGCTTACACAGAAAGAGCTTTATAAGTCTAGGTGTTTTTTAAATTATTGTTTTGATGTAGCTTGAATAATGAAATGTGTGGGAGTGCTGCAGATAAAATGCTGTGTATTTTATTTATAATCTGTATTCTTATTTTGTGTTTAATCGTGCAGCTGAGAAAGTCACCTCCCTTGGCAAAGACTGGCACAGACCTTGTTTAAGATGTGAGAAATGCAGCAAGACCCTGTCATCTGGATCCCATGCAGAGGTAAGATTTGTACAGGTTTGTAAACTAAAATTGGGAGCAATGTTTCACTTTATCAGTGCATCAGATAATTTGATAAATCACTGATGGTCAGTCTGTGCACTCGCACTAGCTTGCACCCCCCTAATGTCTTAAATGTTTGTGTGTGTGTGGGGAGGGGGGAGTTATGCCCAATCAAATGTCATTTTATCAGTCTAATAGTTTCGACAACCAATATGAATAAAGACACCTATTTACAAAGCTTTAACTAATGA
The DNA here is from genome assembly GCF_017654505.1 of Polyodon spathula. Classification (NCBI taxonomy): domain Eukaryota; kingdom Metazoa; phylum Chordata; class Actinopteri; order Acipenseriformes; family Polyodontidae; genus Polyodon; species Polyodon spathula. The sequence goes on from NC_054545.1 coordinate 13,291,304, forward strand.
GTATTCTTAAGTCTGCTTCTACAAAAAAAATTCAGTTTGATATTCAGATAACCATTTTCATGAATAACTTTTATTGAAATAACTCATGTTAAAGCTTTGTGAATGGTCCTTTGTTTCAGGAGACAATTGACCAAAGGCAAAATTAAGAACTGATCACTGGTAAGGTGCTGTCTTCATGAAGCCTTAGATTAAAAAAAAAAAACGTTTTCACACACCTTTAAACATTTAAACGCTTTTCATGTTTTGCTATCGGAGCAAGTACCTTTTAGCAAAACATGCTGTCTGTGATAATGAATTTTGAATTATGGTGTGGTTCACTGGTCCACTTCACTTTTCAGTTTTTGCTGATACATTTTATTCCTGTAGAATCTGCTAACGTGCAACCTGTTATCAATTCGACTGTATAGTTCCTGTTGTAGACTTTTTGTTGAAATGTTTGTCAATGAATTGTATTTCTATTAGTGTTGCTAAATCTAACCTACCACCATTGAGTGTTTCATAGCTATGGATTGAAAGACATGCATAGTTGGCCAAAAATGTACTTTTGCCTTTGCAGCGAGATGGAAAACCTTACTGTCACAAACCATGTTATGCTGCCCTGTTTGGACCTAAAGGTTGGTTGTTTTTTTATTTTCTCAAAATTATTGCAAGAGTCAGGTGCTTTGAGCCAAATGCAGCAACATTTTACTGAAACTTTCTGCCCTTAAAACATGCATGGAGGTTTAAACAGGTTGGAAGTGTCTGGAAGTTATTTGCTTCTGTTTATGGTTTGAATGGAAGGATTCATGTAGTAATGTGGCAATAAGGCTAGGAAAGAGAGCCACCATTAATGACGCACCCTATGTGATACAAAAGAGCATGTAGTCATCCTTTTCCACTGTGACACTAACTTCAGATTATAACCAGGACAGATGGCAAGCTATATATAGACATGGTTTAATCTACTGCTGTCTGATCCCGTTATCACACACAGTGATAGTGATATGATGGGCCATGCTCTCATGCCACACTCGGATAGTCGTAATCCTTTTCACACACAATATTCCTGAAGTTCGTAATTCATTATTCACTTCTAGTTAATTCACACTTCTAGATAATAATTGCTCCTTGTTGCCTTGACAATAAACACTGCATTTTAACCCTGTAAACCAGTAGTTTTTTTGTCAGCTAGTTGCTTTGGGCTAATTCTCTGTTTCCTTTTCTTCATAGGGTTTGGACATGGAGGAACTGAAAGCCACACCTACAAATAGATTAGAGTTTAGGTAAATGCTTTGTGTCACTGGCAGTTTAGGTATTTTTCACAGTTATATACACAAAGGTAAAATACATATTTATGTAACAGTGGTTTTAAGGGTGTACATTCTAAACCACAATAAAAAACAAAACAAAAAGAACAATAGTGATTCATGCTAAAAATCACCAACAACATTTATTGTACAAGAATTATACAGAACCTTGGGTTCTGATGCATTTGTGGAAATTGCGTAAATTATACTATGTTGGTCTTTTGCCAACATACTGTATAAGAACACTAGTATTTTGCAATACTAAATGGACTAAAATGATCTGTTTCTTCATTCTAACCTACTTCAAGAATCCCTCTACATTGGGCCACATATTAAATATATTGTAAAATAAATAAAAACAAATATACCAACACAGACATTTCCAAGAATGGTATGCCATTCTTTTATAAATAAAGCAACTACGGCCTAGAGTATTAAGTTACTTGGGTGTAACTGGAAAATGTTATCCTATGCACAGTCCTATTTGTATGCCTTCAGGCATTAAAGGGAAGAGCAAAACAAACAAACAAAAAAAATCTTCCAGTGTATGATTATCAGTGATGTAGTTGTCATGTCATATACCAGTCTAGCAACCATCTGGCACACATTTGTACAGTGAAACTATTATAATCGATCCCTTTAAAAAGAGGGGTGAATGCATGGTGAAGGCTTGCATGCAGATGTGTTTGCATTGTATGCATGTTTCATGCACGGTTAAACCAAAAATATAGCAAGCACATTGTATGAATGTCATAGGACTGATTGATTTGTTATGCAAATAGAATGACATGTATTGGGGAATGGAAAACTCACTATTGCTGTTGCAAATCAGTTTAAGTCATGTTAGGCAATACAGCAGTCAATGGTGGCTGTATTACTTACTGAATCCTTGAAGCTCAACCATTAGAGCATGTGTGGACAGTTCACTATTAATTGTGTCTTTGTCTTTCCTTTGTCTAGGTCATACACATAAACCAGCACTTATAGAAAGAAGGCAACATGCAGCCAACGTTTTATTTACTTCTTTAAGTATGTTAGCTGCACAAATGGGTTGAAATGTTTGCATTAAAGGTTTTGTTTTTAAAAACTGCTATAGTTTTTTTCTTTTTTTAACCAGAGATCAGTATGCTAAAGGGAGGGAGAATGGTTCATAACAAGCACACAGCACCACTTACAAGTACTGACCACACATTTTGTCTGTAGGTCCAGTGTGTTGTTGTATGCTGATTTTAAAAAGCACCAGAAAACAAAACCCAACACATGGAATACATTCCACCCTCCAAAGACACCCACTGGCAGTGTTTGTGTGCATTGAAAGAACATACTGTGCTGTGATCATTTTATCAAACTTTTTTTGAAGCATGAAATATAAGTAAACTAAGCACCACAGTCAGCATTTGTACCAGCATGATTGTTTGGTTTTTATTATTGTTTTGGAATACAAACACAAGGCTTAAAAATTGGATTTTTTTTTTTTTCTGAATCATAAAATAAAAGCGCTGCCCGTTTGACCTCAGGGTGTGGTTTGATTAGAGGAAGACAACTAGCTCCAAACCAGGTTTGATATTGCGTGCTAACAGTGAAAGAAAGGTAAACAAGTTCCAATGTGTTTTGCATTTGGCATAATGACTGTAATTGAAGGCACTCACAATAGAATCTTGTTTTCTAGTTATAATCTTGCTTTGCCCACATTGTCATAAACGGATCGTCAGATTGGTCCATTACACAACAAAAGAATGTGTCCCTCTTCACCCTGGTAGCAAGATGAAATTACCAACATTGAGTCTTCAATATATTCACAGATCACAGGTTAGGGCTGAATTGTCCATTCCATATGATATACATTTATAGCAGCCTTAAAGCATACAAAAAGATATTACAAAACATAAAGCTCATCACAACTAGTGGTCTGGCTTTTTTAAATGTAATGCATCAAAATATAGTTTTCCAGTGCAGCAATCTAACTGAAAACTCTTTAATTACCAACATCCACAAAACTGACTGGATATGTACTTTACTAATAGAGAATGTCCATGTGTTGTAACTAATGCAAACCTATGACCAATTTGTCAGCATTTCTGAATCCCAGACAATAGTCCTGAATCCCGTTAGAGGTAAAGGTCAGAAAGTTGTGTTTTTTGGCCTCACACCCTGAATAATTATCAGTGTTTAAAAACAATAAAGTCTCTAGTTAGAAATGTTATTTTATAACTACTTGTCAACCTACAAAAAAGGAGTCACACCTCACACAAACTACAGAGTTTCAGTTTTTCTATAATAATTTTTTTAAGGTAAACCCATAAACTCTGAGGGCTTCCATTTATTTCCGTTGTTATTTTTTTAAAAAACTGGAATAACCATAAATATAAAGCTGTTCAGCAGCTTCTGCCTGCGGTAGTTCCAGACCTGCCATAGTGCTTTGGTAGTCATGGTTACAGGCCACAACACAGGTCAACCTATTGACAGCTGTCCTGCAACTGTGGCACACTACAGAGCTCTATTGTCTGCATGCATTTTTCACCTTCAGCAAAATATAAATAAAAAATATGGGAAGCTAGCCACTGAAGGGATAACTGCAGTTTGCTTCAGGTTGGAAAGCCTTAATATATCTGCCCACCATGAAAATTTTTTTATTTCTTCAGAATTCACTGTGGTGTAAACCTCTATATCACTGACTCTTAACTATTTTCAGGAAATTAAAAAGCCACAACATTGTAGTGTGCACATTTAACAATAAATAGATGGCACACACGTTTAAGGGGGCATTTAAAAATATGTATTTCAGTTGTTTTAATCCTTTCAGAAAACAGTTGGTGCGGGACAGGGATGTATCCATGTAATTACTATATGAAACACTACATTTGCTCTCAGCAATGTCACATAGAACCAAAGGTTTTCAAAAGTCTCCAGGAGATGAAGACTGGTACTTAAAATGAAGGTAATATAAAACCAAGAAGATTAAGATAATGTCTACTATGTAGAGTTTATTTCTGCTTTTAGGTGATGACACTTTAGATGGATTTGCCATTGACAAAGTCCTACAACGTAGTACTACATATTTTAGAATAATGCATGTTTCAGATGAAGCTTTAAGCCAGCTACAGAGGGGGTGCGAATAGAATCTGTAGTTGCATATTCGCTGGTGTTGAAAGATCTTTAGAAACAACTGTGGCACTGCTTAGAAGGGGTGTGAAATGAAATCTCTGAGATTGCAAAACTGATTAATCAAATGATATGCCAAGCGTTAATGCGAGTCAGGCTTACTTTATTAAAAACAAATGATGTGTTATGAAAAAACATCAGATCCAAGAATTGGATTAACTTTAACTTCCAAGAGATTTTGATAAATTACTGTACTCCCTTATAGAGTAAGCCAAGAACACATTTTTGCATTGTGAAAAGGCTAGTTTCCAGATTAGTTAGCTGTCCTCCAGGAATTGACTTTAGCCATTTTAAAACTAAAATAGGGTGTTAGAGGAAACCTTTAAGTAAGGAAAACCTTTTCTCTTTGCCAACCAATGTTCCAGTCGAATCATAACAGCAACTTGGCACAGCCAGGACTCAACGCTGCGCTCGACTGACTGCATGACTCATCCTGCACACTATGTGGTTATGCCTTTACTAGGTAAGCCCCAGCTTTTTATGGGGCTCTACATCACAGATAAAGATAATCAGAACAGCTGTTTAGAAGCTGTTTATAATGCCCCAGGCAATTTACAACAGTCTAGAAATTATGAAAACCAAGCAAGAGAACAGTAAAGCTATATTCTGTACACACATATTGCAGTTCCAGAGTTTTGAGGTCTAAAATACCATGGCCTAACAACTGAGATTATGTTACTTTCACAAACAGTACAACCAGAGAGTGCATTCAAACAAGTTTCATGTTTCTAAATCTTAACTGCAAATGTTGTCAAATTATGCAAATATATATACATTTTTTTCAACATAACTTTGTCAGTTAAGTGTTAACATATCAATTCCTTAGTCATTTTACCTGGATTGTGAAAATGTTCCACCCTTTCAAAACTGTTATTAACCAACTAGCTTCTTACTTATTGATTAACATGATTAGAAGTCTATAAGATGGTTTTCTGCATATGTTTGAACTAGGATACCATGCTTAATGCTGCCTGGTAACTATACCAGTTAGAAATGCTAGGGTGTTTTCTACACAAAAGGAAACATAGTTTCAAAGAACCTGATTAGCACCCTGATTTCAATGATGAGGTTTATAATGAAAGTACTGTGCTATGCAGTGTTACTTATAATAAAAGGGGCCGCACACCGGCAAAGACTTACAGCAGAATCCGTATTGCTTCCAAGCATTACCGTGTGTATGTTGGCTTGGCACACAGCACCTTTGTAACTCTACAAAATACGTTTATCAGGAGACTGCTAAATTAGCCATAGCCCTCACAGACAGCGGGATAAGATGGGCAGATAATTAGGCTCTCATGTTTTCAGTGCAACCTACCTGGTTGTTGTGTACTAAATGATGGCAACAGGATCTGTGAGGAAACTCAATGCTGCTCAGCCAACCAAGTAAAACACAGGTGGTCGATTCGCCTGGTGAGAACTACTCTGACAATATAGAACTACTCTGACAATATAGAAGTACTCTGAAAATTTAGTACTCTGAGAATATCCGTGCCTCCAAAATTTAAACTACCATCTCCGGGGGCATTCCAAGAGCATCTTCTGTTTAAATATTTCCCTAACCTAATCTTATGAATAGTTAAAATAACTAGCATTTCCAACTAAAATACAAATATTTAAATTTCTTCATCCTTGATGAAAATCATTTTCTAATAGAGATCATGTCTCCTTGGTGCCTGTTAACCCTGACTTGTTAGCTCTTTCGCTTTTGACTCGGGATACATAAACTCTGTTGCAGTCAGCTACCAGATGTTAGAGTCTTCACTGATGGAAAATCATGCTTAAAAGTATATATTTCATTAATACTGCAAGGTAGAATGTTCCTTTTTTAATTCACTTTATTAATTCATTTGTGTAGAGACACAGCAAAGTCAACTCTCTGTTTGTACAGGCACACTTTCAGGCTCTACATGTTTATGACATGACATCAAGCTGGTTGCTTTAACCACAAGGCCACAAAGACTTTACATGATCACTAGTCTTTGGTATAATGCATGGCAAACTTATATTGCACAACTTAAATAAATAAAACTCACATGATTAACCCTTAAGCATTTGTCAGTTTGAATTACTGTATTGTTTTACATGTGTATAGTTTTATCACCCCCCCCCCCCCCCCAAATAAATAAAGAAATAAATAAAAAAAAATAAATAATAATATTCACTTTTTGTTGGAAAAATTTCACTTACTTAAAAGTTTTAAAGTCTTATTCTCTAAACGCTTAGATACTCTCTCAGTCAATCAGGTTCTGTTTGTTGATTATGTTCTATAGTAGTTAATGACTTTTCTGAAAGGGAGTTGACTGTTGACTTGCCACATGTAATTGTTTCAGTTGATGTTTGTGTGTTCAAGTATGAGCAATTAAGGATAGGCAGAATTTGTGCAATGATGTAAAATACTTTCATTTATTGTGTATTGGTTGTCATGGTTTGTTAGTTTTTTTGACAGTTTTATTTTAGTTGATCGTTTCTTAAAATGAGTAATGCAGGAAGTGAAACACACTAAGCTTCAGGATGCAGTATTGCAAAATTCAGCGAAGGGAGGATCATTTCTTAAAAACAAAGAATGTTGCAGAGGAAGCTATGGCTTGTTATGAATGTAACTCCATTACACCAGACTCCCCAAAATTATCTTACAGAATTTTTTTTTTTTTTAAATGTCACTGAAAACAATTTAAAATGCTAACTCGTTTACCTCTCAAGCACTACTTTATGACTACGCACCCTTCCCTGTTTGTTTATTTCTCTGCTTGTTTTTATGCTGATATTTCAACTACACCTCTCAGCAGCTTTTTCCTGTGTTGTGGTACAAAAGTCATTCTACTAGTTTGGCTTGCAATCAGACTATGTAACCTAGAGAATAGGTACAAGGATGTTGCAGTTTATCTGTAGCATTATTTTGGAAATATTTGCATATGCAGAATAGAAAAAAAGGCAGCACGGTGGCGTGGTGGCTAGCATTTACCTCACCGCTTGCGTTGCTGCCTCACAGTTCTCCCTGTGTCTGTGTGGGTTTTCTCAGGTTACTCTAGTTTCCTCCCACAGTCCAAAGACATGCTGTTCACGTTGATTGCTCATTCTAAATTGATCTCTGTTTGTCTGTGTGTGATGGACTGGCGTCCCATCCAGGGTGTAGTCCTACCTTGCCCCCTGTGTCTGCCAGGTTAGGCTCAGGCTCACCGCTACCCTGTAAAGATTAAGAGGTTAATGATAATGGATGGATGAATAGAAAAAACAAAACATTTTCATCACAATAAAAAGTGGGGCAAGTGATGTGGAAGTTAATAAGAGATAAAGGCAATGGATTATAAAGTATTGGTTATCACTCCTTTAATTTCCCTGAAGAAACAATAGCAGACCTGTGTGGTTCTGTTCTGCCATGAATCATACCATTGTAACAGTCTTTGTTAGTACAGAATACTTTGCCATTGTAATGCCACTACAGTGTTGATGAAGATCACTTGCAAAGGGTTGCCAAAAAGTGACCCACATCAAGCGGTGCTGGCTGCTGTCCGGTAAGACCTAAAAAAAATAACTCATCCCGTTGTGATGTACTGCTGTACATACTAGAAGGATCCTGATTCCTGCATTTACCAGTGCTGTCCAGTAGCTTGTGTTGGGAGCACATGTGCCTCAGCTGGTCATCCTGGAGCAGAGTGCTGACAGGTGTAATTAGGAAAGATATGCTGTATTACTGTAACCTTGAAGTTGTCAGTTGAGAACTGTGACCTGTGAATGAATAAAGAACATTTTTATCTCCTAGCTCAAATCCTAGATCAAGAAGATACTATACAACAGCTATAAAAAACATATCCACATTGCCCTATATAAAAGGAAGAAGCCTTACAGGTACCTACCATTTAAGAAGAGATGCACTAGAAAACCTGATGAAGTAACAAAGCTAATGAGCAACATACTGAATTAATTTAGCGACCTAAATCTCTTGATTTTGTTTAAGCGTTTGAAGAATTGCTAAACATTTAAAGTAGTAGTTAACTATACTGAAGGGTTAACACAGCCCTTGAAAGACCTTTGCAATGCACAGTACCATGGTGAAAGCATTTTCAAACCACAGGAAATGTGTGGTATGTTTTTCAGTGCTTACCGTCACCTGTGCTACAGTTAGTTTAGTCTCACTCCCTTTTTTGAAGTGAAGGGCAGTATACCTGAGTGCTTTCCTCAGCATATTTATCTTAACCTGCATGACTGTGTCATCTTGTGTTGATATTGGCTGAGGCTTGCTTGTTCCAGTGCCTGTTTTCACTGCAGCTCCCTTATCTCTGTAATGTTGCCAGGGACGTTGTGTGTTTATATTTAAAGAACAAAAATGATTTGTGAGTGAGGCCTCAATTAGAAAGTAGATAAATGCTTGGTATTATGCCTTTTACATATTGACTTTTATATTTTATTATACAAAATGATACACATTTTATCATGCAAAGTGACTATTGGTTTTTGTATTTCTCGTTTTTGTCCCATTCATATGGAATTTTCTCTTTTAAAAAAAAAGTTTGTCGTCCTTATCAAATTAAGTAGCCATTTCAATAGTTCTACTGCTGTGCTGTGAAGGAGCCTGCTTCCTGGTAACCTGTTTACAATACAGTTTGAACAATTCTGTCTTTCTGGACAAAGCCAAGGGATACTGTGGAGGAGTAAATAATAACTCTTTATGAATAATAAATATACAGCAATAAATCTCAAGAGTGTTTCATTGAAACATATGGAAAAAAAATATTTGACTGCCCCTTGTGTTTCATCAGTATGATGACGAATGGCCATGTGTCTCGATCTTTGGTCATTCCTTATTATTCATAACATAAAACTGTAACCTCTCAATAAAAGCTACTTATAAAATGACAAGAGTAAGAGGGGCAATCTCACTGGCTAACAAGTGTTCCAATCTGTGTCACCATACCATCACAGCTTGGAACTTTCATAACCACTATGTCTGATTCACTTTACAACCAATCACAATGGGAGGTGTGGGCTAATCACACCCTCCAGGGTCTTCAAATATGGCCCAAAGTCCACAGGCTTAGACTGGTTCACTTGGCTTCACCTCATTTTGAACAACACCTGAGGCATGCCCATTATGTGTTATTGCTTTTATAGCCCTGCCAAAAGACAAGGCAGCAATTATGGTACTACAGAAGAGGGAGCCCAATATTTAGATAATTTGATATTTGTCTATTTCCCTCTTTCTCTCCTTCAACCTGTAAAAGTTTACCATGCTTTTCCTACATGCTTGAACTATGCCTTTACCATACTTCTCTATGGTTTATCGTGCATGTCTATGTATTGCCATGGTTTCTCTATGTTTATTGCTGTGTTTACTACTTGCTTTGCTGTTACCATGGTATATTTTGATAGGGTGTTCTGCTTTCTTTCACACGGGCTGATACTCTGATCAATGTTTTGTTAGCTGTTATATAACACAACAGCTAAAGCTTCTTGAGAGAAGGAATTTCCAGAAACGTGCCCCTCCTTTAAAAGCCTGTCAATTTAACACATGTCAACAATGTTAGGAGCCATCAGTTCAGAAGCTTGTCCCGAGACATTTCCATCTTCTATCCTACAACTCTGTATAAAAGACGGCTTCAGACTCCTGCCAGGGAGATTTTCATTTTAAAAGTACTCATTATTAGGAGTATGTACCATTCTGGAATGCATACAAATGAACAGGGAGTTCACTTAAATGTTTTATGAAAGGGTAAAAAAACACAAATTAAGATAATAATAAATAAAAAATGTAAAGGTAGAATAAGGTGTACAAAATATTTCTCTAACCTAAATTCATGTCATTTGGTTTCCAAATGTTGTGGTTATTGTTTTTTTTTGTTTTTCATTACATCCCTAAATCTTTTTTTTTTTTTTTATTTGAGCTCAGCATGGTTCATAGCAATATTTTATCTGCTGAAAAACATTTAAACATGCTTCTAGTTAGGAAAGGCATTCTGTATCATAAATATGAGGCTAAATTTAAGAGATTAAGACTGGTCTGATTATTAATCTCACCTCCAACTCCTGTGAGAGCTTCTCTGTAATGAAAAAAAAAAAATTTGCATCTCATTAGACCCAATTAACTCAACCAGCACTTCACAATGAAATACTCAACAAGGAAGGTCACGCAAGTATAAGTGAGACAAATAATTAAATTAGTCTTAATCTCTTACCTATATCCAGTAACCAGATGATAATCATTAAGTCTGTTATGCAAAGTGTTCCCTTTGTAGGTTCATAACAGAGCTTTGTTTAAAACCTCCAGTGACATTAACAGTGCTGGCCTACGACTGGTATATGTCCAAGCAATTTATTTTTGAATAATTTTAAAACCATGTGCAGAATCAAAAATAACTCTCAAACTCTCAAATGCTGTGTTTAAATGAGTTAGCTCTTAAAGTCATTTCTTTGTAGAACATTTGAGACCTGGTGATGAATGTAATAGGTTTCTTTCAAACCCTTCCTGGCTTGTTGCTCTGTAATTGACTCTTCAGCCAACTTGAGTAACAGCATGTCCTGCAATAAAACCAAATACTGTCTCTTCTGAAATTGATATGTTTGATTATTCTAATATTTTTACAAGCAGTCGAGTTCCGGCCTGCCTAGCAGATTATAGGCCCACTGAAGACGATATGCTACATTAGCTTTGGCTGTAAACATGGTGCACAGGTGTGACAGTTATCACACCGTTAATGATACTTTACACTTCCACTAACAAAATGAAATTGCAGCACTTCACTCCAGGCCTCTAATACTGCAATGACACTATGATACTAACATTTATAGTTTTTCATTCGCTGTGCGAGCATTTCAGAGCAACCCACAGAACCTGGGAAATATAACTAGGGCTTAGTCTTGACCACCTGTTGGTAATCGCAAGCTTCATTAACACAAGCTATATTATTTGGACACCAGTTGCATAGAGTGCTATATAGACATGCCCATATATATATATATATATATATTACAGAATATCAGCCTTGGTAAACCCCTTCCATGATTAGAACATAGTGTAGTAAATCTGTACTGATAAAGTACCATGATACTGGAATACATTTACCAGTTAGTCAACCCAGGAGAAAACGCATTTCAGGAGAATATATAATCATGCATTACACAAAGTGGATGTATAATTATTACTGTGATACCCTAAGGATGATTAAATCATAAGAAAAGAAAAATAAAACTCTCCACATTCTTTCTGTCATGCTGGTACAATTGCAACATGATATACAGTAGGTGAAGGTGTGGCGCATTCCTAATGAAATATCCAGCAATACTGCTACTTCAGTATGTACATGGACCCTTTCTTCAACTCTGGCAAAGTATTTTGTGATCTCAGCTGCCTTTGAAATCTGACAATAATACATTTAGACCATCATAATAGCATAATATTCTAACAAAGACAGGTAATTGTGTTCAATTATCGTTTACCCTTGGGCTTCTTTGACGTGGAAGGTATTAAAAACATGAAGTCATGTACCTGCCTCAGGTAGAGTATGTGTTACTGAGATCCATCTGTGTGGGTTTTATTGTTACCGTTTGTTTTCAAATGCAGGCACTAAATGATTAATTAATGATGTATTAGCTGCAGACATAGTATTTAGATTCTACTACTTTTTGCTTTGGCCTTACCTTACTAAAGATCTTAAAATTTGCCAATGCAGAGGCAATATAATGGTTAAAGTTAAGTTGGTTCCCATTTCTGCCCAGTTTACACCTGGGTGCATATATGAGTACAGAACAAAATGCTACTTATGAGGCAGAACAGAAGGATTTTGTCTACACTCAAATAATACGCTATGTAGTCTATTACTGTAATATCATGTAACTCTGAAAATCTGCAATCTTGTTTATTTCATTCCATACATAGTTAATGGTTCCTGTCCTGATTTACAACTTTACCCACAACTCCTGCTCCACCATTCTCCTTCTTGCCATCTTTACTACACCCAGATAACTACTGAGCATGTGCAATGAGATAAGAGGAACCAAAGGAACATAAGAATGTGTATGAACAAGAGGAGGTCATGTGACCCATCAATAACCCCTAGTAGTTGATTTATTTCAAAATTGTGTCAAGTATGGTCTTAAAGGATCCCAATGGTTCAGCATGAACAACATGGCTAACCCATTCCACACCCTCAGCACTCTGTGTAATTCTCCTATCCTCTGTTGACTCGCTACTGTCTACTTGGAAACTATGAAATCCCATTGGTATGTGTGAACTCACCCTGCATGTAATAACTCTCAATCTGCCCCCTGGCAACAGTATGAATATGTTTGGACTGATCGAGGTTCTGGCTGTCCTGTCATAGCCTGTTTTTGAAGCTGTGTGTGATGTGATGTCTACATTGATTGAATCTGAGTTGGTACGCAAACCTAGTCGGTTTCTTCTAATCCACTGATGATTAATTGAGCTTAAAAGATGCTAAAAAAAAGTTTCAACTGTGCAATTGTATCCCTCAGCATCCCACTCAAAGTGGTGACAGTCTCATTACACTATGTAACACAATTTTTGTTCCTGGGTAGTAAGTGTTATTTCCTAATTGCTTATGCCTCAAAAGTATAGAAAATGGCTATTATTCCCCACAAACTTTGCTTTTGTGACCAGGACAGTGATATTTCAAAATATCACTATTTCCAATGGTAAAACTGGCAAATGCATGTCTTCTCGTTCGCACAAAGTCAGAAAAAAACAACATATGAATCCAAATTAACATGTATTTATACTAAAGTAATACAAAGATGACTACAAAAGATTTAGAAGTGAGTAGTTTTTCGAGATTTACGATTATACTGTAAATACAGTATAAATTGCCTCAAGTGATGATCACTTTGCTTTTGCATTGCTGAACAATGTCTTGGAGCAGTCTACCAACATGACTGTCCTCACCACTGTGGCTCCTGCTCCCATAGCTGTAGAGATCATATACAGTATCACATAACATGATCAACCTAACTTGCATCTCTAATTCAAGACAAATTCAATGAGGTAGACAGGTCCTAAAAGAAGTGGCCAGGCATGCCTGGTATCTATAATATCTGGAACATATAAGCTGGAATTGTGTCACATACATTTAAATGAGGTCACTTACAGTATGAGGAAAATGTCAACACGAATTAACAACTGATTAAAACCCTCAAAAAACCTGGTTATAAAATGGTAAATAATTGCAAAAATGTGCTCCAACCTAATATGAGGCATATTTCCTTTTACTGTCTCTATTTGTTATCTTTAGACTGATGGCTTACATAGATTTTTTACTTTACATTTGAAACAAAAAGTGAATCTGTATTTCACTTAAGTAATTGAAAATCCATGGCACTTCTTATTATTTACGGCTCCTACTTTCTTACTCTACCTTTGACAAGCACTAAGAGTATGAAAGACATCTGGATTATGTCTCTTATACACAGATGGCGTGCATATAAAAATAGTCCCATAACCGCAGATTAGGAGAGCTGCAGTTCATATGGTAAAGATCTTAGGTTTCTGAAGTTAAATCAAACTTTCCTGTAATGGTCGATTAAGAGTAAGTAGCAAAATATAACGTTACACATCCCCACATGTTGCTACAACTGTTTAGACAACATTCCTGTAATTTTCATTTTTAACATCCTGACAACTTTGAACTCTTATAACACTTTAAAGTGTTTCAAGGTTCTTTTCAAAATGGCAGCTCTTGTTATTCTTTAAGCTATATGGTTTTAGAAAATATATTATTTTCTTTCATGAGTTATTTCACTCCATATTTTGTTTAAATATCCACTGAGGGGGATATTTCAGACAGGGGGTTACAGTACCTCCTGCGGTTACAGACTGGGACTCCACTGTAAAAAAATATCGGCTACCTGACTACTGCAACAGTAGCTGTATGTTTCAACAAGGGCTTTAAAAACAACCGCTTCTGGTACTATGTACCAAGCTGCATACAAAGAACATCATGTATTTCCTGTTAATGTCTGCTTGGGAAACTTTTGCAGTCCTTTCTTTATGATTTCTGCAAGCTCCAATTCTCGACGGTTTAAACAATGCAGTCCCTGAATATTCCCATTCAAAGCCAATTCAGAAAATAAAACACCAGCACTGTCAGCCATTTTTTCTCAAGCAGAGTTTATGTAAACTGGATTTTAATGTATTTTATTTGTTATATTTGGCATAGTTATATTGGAGGGAACATTCATATCTGGCATTAAAAGAAGTATAACTGAAAAGAAACTTCCCAGCCACTTCCTTTAAAAACTGGCCAAGCCTAAAAGAACAGTTTCAATCAATAGCAAAAGGGAGGATTCAAAACCATGAGCTTGTTGTTGAGAAATTAAAACTTTACTGGGCGAGCCAAAGCAGAAACTCTGTCAATTCTCTGTACCACTTTATTTGACTTGGATTCCATGTAGCATTTATAACACTGTAAAACTATGTGCATGAACAGTTTAAAAAACAATGTAAAATATAGGTGTTAATAAAAATAAAAAATGTGCCCAGTGTTATTACAATGCTACAAAATTGTATTCATTAATAATAGGTTTCTATAAATACAGTGTAAGTGTCAATGGTTATAAGTCACAGACATACATTTGAAATGCTGAATTTTCAGTGACACAATTTGTTTTGTAAAAAATGTTGAGTGTGATGAAGCTTTTTGAAGGTGTTATGAATGCTACATATCAATCAATCAACTTTTGTTTTATGTAGCGCCTTTCAAAGTGGACCACCATCACAATGCGCTTTACTAGATGCAGTAATAACAAGAAAATCCATAATACTTTAAATACAGAGAAATGCATAATACATGCTGTACAGTAAAAAAAAAAAAACAGTGCATAATACATAATAGTAGCATAATACATGAAATAGTAGCAGCAACACAGCAGCTAATAGCAGATATCAGGCTTAAAGAGCATCAGGCTCTTCAACTTAATGCAATACCAGATATCATGTTTTAAAACTGACTACTTTAAGCAGTAAAGTATGACAATATTAGCAGTGACTCGGTCCATGTGAAAGTTGACCACATGTCGATGGTACCTGTGACTTACCTGTGGTTGAATGTTAGCAGCAAGTAGTGCATCAATCAGCCTGTCATAGTAGTTGAGACCAGAAAAGGTTGACAGCCACTAGTGATTGAAATAAATACCTGACAACTGTGTGTGAAAAAATACAGTAAAAGTGCAGTAAATTGGTACAAACATCATTTGAGTAATTAGTGTGTTTTCCCTAAACTAGTGGTTGTCAACCTTTTCTATGCTGTGGGCACACTTGATGTTTAAGATTTAATGTAGGACTTTCCCTATCAACCACTACCAGCAATAACCACAAATCCATATTGATACTACAAACTACAAGTATGGCGATCACCTGATAAAGAAGCACATGGTGTGCAGGATGGGGTATGCAGTCAGGGGAGCGAAAGTTTGCATCCTGGGTATGCAAAGTGTTCACTAGCGATTCCAAAGGAAGCATTGGCTCTGATGGGTCAGGCAGGCATTTTGGATAGCCACCTTACTGTGATACAGTAGCCCCGAATGGGTTCACAGCCATTGAACTCACTTGCAGGGCTGACCTATTTCAAGGACCTGGAGCTCGTCAGCATCCACTGTGAGGTTCCTGGGTGTAAAGAGGCGATTGGCTTGGCACGGGATCAGAGGACCCCCATTGACCTTCAGCTCTGCTGAGGCTGTGAGGAGGGAACATAATTGGACATTCTTACTTGAGGAGAAAAAGGGAGGGGAGGAATTGGTAACATGAAAAATGAAATGTTACTAATTCAATATTTTATATTGTGTGGCCCCATAATTTTGGTAAAATGACTAAATAAGTAATTTTGATAGATTTTGATGAACATGTGTTGTTTTATATCATATTATTATTATTATTTTTGGTATTGAATGTTACACAATTTTGTGTTAATCTTAGAAAAACATTTCCTTGCTCATATTTTACTTTAGATAAAGTAGCTTATCAGGTTTTTTTTTCAGATTTTTGTCAAAATATCCCATTCACAGCTTATTAGTGCACACTAATGTTTTATGAAATACTAGCAAGACATAATATTTTAGGGTTGTAAATTGACATTTGGAGGCTGTATCAATGTCTTCAAACTCTGTTTCTAGAGTAATGTTCTCATTTATCTTTGTCTTACAGCCATACCTCATCATAGATTAAGATGAAATTCCACACTGCAGTCTGATATCTAGCACTGCCCACCTAAACTCACACTCCTCTGAGGTTGCACTGTGTTGTTGGCCAACTTATTAAAGTGATGGATGTGAAGCATCCATCCCTGAAAGCCGAGTTGATCTGTCCAGGCTCTCTTACCTAACCCCTCTGTCTCACTGTATCTCTTGTTCTAGAGCTGTGATGAAAACCACTAGGTATGCCACTGGAGTATCATAAGAAACCCCAACAGAACTATCGGATCAGAACGAGTAATGGCAACATGGTCTGCTAATGGTTCTGTTTCTTCAGGGAAATACACTGGTATTATAATGGTATCCTAACCCAATGGTAACTTTCTTGTATGGGGTTTATATTATAACTGTGTTTACTATAACTAACTGCCTCTGAAAGAATAGTACCCCAGCAGCAAAGTTTTCACATTTTGAATGATATCACAATGGTATGAACCAATCTATTGCATGATCATGTAACAACTATCTCATTTAGATGAATATGTTTCTGACAATATGAACCTTTATAAACCACAGTATTGTTGTTTACTCTATAGGAAGCAACACCCATGTAGACCTGGTCAGAGTTTAAAAAGATAATCAGATACTTGTTTTGGCAACTCTATATATCTGCTTTCCAAGTACAACTGGGAATTGTTCAGAGACACACAGTGCTCCAATTTGCTTTTCAAAACTAGGGAGTGGATTTGTAAAGATATATATTTCTGGTCCTGTATGCAAAAGAAGGTGGGTGACTTCCTTGAAATGTGATAGAAATTATAGGCCTGCTAATCATACATGGTTTTGGCCTGCATAATATTCAGTGCTGTTGCTAAAGTTATACCCCCCTCTTGTGTTGAAGAATGGAAGTGCAAGCAATGCAGCCCTATTTACATCCCAGCTACTACCTACAACAGCTCTGGAGCCAAGTCTGTTTCAAGAAAAATAATAATAAGATGTTTAAGGCTTGTTAGCTTACCTAAATGAGAGCAGAGCAAGTCTTCTGGCTCAGCCATTCTTCTTACCCCCAAACAAACTCAGAAGGGTGACCTGGAAGACAGCAGCAGTGTGCAGCTATGGCAAGAAAGTTTTGCATCACCTAACATTTTAGGATTGAGACATGCTTAACTATATGAACATAATTTAGATCTTTCATTTAACATCATGTAATCAAAGAACCTACAAAATGATATCGCAAAAGTCTACCAGAAGCCATAATAGTAGTATGGTATTTCATGTTAGATTTTGACATGTTTGACAGATTTTTGTCAAGTGCATGGAAAATGACAAAGCGGTATGTAATTCAATAAGTTAAACCTAGCATTATTCAGCAGGTTTCTTTTGATTTTATGAAGCAAAATGTACTAATTCTATAGGGTGATGCAAAACGTTTGGCCATAGCTGTACATCCAGGCCTGGAGCTCACAAGTCTGTGGCCTGTACAAATTAAGCTGTTTGTTATCCAAGATACCAGATCTAAAATGAGATATTTAAATCAAAGACAATGATCCTTACAAACCAACCGTGCCACTAGAATGGGTAGAGATACAGAGTGACATTTTTACTTGCTGCACAAACCTAAATGGACTATTAAAATTCAGTATAAAAAATAAAGCTTGCAGTTCATGAAACTATTTAGAATGGGTTAAATAATGTTTAACCTGCAAAATAAAATTAAAAAAACCCTACCCCAGAAACAACTCATGCACAACAACAACAGAGCTTATTGCCAGCAGCATTTCAAACCTAGTTGAAACCTGCTTTAAATTTGTAATGCAGTAGCTCAGAAGGGAAGTCAGGTGCCTTCCAGATATAGCGTACAGACAAAATGAATGCAATGCAAAGTTGTGTTCAACTTCACATAAATGCTTGCCCTGAACAATCAAAAAGATTTGAAAAAATGTTAGCATTATTTACTGTGCTTTTAAACAGTTGGAGATTTCAACTTATTATTAATAACGTTATTAATAATAAGATAATAATACAGTAAAAGTGCAGTAAATTGGTACAAACATCATTTGAGTAATTAGTGTGTTTTCCCTAAACTAGTGGTTGTCAACCTTTTCTATGCTGTGGGCACACTTGATGTTTAGGATTTAATGTAGGACTTTCCCTATCAACCACTACCAGCAATAACCACAAATCCATATTGATACTACAAACTACAAGTAAGGCGATCACCTGATAAAGAAGCACATGGTGTGCAGGATGGGGTATGCAGTCAGGGGAGCGAAAGTTTGCATCCTGGGTATGCAAAGTGGGTATGCAAAGTTGGAGATTTCAACTTATTATTAATAACTTTATTAATAACTTGAAATCTGCAACTTCATAAGAGTGGAGAACAATTAAAAAGGTAAAATTAAGCTAATTATTTGTTCAATTAAGGGGTTAGTTAAGTAATTGAGAATATAAACCAGAACAGGGGTCACCGAGGACCAGGGTTGAATTTAGCTTAGAAGAAGTACCAAAAGTAAACTATAAAAGGCAGCCAAACAGAAATATGGCCACTTTATGAGATCAAAGTCAATGAGTAATTCCTTAGGAAATACTGCCATCCTGTGGTACTTAGTTGGATTTTTTCTCAGGGCAAATCATTTTTAAACAGGATTAATCAATTAGATGATCCGAACAGGCCATTTACATTACAAGGTGTAAGCCAGACATATTAGCTTATGAATCAGGGATTTGCTTGAATAAACAGGTTATAGATGTAAGCTTTATAACCCACTAACTAAAACAAACTAATTAAGCACTTACTTTGTTCTTGAATGCAAGCTATTTTGATATTATTGGATGATTAATACATACTTACATTTTTAAGCCAACTGTGAGGCCCTTCACAAAGACACTTGGGTCAATATGTGCGCCTGTCTCTCACATGACTTCATTTATGCAAATAGAATCACCAAGTTATATTCTGTAATATAGGAAAGCTGCATCTCCCCTTTGCAACTCAATTTCAAATACAAAATATGTCATTGTTTGCCCTTGTCCTCCTTCTTGAGGGATATTATGCCAGGTTTCTCATGAAGAGATCCCTCCAAGTGGGACCAGCTTGTAACCAATCAAGTCTCCACCTGTGATCTATGCACCCAGCTGTTCATCTTGAATTATTAATGGTAGGAGATTTAAAAGTGCATTTCCAAAAGCACATGGCAGAAATACAGTATTAGCTAAATGTGCATGAACAATGTATGCCTTTAATTCTTTATGAAGAGGTATTTGTTTTTTGATTCACATACCAGACTGCAAGCCTTTCTGATAGATGATGAACAAGTTGATGACCATGAATAAATATCAACAGCATGTACAGAACAGTATAGCATAAGAACTGGCAATTAAATGTTAATTCACAGCTTGATAAGCAATTCTCCAGTATGTAAAAGTAACATACTGGCTGATGGATGAACGGACAGACACCTCCCTATATTCTCAGAATCCGATATTAACTTTTGCTTAATAATGTCAATGCCAAGTTTCACAACAATTGTAGAAGCACCTCTCCAGATATACAGAAGAAAGTTGTTACGTACAGCCACCTCCCCTCCCCAGCAGGGGATATTAAAATAACAATATTTCATAATGTACCCTTAAACAGATTTAGATTTAACAGCTTCTCTATTTTGGAGTTCATTGTGCCAAATTTGTCTCAATGGCCCCTCATTGAACTGCTCTGTTTAGTAAAATATTGGTTTTAAGGAAACAATCAATTCCAAAAACACCAAGAGGATTTACAAGAGCTGTCAGAGACGGCTTACTGTCCATCTGGCATGTTTACTGTCAAAGAACGAACATGGAGCCAGAGTGTGGTAGACCTATTCTGTTTTAGGCGTAGATGCGTACGTGCGCCTCTGCTCAGCTTTGCCAGCTTACAAAATGTGGTGCATACATTTCCAGACACATTAACACATGAACAAAATTGTACTTCAAGTAATTCTGAGACTTATAGCTAGGGAAAAAAAAAAAAATCTATCATTAATTTTCAGGTAAAAGCAAAACCTTTAGGAAAGGACAGGTAGAAGAACATTTTAGCAAATGCCTTCAGCCACTGTAAAACTATTTAAAGAAAAGATGTGGCAGGTTCATTTGACATTGGTGATTAAATAAACATGAAGAGCAACACATTTTCTGGATTTTTAATAGAAAGTGTTTTTTTTGTTGTTGTTTAAAACACAAGTGAAACAAATCAAATATCAAAACAAATAAGTTACACTGCAATAAATGCACTGATAAATGATTGCCCCTCTTCTACGTCAACATTAGTGTATCTTTGCTTATCAAAACAATATATAAAATGTGAATAACACATATATATATATATATATATATATATATATATATATATTATATTGAAAGACACAAGTTTAGGGAGTTGACATGTCCTTCATTCGCGTTCAAATCGTAATAAAAAAAAAAAACATATTGTATATATATATATATTATATATATATATATATATAATATATATTATATATATATATGTTTATAAGAAAGTCTGTCACAGAGCGCTTTTGGCGATCCGAAATGTTAAATCTTTACTAGTTACAAAGAAATACAAAAACAAAACAGTAAGGCAGGGTTTTTTTTTTTTTTTTTTTTAAATGGCTGTGTTTCAATAAAGGAAGTTTGCGGGTTGGGGGGGGCTGGGCACCTTTTCCAAAAGGCACCCATGGAGACAAACACACTGTGCATAGACATTAGGCAAGAACAGAAAATACTTTGTGCTGTTTCATTTGGCTCTGACCCTCACCCACGGCAGCTGACCTAAAGCCCGGGAATTATAAATAAACAGGGGATGATTTAAGGAAACTTGTTTAGGTTACTATAGAAACTAACCTATAATAGGCTAGTGGGATCAAGAGTTGTACATTGGAGGTTGAACATTGTTGGTAAATAGAACAAGCAAGAGCCCTGGAAAACAGATCTATACTGGAAAAGCTATTTTATATTGGGTCATTAAATAGATCTATATGTTCGGTCTACAACAATACAGCTGTAGTATTACACATGGACTGCTAGAGATTTTATTTTTTTTTTTTTTTTAAACCTTCCATCATAGATTTAAACAAAAAGTTTTTGCCCATTAATGAACAATTTCCATCTACTGTAAATAAAATATGAAAATCATAAAATGATCATTTAAATAATTAAAACTAGAATATAGTTAATTTTTTTATGGCATGGAATACCTCAAAACTTTCTATACACATTTTTTTATGTACAAAATGATGGGACTGCCTAATTGAATGTTTGGTTCAAAATGACATGTGCACCTCTACAGATGTCTTATTCTGTATCATTCACAACCATTTTTTCAAAGAGCTGGCATAGACAGAGGAGTAATAACGACAAATGTGCACTTTGAGCAGGGGTCCCTATTATCAGTGGGGATAAAGGAATCCTTGTTACAAATATTACATGTTTTGTACGTGTGCACATGAGATACATGATCTGTTATTGATACAGATTCAGGGAGACTTAAGAAGCACTGCCAAATCATACAACAGCTAGAGTGGTTAAAAGTAGGCCAATAAAATAACATCAAAAACAGTTAGGGCCACACTTCATTGTCACCTACAAAATTAAAATAAGTTTAAAATTTCTGATCAATGTTTGCATATTAACACCAAATAAATTCCACAGTATTTTATAATTAAGACATAATATGTTGTTTCCAGTGGTAAAGAGAGGCCTTTATTAAGCTTCACTAGTCAGTGGGCCCTAGGCCTAACTAAATTGGCCCCCACCAAAGAAAGAAGGTACTTGGTAAAGCCAAAGTGAGCTTCCAGGATGTCTTGCCAACAATGTCTACATAATGAACCTTTTAGTACATGGTTCTGAATGTGTATTTGTGTGTTGTCCTTGTTAGGGTTCTTTTATTTTGTTCTGTGAAATTAGGCTACTCACTGTCCTTTATATTGCACGACCTACCTTTCTCATTATACTCCCAACCCATTTTTATAAAACAAACAATATTAGCTGTCTGTTAGAAAAATAGCCACGTGCTTGATTTATACAATAATAACTATAACAATATTAATAATTCATAGGAACAGTAATAACAGCACTGATTATAAAACAACATTTAGAACTTGATTGTCTTGTACAGAAAAAAAAAGCATTAAAAACAGCCAAGGCATTGATAGTTAAAAAAGGGAACAAACTGCACTTTGCAGTACTTAATCACTTTCTTTGTTCTGAAGTCTGCAATGTTTCTGATGAAAGCAAAAAATAAATAAAAAAAAACCTTTCTGCCCAGAATAATTACTTCTGCTCAGTCCGGTTGCCGAAACAACTGGGAAAAATAAAACACAGGGATGACACTGGCAAAGACTGACCAACCCCTGAGGTTGCAATCCTCGAACCAGCAACAGCTCTTTCCGATGAGGGAGGCGACATCTACACGCCAAAGTCGGACCACTGTGCCAAGGACTGGACATCTGAGCGAAGTGCCAGGGGAGGGGGTAATCCTTTCCTTGCTTGGAAATGCATTTGTCTTTGATAGGCTTTGCGTATGTTACGAAAGACAGATGAAGCTGTAAACTTAAGGCTGAACTGCAAAGTCTGTGGTGTGCTTTCTGATATTAGTGAATAACTGTAAAATTTGAGAGAACAGGTTGAAAGAAGAAGTAGTGGCTAAATTATTTAACCCTCCCACAAAACCTGGGCACAAATACTGTAAAAGTTCTGGTATAGATAAATTAATAAAGAAAATATCCAGCTGTTAACCCCTAAAATGGGGGTGGGGAGTGTGCTTCCTTTGTGAGGAAATGAGAACAATCACGTTGGGTCCAGTGTCTTTTTGTGTTGTTTTTCTTTTTCTCCCAAAAGGTTCCGCTACACACTGCTACCCTTTTCTTAACTGGTTTCCCAGGTTACATGTGACACCTTCCCCCCCAGTCTTTATCATCCTTATCCTCCCCCTCCTCCTCGGAATCCTCGTTGCTGCTGCTGCTGATGCTGCTGCTGCTGCTATCATCCTCTTGATGCGCTGCCTCTGCTCTGGCCACCGCTGCTTTCTCCTCCTCCTCTACCATTTTCTGCCTCAACGCGGCCGCCTTCTTCTCCTGCTCCGAGTGGCTCTTCATGTGGGCGCTGCGGCTCTTCACCTTGTAGAACACCCTGGTAAACGAGAGCAATCGTTAAAAACATCCCAGGCACTGAAAGCAAAACTCATCTACATAATATTTAGATAAGCTAGGCCATTGTTACAGCCATGCCCTTTTGCAAATTAATATTTCACTGTATGGAGTTGTACAGATCAGGGGGTTTATCTTACTAACTAACAAGACACTGAAGCATGCAACTGTACCCCTCGTAGCTCTGTGAGTGAACCTCAATCCTGAACTGAGTACCCCCTTGTCATCCAGTCATGGATTACACCACTAACTACTATACAGCCACCCACTAGAATTGACAAGCATGAAAGCGTATGGAGTTAGCCCTCTAGCCCCAGAAACACAAGTATTTAACTCCAGGACACCCACCGGCCACATTTTTTGCAGGGAAAGATGCTGTCCTGGTCCTGCACTTGCACTTGGTTGACGGCCCCTGTCTTTCTCTTGTCTGTGGGTGGCAGCTCTCTGCGTGGTTTGGGGGGTGGAGGCGGCAGCCTCGTTCTGGGGGGTGGTTCCTTTTTCTTCTCCACGCTCTGCACCTCCTGACTCCTCAAGACCAGGACTTCGCTAGCCTGAAGAAAATTAATTAAATGCTTTTAACTTATTCAGCACTGTAGACCACTGAGGTAATATCCACTCAAAAATGACAATTCACTATTGTAGTAAAGGATTAATTCCACAGCAGACCAATAAAATCGGTCTCTGGGTATATTCCTTTACTTTAGTTACTTTAAGGTTTAATAACAATTAATACTTCCTAAAATCTAGTTCCTTCTTGTTTCCCCCCCAGACTATTTTGTTTTATGTTTCCCCCCCAGACTATTTTGTTTTATGTTGTAACACAGTAGGTTCATTTTCTGCCGAACCCACCTGAGCCCTAAGCTCACACTCTATGCGGCACATTGGAAACTGAGTTGAAGTGAAAACAAAGACGAGTAGGATATTTCTTTTATAGTTACTATTTCTTTACACTAGAGGGCAGTATTCACTGGGAAAGAAGACAGCCAACCTAATGGTTTTTACTAACACGGTCTTATAGCTCATACAGCTAGGTCTTATCTTTTATACTTACATTTTCATTAGCTGGTAGTGTATGCGTTACCCTTGCAAGTGCTGAGTCCTGCATGCTGTTTACTGGGTCCTCCCACTGCTTGCTGTTGACTTCCTCTTCCTGTCTCGGAGCTTCCCTTGAAGTGGGACCATATCGCTGGGAGCTCTGTGGGACAAACATGACAAGGTTTTTACTATTAATATTTCACTTTAGCTATACAGGCAACATACATATACCCAATCACAGATTCAAATAGCACATTACAGGTGTCAGAACCACTACAACTTACATTCTCAGTACGTGGAATGCTTCACATCAATGTCCTTGCAAATTCGACTCACATCCTTCAGTTAAAGTTTCATTCACTGGGTGAGTGTTTTGGACGCTTCCTCTCTATTCCTCCCTCTACAGGGATCCTGTTCTCTTTATTGAGAGATGGTATACAGTCTGTCCACTTCTAACTTTAACCAAGAAAACCAATGCACACATTTAAAAGTCTTTAAGGTGTTTTGACTGTGAATTCAGAAGATGTGTGTAATGTACGCTAGATCAGCAAACATGTCTTTATATTAGTAAGCATCAGCACCATTTAGCACACAGCAGTGTACTTATTCTCCTCAAAACTAAAAGGAAACTTGTTTGCTAATTGGTAGATTGCTAAAAGATGCTGGCTCTTACTTTAATAAGAAATTTGAGGAATTACAACTAAAACTGCAAACATAGACCGATACAAAAGGGGAATGTAATAAAATAAAATCTGAAGCAACTTATCCGAAAGGCCTATTGGTTTTGAGTAGATTTGTGAACATTCAAGACAGCTATCATGTTCACCATGTAGATTGTGACAGACAGACAGACACTTTCAGTGCATACGGTTCCACCCTAAAAACAAAAACTGTCCAAAACAAACCTTCACATTGATTTCAGCATCATCCTGTGTCTCTCTTCCATCCAGGATGTCCGAGTCCCCGAAAATGAGTGTCCCATTCCGGCCAATCTTCACCTGCTTCTTATAGGTGTAGTAAAACTCCACACACTGTACCACTGTCTTAGTCCTCACCTGGGCAACAAAGATATTAAAAAAGATTTAAAAAAAAGACATACTGAGAGCCATCAGTATCACAAGTGTCCCTCTGTGGCTTCAAGTATGATGGAACTGGAAAGCTGGGAATTAACATGAGTCATAAAGAGAACCTGTATTTTTTGACTGACTCTTGTCTGACCCCTTACCGGTCCATTTATTCAGCACTTGTCAGGCGTGTCAGGTCCAATTTATTTTCACAAACGCTGTTTATTTTACAAGCGTGTTTAAAATAATATTTTTTTCTGAGTAAAAAAGGACATCAGTATGGCATCTCCAGCCAACGCCACCCCTTGTTCTCTGTATTTTTCACATACCTCTTCATAGTCGTGCATACTGATAAATCCTCTCCTGAGCACTCGTTTTATCAGCAAACTCCTCAATAATGCGATCTAAGTCAGTATTTTATTACTATAACATCTCAAAAACCTCTGCAAATGTCAGTGATATTCTGTGAGTGCTGGATGCGGAAGCAGCTACCTTCTTTGTTAGCATCCGTGTTATCTCTGTGGTGCACGGTCTATGTGTATTGCTCAGATACGCCCCCCCCTTTTAATTTTTTTTATTTTTTATTTTTGGCTTCATTCGGCGCCTTTCGGTCTCACTCAGCCACTGAAAGATTTTCTCAGCTTTTTCTGGGGAAAAAACGACTACAGACCTGCGCTTGACGTCTTTTTGACTGGAAAGGGAAAATTGTAATGTCGGACCTGGTCCGAAATAGGACCGCAAACGGTTAAAAGAATTATCCTAAACTGTAAATTTATGAAAAATCTTGCAATATTTTAGGGGAACTGAATGATTTAAAGTTTAGAATATCTTACCAATAGAAGTCACTTTATTTGCAATGTATAGTATAAATAAAGTACGCTGCACTAGTTGTGGGTGGAGGGAGTGTTGCCTCAGACAGAATAAATCAGTGTTGCCTTATTTTATTGTCTCTGTGGCAAGTGATAAACCACACTTACCAGCTTCTGCACCAGGAAAAAATCCTTCTTGTAAGAAGAGATTCCATTATTGAAATTCCATTTCTCTGAAGATGTCCACCTGTCTGACCCTAACAAGAGGGAGATCACAATTAATCTAACTGGACTGAGCAAGGACAACTGTCCTGAAGAGACTGGGTCAATCTATTACACTATGTAACACAATTTTTGTTCCTGGGTAGTAAGTGTTATTTTCTAATTGCTTATGCCTCAAAAGTATAGAAAATGGCTATTATTCCCCACAAACTTTGCTTTTGTGACCAGGACAGTGATATTTCAAAATATCACTATTTCCAATGGGAAAACGGGCAAATGTGTGTCTTTTCGTTTACATAAAGTCAGAAAAAGACAACATATGAATCCAAATTGACATGTATTTATACTAAAGTAATACAAAAATGACTACAAAAGAAGACTGTATTTACAGTATAATCGTAAATCTCGAAAAACTACTCACTTCTAAATCTTTTGTAGTCATTTTTGTATTACTTTAGTATAAATACATGTCAATTTGGATTCATATGTTGTCTTTTTCTGACTTTATGTAAACGAAAAGACACACATTTGCCCGTTTTCCCATTGGAAATAGTGATATTTTGAAATATCACTGTCCTGGTCACAAAAGCAAAGTTTGTGGGGAATAATAGCCATTTTCTATACTTTTGAGGCATAAGCAATTAGGAAATAACACTTACTACCCAGGAACAAAAAAAATAATAATAATTTGTTACACAGTGTTATATTTTCAACTGCCTGCAATTATGTAAGCCAGCTGCCTAAAGGTGTTGTCATTGTATAGACTAAGGTGAGACTAACAGTCTAATTAAGATCTAACAATCTAATTAAGAAATAAACCTGTGTGCCCTCCAAAAACATTCAAATATAATTTTACTTTAATGTAGATTTAATATAAAGCTTCATTCTATAAGTCTATTAATTTATTCAACATGTTCACAACAACTTCATTTTTAGTTTAAACTAAACTCTGCTGCGGCACTAAATCAGAAACCTCTTAAGGTAAAATCTCACAGCTTTCACAAACATGCAATCGAAGCTTTCATTTATAGGCTGACTGTTTTATCCCATCCTTAGAACTACAGTGAACAAAAGTAATTTCAGTCTGTTATCTGTAAGGGGTCTATGTAAAATGAGCTTTTGAGTCCTGGTGGACAATTATCCATGTCACATAGCCACCAATAACTTCCTGACAAGGCAATGACTGCATTGGCACAGAAGCTAAACTAGCCTTTGATCCTTTTAAAGATTTGATTTATGCTAGACAGGGTCAAAGCACCCAATGCGTTTGATAAGCTCACACTGCGTCTGCCTGTGCTGTGCATGTCTGTAAATACACAAAAACCATCATGCTACTAATTAGACATGTCTCCCCTGCACAAAATGTTCCTAAGTAATCATTTCAACTTATAGTACCCGCATAGTGATAGTCTGCAAGAGGGTGGTTCTTCTGGAAAATTGGCTTCTTTAGCAGCAGCAGCGTCAGGGCTCCCTAAACAACAACAAAATATTCATGATCTGGGCCTGGTGACAATGGGAAACTACTTTCACACAAGAGAAATATGAACCAAAACACACACAACTTCTTCAAAATAGATTCCCTTTTAATTTGTTGGATTTTATTTATTTATTTTTTTTAAAATCTTTTGATTCCTGCTTGTGCAGAACACTAGCATTATAAATCCGTCTTTGTAAACTAGACAGTTTTACATTAATAACTTGGACTGGATTACTAGTTTATTATGTGTGCTTGTATCTCAAGAGATTTTCAACTGTTGATTTGTTCAGCTTAAACCCAACCCAGAGAAGTCAAAGCTAGATTTTTTTTTTTTTTTTTGAGTATTTGACAGTACTATGGAATCCCACTGAATTGCAACCATCACTTTTTATAAGGCACACTTGTTCTTCCATTAGAATGTGAAGTACACCTGCGCATATTTTTTGCCTCAATGTTTTTATTAAACTGTGACCTATTTTACAGATGAATAAAAACAAAATCTAGAAAGCCACAGCAAAGGACCGCTCCTTGGCACAATCCTGGTTGGCTAAAACAGCTGTGATTCTAACAGAGAGCTGTGTGGGTGTACACTACATTATCTACCATTTCAATTCAAAGCACCAAGAGAGGATGTGCATAGATTAGTGGGGATGTACTTGGCCTAATAAGGGCTTAACCCGAACAGACTCAAGGAAACAGGCCAGCAGGTTTGTAGACTGCATCACATAAAACAAAAACACGGGTAGGGTTAATAAGCCTTTTTGTATGCTGCATTAAGTCTGTCTACAATCTGTAGGATACAAAACAGATTAGATAGACTTGTACTGGAAGTGGAAGTGTTCTAATAAAAAAATAAAAAGTGTGCTACTATAACATGGGGAAGCAGGCAGTAATATTTTAGAGCAGGCTGGACCCAAAACAGAACATTGCTTATCAATGTCTGTGTTTGAATTTTTTCTTTTTACTAGTTTTGTAACATCACTGCCCTCACACTGCGCTTCACCTCTTCTGCATTCCAGTCAAAGCATGCACTTCATACAAGGAGTGAGGAGTTTGAAAACATACAGACTTTGGCCAAACCAAACAGATTCTGACAGAGTGCCACTTGTTTGTTCATTAAAGTGGTGTACAGCACGTTCTGAGGTCAAAATACCATCAAGGAAAGGTTTTACTTTAGTACGACGCTAGATACTTGATTATGCTACAATTTCAAAGGACGAAGAGTATATTAGGAAGCTATCCCATTTCACTGTACTATACAATTACGTTTGTGTGTGTTTAAAATCTGCTAGTGCCTATGAGAATATCCCAACATGTAGAACTCTCAAGAACTGATTCACACTGGTACTGAAAAGTCAGTTGTTAGCGCACATTGCTCACCAGGATGTCCCCTCTGGACTCGTGCAGACAGTGCAGAGCCAGCTCCTGATTGGTCCCTCCTCCACAAAGCGCACTGGAGCAGGCCAGGTTCATCAAGCTCCTCACTGAGAAGAGACGAAGGAACAAGGGCAAAACCGTCAGAGTATGCACACTGGAACACTGTGCTTCTTTCAACATTCTGATTGGAAAACCTTTCATTTATATGAGGATAAATAAAGTACTGTATTGCAGTAAATAAATGGACTTTGGGCCCCACCTCAAGTACAAATATTTCCATACACTGCTGGTAATATGTTACATATAAAAACCAAGTGACAAGGAAGCAGCCTTCACAAGGATTTGCATCTTGTTTGATCTTTTTAGCATTGAGTTTGTTCTGCTTGGTATTTTTTCACAGGGTTTTTCCTTACTGGTGTCCTGGTGAGATTGCTTGGTCTGCAGCTCTTGCAGGGGTTTCCAGACCAGGTCTGCCTTGTGCTCATCCTGCTGTGTCTGCAACCGCTCCCTCAGCTCTGGGATTTCTGCCTGGTACCGATGGCCTATGTTTATCCGCCTGGGGAAAAAATAAAATAAATAAATAATAATAATAATTATGACTAAGATCATGCATTATCCCCAAAGACAAAGTTTTATTTTATTTTATTATTATTATTATTATTATTATTATTATTATTATTATTATTATTATTATTATTTTTTAAGCAGCAGACAATGTAAAGTATCGGGATTGGATTTTCAAACAAAACATAATGAAGTTCGAGCACTAAGTGTAAACAGGCAGAGTATTTATTTTGTAATAACGCTGGCATGAATAAACAGGCCAAGCAATAAACATGACAAAGCCAGCAGAGTAGCAATATTGGGATTAACATTCAGAACCGTGTCCTTCCACAAAGAAATACCTGCTCCTGAAAGAGGAAGTCATTTTGAATTAAAAAGGTTTTTACTGTTCTCTTACATTTTCATAATGTTTTCATAATGCAGACTAGATAAGTGGCTTTATATTAGTATACACCAGCACCACTGCAAAACAAAACACACCCCCCTCCCCAAAGTGAAAGATCACTAGAGGCTCAGGCTCTTAGGTTCAGTCAATGAGAACGGAAAACCAGTTTCTGAATCCAGTGAAAGCACCCAACACAGACTATAATCAAAAATAAAGACTAATTCCAATCACAACCACTACTAATTGCAAGCATAACAAAACCTCTAAGTGCTTTCTGGTTGTAGCCAGTGCATTAAGCCAGTTGCTTTATAAATTAATTGAATCAATTACGGCTAAGAAACCCCCCCCCTTTTTTTTTTTAAATAATGAATGTTTACAAAACAAACATGTAGAATGATTTTATTTCCATTATTCAAGCAATTATATAAAAAATGCTGATAATCAGTGCAAAAAACATTGCAATTTAGTGCAATGAATAAAAGACACTTACGGCTCTATACTGACAGGGGTGGCATCACCCATGAGAGGAAGGACAGGAGGAGTGATTTCGGAACTGTCTGTAAACACAAAACAACCACAGACTTAGGAGAGCCATCAATGGCACTGTGCATAACCCAGAAGCACCAACGAACTCCAATGCACTGTCCTGTTAAACGATGTACTAAGAGGCTGTGGTGCAAGTGTTGAAATACTCAGCTTCTGATCTCTTTCATGAACATATCCTAAAGTAGAAAATACAAGCAAAACCTTCAAAGAAGGGCCAGTAGTAATAATACTAGTGCTAATAAGGCATTTTATTTTTAAAACCCTGGTTTGCACGTCTTTAAATGCCTGCTGCTTGTATTGTATTGTGCACTACGCAACACAGCAGTGCACCACTTGCAGAAATGTAGGGCATATAATTCTGAGTTTCTTAGGGGAATAAACACTTAAATAAAAATGGAGGACGGAGGTAGAAACAGGTTTCCAGTGGGAGAAAGGCTGCTTACTGGATCTGAGCAGGCTGCGTGTGACAGACTTGGGGGTGGCAGGAGTAGGGGCTGGGAGGCTGTTGGAAGTGGCAGAGGAGCGGATGGTGCTGAAGTAGAGTCCAGAACCCTCCCGCACAGGGCTGAGGATGGGCGGGGGAGTGTAAGGGGGTAGGCTAAAGGGGTTGTCAGCCAGCCGCACAGGCGAGCGCAGGTGGCTCTGGTAGGGGGTGATGGTGGAGTAGACGGGTGGCGGTATGAAGGTCCCCTCTTTTGGAGGGGGGATGAAGAGGGGTTCTGGTCGTGGACGTCGCTTTGACTTGGCGCATGCTTTTGCTTCCTCCTCATTTGTTCCTTCTTCATCCTGGTAAAAAAGTAAAAAAGAAAGTTTATCTAACTATACATACAGTTTTTTTTTTTTTTTTTTTTTTAAGAATCATTTTGTAATATATTGTCCCAAGTCTGTAACTTTATTGGACCCAGTGTGGAACAGTTCTGGAACCCAATGGTAAAAGTCCTTCCAAGTCTGTAACTCATTAGTCCCATTGTGGAACTCACTGTGGAAACTATTGTGGAGGCAGGTAGAGAATCTAATATTTTTCTTAGTACGCTTCTGGTACATTTTTTCTGTTTTTTATTTCTGTTATAAGAATAGTCAAAGAATTTAAAGATAAATGTAGACAGCAACATTTTATGCCATAGTACATCGGTAAAACAAATATTAAATTTGCAAATCAAGAAGCAAAGATCTCTATGAACAGCAGACCTGGACTACCAAGAGCCTCAGCTTTTAGGCATATTCCAGTAATTTTTTTATGCATGCACCCGACCTCATACATTCAGATCGAATGCCAGCGTTGTACAGGCTGGTGTGAAGTAACATTACTTATGTTATGCACGGCTGAGGTGTGGCTTTTGTTTAGTTCCGAGAGAACAAAAGGTGTTGAAAAAGAAGAAAAGTAACCTTATTTTGGCTTTGAAACCAGGTTGAATCATCACAGACAACATCAGGAAAGCAACATGACCAGTAACATTCAGAAAATGTTATTGTGCAATTATCAGATATATGTACATTTTTCTTGTTGCTTTGGCACAGGGACACTATGTGCAGCAACATTTTTCAATCCAGAATACAGGTTTAGCCTGGTGGCAATGGCTCACCTGGTTTGTGCTCTCCGAGAGAGAATTGCGAAGGGATCTCCTGCGGGTGACAATGACAGAGGCCTTCTGTTCGAGTGGCGCTCTGTCTTGGGGCCCTGCTCTCTGGTTCCATCCCTCCCTCTCTGCCTGCTCCCTGCCGAGGGATAGCCAGTCCACTCGCTTCACGGGCACTGACACCGGTATCACCAGCGGGACCAGACTCTCCTCCCGTGGACGCTTGGCACTGACCGAGTCTCCCTCTGCTGGGGCCTTCTCCTCAGCCCCCTGCAAACAAGAACAACAACAGAAAGATAAGGGCTTGAGGGCCACTTGGTATGGGAATGAAACAAACATATCTTAACTGATGTACTGTTGTCTAGATTCACTCTGTATAGTTTTCCATTTCATTCATCACATCCTTGGCCTCAATATGGCTCTCAAAACAAACATGCAAGTGCATCAGGTAGACTGGAGTTTAATAATTAATCTGTCAACCTACAACATTCTGCCCGTGGCACATGTAAGAAATAACATGGTACTGTGTTAGGTCTTACATAGGGCCAGGCTATTGGGTTTACTCCAAGGGCTACTACTTGGAGTCCAAGCAGTCAACAACAATGCATACTCAGGGCATAATCAAAGGGGAAAGTCATATCAGAATGAATGGTTTGTAAACATAAAATGTATACGTGAAATAGATCTCTATCATCAAGGTTAAAAGAATGTGGCACTGAAAAGGTTCAATTCTACTTGATACCATCTTTAATGGAACTTTATTGAGAAAAATCAGACAATACAGTAGTGCACCAACTAACTTTAAATAAAAGTGTGTCATTGATATACTGCAGCCAGAGGTCAATACAATGTGGCAGTGTAAGAGTTTACTGGACAATGCCAGTAATGGAACTTAACTAAGAAAGTCAATGAATACAGCTGGTTACCAAACAATACCTCAAAAGAGACTGCAGAAACTTAAAAGGTTACCTGTCCTTGATATGGCCGCCATATTAGGTCAGAGGTCTATATCTTGGTCAGCTACGAACTTAGCATGCAGGGTTCTTATCAATAGTGCAAGATGGTTTTGATCTGTTCAGAATTTTGCCCTTTTTTTTTTTTTTTTTTTTTTAGTTTCCAGTAAAACCAAACTGAAGGTTAACAAAGCAATAAAACAGGATCAGGAAGAACAGGAAATGCAACTGTATCATTCACAGAAATAAAGAGGCAATAAAATACAGTCATTTAGATATTACACTGCACTAAGCATTTTAGATTTTTCATGTACTGTCTAACCGCGGTCTGTTGGAAGTAGATTTTGCCCAAGGAGTTTTAAAGTTGCAAGATACTAGTACAGTAGCGGCAGATTTGGAAATACATATAGCCCCTTAAACTGCTATTATTTTTTATCATAGTTGTTATTTGGGACTTCTGGACCCACTATGATAAGGAAGCAACTATGTACAAAGATAATACTAAAATATGTCATTGTGGCAGGTCAAAAGCCCTGCACATGTAAATAATGTATTGCTGTGTAGATGTATAGTTTAAAAAAATATTGAAAGTGTGTACTAGATATGGCGTGGTTTTGCAGTTTTAAATACAGTTGAAAAGTTTTTAATTTAAGCTTGGCAGGGATGAGGTTAAACCCATCTCTACCAAATGCATGTGCAGAATGTGGCTGCAGCTTAATTGTCTAATCAATTAAGCCCAGCCACATGGTATAAGAAATGAGCTGGAAAGCCAGTTCTTTTGGTTCAAATTCCAGCATGTGCAGCCTCACAGCTGTGTGGAGAACTAAGGTGAGCGAACTGTGTAGGGAGTAATTTACGGGAGTTAGATCCCACAACAGTTTATTTTAGTGTGTCTGAAGCGGGACCTCCCTTGTAGTGGGAGCGGGGCTGAGCCAGTTCTTTGGCAAGCTTTTGTTTTCAGGTGTTTTCTCATGGATGTATTTTGTATTTTTTGAGGTATTATTTTGATTACACTGTCTCTGTGTATGTCCTCTTGCACTAGGGTTATCATTGCTGGTACACTAGTGGTGGCCACCTGTCACTGCAGTTGTGTTTATTTGAATAAAACCTGGCATTGTCAACTGCATCCCTCTGTCTCTCTCTCTCTCTCATCCTTCAGCGACACCCACAACAAATGTAGCAGGTACTAAGACCCCCTGTTAGTCATATACTGAAGAAAAAAAATAATCACAATGACCTACATCCTCAGTTTTCATGTAACATGGGACTCAAAGTAGAAATATATCCTAACTTGGTTAATTGTGCAATTGAATGTCCTTATTCTAAGAATCATTGCCATAAGAGGTTGCTGTGACTTGGTGAATGTACAGAGTTTAAATTGCTTGTATTTGTGCATGTCCTACAACATGAATGATTATCTTGGGAAATTCCTAAGTAAATTAATTTAGTTTGTTAAACTTTCACTTTTTTAATGGATTATTCTCAGTGCTATGTAAAAAGGCAGTAAAAATGAAGTGTTATCATTTACCTGTGTGCATTTTTAGTCTTTGGCACCAACTCAATTTCACAGTATGACTCATCTATTCTTATACTGTTCGTTCCAAGCCAAGCTGTGATGATTTTCTGGCTTTTCTTTTTTAAATTGATTGTAACTAACAAAGTAATTCTTATTTTTTCCACAGCTCATGTGCATGTTTTCTTCATATTGGTATCAAATGGGAAGTTGTACGAAACATAAAACTAGTCATTTAAAATTTTATCTGGTATTACTAGTTAAACAGTTCTGTTTGCAGGCCAAGCTTTCAGATAATCTGGCACATTCATGACCATTCACCTGAAGAGTGTAATTATCATCCCTCTTCAAGGCCTTCTTTCCTCAGTAACCAATCAAATGCGTCTAATAACTGACACTTTTCAGCCAGCAAGACGCTTTGACCCTGAAGACACCGAGGTGAAATGACCTAGGAAGTGCAAGTACAATGGTTTTCCTGGAAATCAACTTCCTTTATCCTAGTGTGGTACCAAATGTCATGTTTAAAAATGAAAACACATGTACTTTCATATGCAATTTCAGACCTGTATAGTAACCGGAAGTTCACAACAGGAAGGACTTCTGAAAGCATTTTGTTAGCTACAACTCTATTCTGAAATCAAATTAATAATCTAATCTACTCTACATACCGTGAATGTACTTTATCACCAGCACCTTGCTTGAATACATAGTGTAAAATATACCATGTCTAAATCATCTCAATTTCCAAAATTATATAAAACACAAACTGGAACTTACAGAAAATCCTGTTACACAATTCTGTACTGGTCCTACAGTTACTTGTTTGCTTGTCGAAGAGCCCCCATTTAAAATGTGATCAAATTGCCTCTTTTCATCATTGCAACAAGCCTCTGCTACAACAGAGTTCAGAATGCTGCTGGGTTAAACGGCAAGCTTTTGATTGTAAGGATGCAAATGCGTAGGAGTTGAAGTCTGTTTCTATACAGTCATGTCATAACCGATAAGATTGTATTGTTTGAAGTTGCTGCCTCTTTGGGTGCTCCACAGGTTTCGGGTGAAAACAAACCACTGCATTCTCTAGTTCATCGTAATCCCTACAATTATGCAGTTTCATAAACAATACATATTTTTACACTTGATAGCACTACTCTCCTGATTATCAAAAGATACTGTTGTACATCTTTGCAGGTGACATTAGAGGGTCTAACTCCACAGACACATTTTTCAAACCATTATGACAGTTGCAGAGAAGAGGGATACAACGCTTATGACTTTCCCCAAACTGCACTGAAAAGGATATTGCATAAAATTCCAAACCGAACGACACCGACAGAAGACAAAATCGAAGCACTGGCAGGCTCAGCACCGCGACTGCTGCAATTTCAGGAGCTTGTCGTACATTTTGCAGCATACAGCCAGTTAATACAGTAATTTGTTGTGTTTCCGCAAGTCACATAAACGGCATGATCAAGCTCTTCAGCAACGTCTCCCACATGTACTGAGCTAATGCAAAATGGCTTCAGGCAAGCGAAAGAGTTGTGCTTACAATTGAAAGTTGTTGTTTTTTCCCCCCCATAAGCCAATGCATTTTGCTATTCAGTGTGTTGATATGTAAATAAATCCTGTTCACCTGCAGGGCACATCAACTTCAGCCTCTGTCTCGATCTCCTGCCTGTCACTCAACAGCGAATGCACACACCCACACTGCAGACAACTACTCTGTCACAAGCATTAATACCCTGCAACTTTCTAAACAAGGGGTTTAGAGGAGTTCCCTAAAAAAAAGCTGAATCTTAAAACCATAATTGTGTGAATATAGTAATTGTTACAGCTGTGTACAACAGTATTTAAAATAGGATTCATTTATCTGACTTTTTACATATCCACCCTTACTTTGGTCCCACTGCAGCCGGATATGCTACAGACTACTGTATTGCCATTAAATCAAAATTTAAGACATGACTTACCCGATTTGATTCTGACAGCCCTTATTAAGGATAACCATGGCTTCACAGTTAGTCTGGGTGTTCAAATGTCTAAGGCCATTTTCTTTTCAGGTTTCAAAAATTGTTTGTTAATGAAAGATGATGGTGTTAGTACTAGCAGTCCTACGTACCCTAACCTAAACCATTTGTTTAAAAAAAAAAAAAAAAAAAGCATTCTGAGAAGTGAAACATTGAAGCTGGAAGTTTTTGAGCTAATAATAAAAAAAAAAAAAGTCTGTCACTTCTGTTAAATTACTCTGTGTAAACCTAATAAAATTCAATAATGAAGCTAAACTGACTTAACAGCCAAATGCAAAAGTACTAAAAGAAAATAAACTGTTGAGGTCCCAAACCACAGTGAAACTGGAATAAGCAGTAAACTAGGTGAAGCTGCAAACCATGTAAAAAAAAAAAAAAAAAAATGGTTGCTCCGCCTCTTATTCTAACTTGGCAGGAGCTCTAGATAACCTGCTTATCCCTTGCGCCCCACTGTTTGTTATACTAGTGACATTTTTCACAAAACACCATTAGAGCTAAGATTTAACACAATGGGGGGTTATTTAAACTAAATGCAGGGGTCATTTTTTTGATCCACCTAACATTGCTGCAGTGAAGTGAAGTTCTTTGAAAATCAGGTTTACATTTTAGAGTGACTGTATCCAGCCTTGTTTAGATAATGAACATAGAAATGAAAGACAATTCTTAAACATGTGACAAAATATAATGTAGGACCTTCACCAACAAATGGCTGGATGGATGGACGGTATTTGTCATTGCACTGACTTGCATTACTCTTTGGAACCGAGCCAAAAAGGCAGGCACACCCTAGTCAGTTCCTATGTTGACATCCACCACTTGAGTTGAGCAGAACTAAAATGTGAAGCTTGTGAGAGAGAACAAGTTAGTTTTAGCAGGGCACGGGTTTCGGTTTCTTTGGTTTCTCACCTATTATTCTAGTGTAGGTGCTGGGACCTCCTGTAGACTACCTTTAACTCTTTAAACACTGCAGACAGGCCTAATAAAGAAAAGGGGGAGTATTTAAAAAAAAAAAAGCAAGCACACCGGTAAACTAATCCAATATATAAACAACAACATATGTGCTTTGAACATGGATTTAAATGAATATTCAAGTACTATTTCATTTTTAATGAGGAATTGGTATTTTTGTGAACAAAAACAAAGCATTCCTGAAGGTATGGGGCAGGGCGCCTCTGATAGAATGGTTTGTAAAAAGGAACTAAAAAGAATAAACAAGCAGTGGTTGTAAAAGTGCAGGTGTTTATCTAAAGCACGCTCTGTACAGGGAACAGAATCTCTTTACAAATGTGCATTGTCCAGTTGGAAACTTAAGTTCTGTATTACAGATTTCCTGCATTAAGAGAACAGCGACCTTTACCAGAAGACAATTTATACTGTTACTAATTTTGCAGTAAATAGTTGTGTATATGTGTAGTAACTTGTACCAAAATGAACTACATAAAACCAACTGAACTATGCCCACATATACTGGGGAAAGGTATGTGCAACCCTCGTTCTGTAGTTTAGGTACACTAGTGAGTATACTATATATGACTTTGTAAGAAACATGCTACTGTAAATAGGATGTGTTCATGTCTCAAGGCTCATGGACAGAACAGACAGCTTTCTAGCAACATTTGTGACCACAGGAATGGACATTACTTTTAGTAAGAGCACTAACAAATAGATTTATCATATAAATCATTTGTTCTGCATTCCACATGCCCAATTTTGTTTCAAACTATTCATTATGAATTTTCAGAGATCACGGAAATGAATCACTGCTACATTTCTGATAAGGCAGGAAGTACACACATATGGGTTAATTTTTAATGTGCAATAACCATAGCCAAACATGTAACATGTACAGCAGCCAGATATCACGGACTGGTTAAAAGCAGTGAACCTTGGAGAATGGGGATTGAATACAAGGTTACAGGAAGCACTTGCAATATACGTTGCACTTTAAGCAAATATAACAACATTTAAAAGTAAAAGATATTTTAGAACAGAAACTGAATTCATGACACACTTTATACTCTATAGGCCTCACAGCTATCATTTAGTGTACTATTGTAGGATCCT
This sequence comes from Polyodon spathula, assembly GCF_017654505.1. Classification (NCBI taxonomy): domain Eukaryota; kingdom Metazoa; phylum Chordata; class Actinopteri; order Acipenseriformes; family Polyodontidae; genus Polyodon; species Polyodon spathula. The sequence goes on from NC_054545.1 coordinate 13,330,672, forward strand.
TTATAATTAGCACTTTGTTCAACAAAGTGTATTCCTCACACACACAACAGCTGTTGTTACAGCTGTGGCACAGCCAAGTGCCAACCAGGAGTTGTACTTTCAGAAGGATTTATAGAATGGTTAGGATCAATTTGTTGGTAGTATTTTCTTCTAGTATAGGCTAGTAGATGTTAAGTGCCCTGTGATCTTACAGCACTTAAAAGCAGGTGTTCTGGAACTGTGCTTGTTGCCTCAACAGCTGCTACGGTACATTCTCCTAAAAGCATGGGATTAGATAGAGATCACAGGTGAAGATGTCAAATCTGTTTTTAAGAGCTTGGAACACTCAAAGAATTAAAGATGGGTTAACTTCTAAATTCACAATTTATCCAAAACAGTTTAAAACACAAAAACGAATGTACTGGGCTCATATAATATGTGACAACATTTTAAGAAAAAAAACTCATCTAGTAATAAAAATAAATAAAACATGACACATGACACACGACACACCTACAGTATATACCAAACATTACAGATCAAGAAATAGAAATTGAATAGTTTAATGAAAACTGTATTAGGGGTAATTAAGACCTAATTTGCTAAGTTTAGCAAATTAGGTCTTAGTATCATGGTAAAATATATTGCCAAGTTTAATCAAAATTGGGTAAATGGTTTTCCAAATACATGCAACAAATGTGACGTGGGATTTCATTCCCATCTATTGGATTTTGGTGAATGTTTACGGTACTGTCATGTCCATCATGGATGTGGTGTAATAAAAATGGTTTTAGTATAAATGCAATAATGCTGTATCTTTGTTCACTCATAACTAGGCAGTCACACAGGAGCCACAGGAGTACTACTCATGCAAGCAGACACATACTGGATCTTACAATTTTTGTAAAACCTTAAACCAACAGTTGCTGTTTATGAAGTACTCTGTTTATGCAAATGTATGATCTACCCTATTCCTCTTGGTTTCAAAATGAAATTACTTAGATAAACATTTTCCAGTACAGATCTGTGCTTTAGTGCTCTTTATAAAGACAAAAGGCCAGGATAATGCCTGACAAGAAACAACTGGTATGAGCGAACACAGCATAACAGATAAACAGAAAGGTGGGTCAGAAAAATAACAAAACCAACAAAGAAAGAAAAAAAGAAAAAATGTCACCTTTACTGCTGGAGGGGGAATGGAGTCCATCTCAGAAGCTTTCTGGGCCAAAGTGTGCAGATTAACCTCTTGGGAAACCCTTCTCTTCCTCCTTGTACTCTGGATAACTCCAGTGAGAGTTCCTGTGGCGTCTTCTGTCCTGGCAGCCACTTTTGCCTCAAGAGCCCCATTTTGGGCAGCAGCAGCAGTACTGGGAGCCTGAGAACCGGGGGCTGGCTTGCTCCACGGGATCAGGAACAGATTCCCTGGCTGCTCTCCCTGTGAGGCTGCAGATGGAGGGGCACTCTCCTTGGAGAGCCGCCGGGACCTCCTGGGCTGAGGGTGGTGGTGGGCAGATAGCTCTGTCTGCTGGGAGCCTCCTAGATACATCTGGAGTTCAGGATTTAAGCTGCTTTGTTGGAAATGGCCTGGGGGCCCTTGTTGATGGGACTGAGACCCTAAAGACTGGGATAGCTGCTGCTGCTGTTGTTGTTGTTGCTGAAGGTGATTCTGGTAAAAACTTTCCATTATTTGTTGGTTCTGTTGTTGTTGCAATTGCTGTTGTTGCATTATTTGTTCTTGTTGTTGTTGAAGTTGGTGTTGTGTTGTAGGCTGCCCACCAAAGCCCATGTTGGAAACAGTTCTCTTAGGCCGGAAGACCTGAAAGTAACCAGGTGGCAGCTGTTGCTTCTGTTGCCCAAAAGCCAGCTGAAAAGGCTGCAGGACCACTGCTGGTTGTGGGGGTGCTGCTCCTTGCTTCTGCCCGTGACGGAAGGCCTGAATCTGGGCTTGCTGCCTGGCCAAGGCCTGCTGCTGCTGCTCCCATTCCACATTCCTGCTTAGAGCAGTCTCCCGGTAGGCCTCAGATGCAGGGTTTTGGGTCGGTTTCTCCTGCCCTCTTTTGGGCTGCTGTTGAGGTTCTTGGCCTAGTTTGGAGTAAACCTGACTGCCATAACCAGGGACGTTCATATCCAAGTTGTTGCCCATATAGACAGAATAGTTCTGTCCCCAAACTCCAGCGACACCCCCCTGAGGCCAGTTAGCGTTGCCTTGCTCCGGAATCCCCCATTTCATAGGGACTGTCTGCTGGTAGTGCCCCCGAGCCCGGTCCCCCTTTTCCGGGCTAAATATCACAGAGGAGAGGTACCTCGGGGCTTCAGAACCAGACAGGGTTTCTCCATCGCTTTGGGTTGGTTCTTGAACCTGAGTCCCCAGGCTGTAATAAGGCACCTCCAGGGGTTGTGGGGGCTGTCGGCCGCTCTGCTCATTGAAGAATGAGATGCGCTTGCCTGTCCTCTTGGCTGTTGCTTTTTGTTGGGGCGTCAGGTTCATGGCGAGAAAACACACAACAAACCTCACAACAAAATCCTCAATATCTGTGACCAACAGTATAAAAATGGCCTGATAAATTAAGGAAATCCACAGGCTGTCCTCCCCACCCCTGGGACAAAAGATGGTAGAATCAAGAAAGAGGATGAAGTACAGATGGTAAAGGAGTCAACATGCCCCTTTCAGACTTCTGCTGGGCTCCATAGCCACCTTGTGGTTAAGGGATTGAGGCGTCTGGAGTCAGTCATGCCATCCATTCATCATTCTGAACCTGAGAAAAAACATGAAAAAGGAGGTTTATCTGCAGTTAAGATTACAACAGTGGTCTCTTGTTTTGCATTAATGTTACTGTATGCTTTGTATACTATACAGAAATGTCAAATAGTTTTAGAAAATACATAATCAAATGATATTTAACAAAAAATCTTAATGATACAATAATTTAAGTTTGTATTACATCAAAACAATACTGTTTCAGTTATTAAAATGTGAGTCGGTTCAAAATAGACAGATAGCCTTTTTGTCAAGGATTCCAGAAAATACAGGTGAAACAAACACATTATTTCGTCACCGTTCTCTTGTAATTCCTATACTGTAGATATGACACTTAATAATCTGTGCTACAGGAGGTGTCCATAGCAATTTCATTACAATTCAAAAAGCAGTTCTCCAAGATATATGTAAAAGTGAAAAATCACATACAGAAGACAAAAGGACTAAACTCCTCCATTTACCCTGAGATTACAATACATTCAATACAGAAAGCTCTTTGTAAGTTTTGTCGCAGAAATACAGAGTTACTGCCACAACAGGCATCCCCTGTACACAAAATTCTCCAGAGGGTACATGCAGTACATACATACAGACTCCACCACTATACCATTAGGGATATGCATGCAGCTGGGGATATTAACTAGACTTGACTACTGAACCACAATTAATGTCAGCTCCTACCAGGAGAGCTGCTGTTTTCCTAATACAATTGGCTGAAGATCAAAATGTAGAAACAAATAAAAAGAAAACATAATTCTCAAGTCTTAGCTGTATTATTAGTTGTGACACCCTAACAGTATATGTACAATACATCTTAACAGTATACTGGTACCACTTGAGATTTTCATAATATTTATTGGTTTAGTAGTGGGTATTCCCGTGCCATTATACTCTAGTTGTCTTATCTCTCGTTCTGCTGGCATTCCAACGCATACAGCCACAGAAGGCTGACACTGAAAATACTGCAATCTATTCCGCTTCTAATTAGTTGCTTTGCAAACCACAGTCCCTTCCTCCTCTTCTACTTGCAACTCAGGTCAATTATATTTTGCAGGGCCACACCAAACCATTAAATGGCACATGCACTCATTTAAATCACATATGCAGCAGAAACACGCATAAACAAATACACGCATGCATGCACCTACAAACTTGTGTCGTGTTATGCATACTGTAGCTGACGCCGCCACACTTGACAGCTACATTTGTTTTCCTGTACACAAACACACGCAACCAAGCTTGGCCATACAAATCTCAAAATAGCTGGCCTCTAGTAGCCCTGTCGGGTAATGCAAGCAATAAACAAAACTGTTCGGCAGTCAGATTACATACATGTACAGTGATTTTTTGTGTTGCATAAGACTACCCAGTCCAAATATTGAAGGAAACATCGTATGGTAGCCGACAGTATTAAGTCTTTAACAAGGGAGTTTCCCAAATATGACTTGTGTAAAAAGTACTATCCTGTACTTACAACGGAATTTGTCCCCCGCATCACTAACATAAAATACTAAGAAAAAAGCTGCTAAATTCTGATTTAAATGCACGGAATTATTTAAAACAGCAGATTTGATCGTGCACTCAATCTAAAACAGGCCCCATTTTGTAACTATTAATTACGGTAGTTTGTTGCAACCCTTTGACACACAGACGAGAATATGATACCATGTCGAATTGTAATCAATTTCAACCTTATCTAATCTCGAATGAGTGTCAGCTTCTGAAAAAAGGAGGCTGTAGCAATTAGGAAATTAACAAACGAGATATATGCATTATTTTACTAATTATTTATTATTATTATTTTACTACTTATTCCCCAGTTCCTACAAGCAGCCAGCTCAGCACTATTGTGAGGTCCCTTTGCTGCAGAGGGATTATCTTGTTAAAGTACTGAAATGTAAATCGCAAGACCTTGCAGCAACCGTGCAATAAACCGTGTTGTGTGTGCAGTCATGGCGTTTAGTTTACAGTTGCAGTCCAGCGCTCCGTCCTTTAAAACACAGAAGCAACAGAAGTACAAACAAATGCAAGAAATTCAACAATCAAATGATGCTTGCAATGTATACAACTGACCTCCAGATCCTGTTACTTGGCAAATGTCAAGGAAAAAGGTTCTTGCAACTTTGCTTCCACGTCCAGCTGTTTTATCAAATGCTAAATAATAGGAAAGGGAAGATTTGAAATCAATATGAGATCCTCATTATTTGTACTCCTCCCTCCTTCTGCCTCCCTTTGAACTGCACTAAAAAGCACTCCACGAATCCACTTTGCAATCAAAAGATGACTGCATACATCGCCAACCTTGACTCATGGTTTGGTGACGTCATGCTTTTTTTTTTTTTTTTAATCTAAAAGATCCTTATGCGCCTTGCAAATCGGCAGCGAAAGACAGCAGTACAAAAAAAAAAGTAGGTTAGCTTGCTTCGGCGTTGCATGTTACTGCCTCTAGATTGCACAACTGTGAAACCTGCTGCAACTTCCCCTATGTTCATACACAGCTCTCTCTCTCTCTCTCTCTCTCTCTCTCTCTCTCTCTCTCTCTCTCTCTCTTCAGAAAAGTCTTGTGATACCTCGCAGTCTGATCGCCACACCTACTTCCACGTCCATATAAGGCGCATCCCATCCATGTGGACTCCTGTAAATTACAGTGTAGTATCCCTTCCGGGAAATTCCACAGTCCACGGGGCCACCGATGTTACGCTTTGTAAAAAGGTGCGGGGTTTGCATTTTTAAAGCGGAGCACACACCCTGTTTTGTAAGTTGAATTCCTCGTCAAACATAAATACAGCACAATACTCCTACAGTAAATGACAATATATAACTAAGTTTTATTTCTGCAAAAAAAAAAAAAAAAAAAATACAGCTATAAGCTGTATACTATTCAAAACGTGCAGATTAGACACTAATGCAACAACCTACTAATAAACGCTTACTTACCTGTAGTGGAATCCTCCAAAGTCCTCCGAACTTTTAGCTGTAGAGATACAAACTTTATCACTGTGCCACTGTGGGGTGAAATTATGCCGCCTACACAGTACCGGGATTTATTTTGATGCAGGCGATTTATCCATCCACTCACATAGTCCACTAGCCAGCGTTTCTCAAATGCACTTTCATTCAACACGGTTCGTGCTGCTTGCACTCTGTTTAGCTGCTATTGGCCACCAGTATAATCACTGCTTGTTGATTGGCCGAGCTTTCATTCGGATCAGATTTCATTTTGGCACGAGTCACAAATCTCTGCCCATTTCGCTTGGTGTCAGTGGCCGCTATAGTCCAGTGTCGGTACCAAAATTTCTTAATAAGGGACGTTTAAGGAAGGTTTAAGGAATATTTGCGTTACACAAAACACTCCTTCCCACACTCCGACTATATAAATAAAATACTGCAGGTTTTTTGCAATACCGACGACTGACAAAATTCTGACGGTTTTGCTTATCTCCTAATTTACTGGTCATGTAGAAGTTCGAAGTGATACACAAAAGTTCCAGTAATGTTTAAGGTTACTTTTTTCTGTAAGAATTTACAGCGTAAAACATGGATTTGGGCGCTGGTGTTGTGGCATGTATGAGTAGTGCTGCCGCTGCACTACGTGAACAACAACGAAATATAAGACGACATTTGCGAGATAGAACAGACAGGGATAATCCTAACGGATCCTGGCAGGACATCTATATCCTCAGAAAATCACATATTTGGCATATGTTTGAATACAACACCTGTCCACATGTGGGTCATGTGCCACACATGTAATATTGTAAAAATGTGAATTAATTCATGAAAAAAATGCTGAAGCACAGTAATTTAAAAACATCTCCCCTCAAATATGTATGTGTAGCCTATATTTACTTTATATGTATATTAATGTATGAATAAAATAGCATGGAGTGCTGTATTCATAAAATAAAATAAACTTTGCAGAAGTTGTGAAATGCAAACAAGTTCATTTATCACAGAGGTTACACAACACTTCGGGTGTGCAAATCAGCAACTTGTTCATTCATATGTGGTGTCTCAGTAGATTAATATATATATATTATATATATATATATATATATATATATAGTATATTATATATATCTATATCTATATGTGGTATATAAATACATGTGTGTGTGTGTGTATATATATATATATATATATATATATATATATATATATATATATATATATATATAATATATATATATATATAGTACTATATACGGAGATAAAATAGATTCTATTTGAGATATACCTTATTCTAATTTGAGAAGGATATTGGTATCAACTCTTCCTATACTGACTTACAGATTGTGTGAATTGGTTTTTGTCTGATTTTCCCAGGGAGGAACATCATCTGCCTGTTACTCCCTGTCAATTCTACATTTTCTTTTCACTGACTGAATCCTAAAGTTACTGATTGTACCGACGGATTTGAGAATGAATGTATGCTCACCGAGTTCCACTACTTTAGGGGATTTTGTTTGTGCATCGCTTCGATTTTCCGACCAAGTGCTAACAAAATTTTTTTGGTAAAATGTTTATCACAACACTGAAATACCGACACTTGAGTATAGAGGCCAGTGTTCATTCGTTGATCAACGAGAGAAGACCTTAGCAGTGCAACGTGAAAACAACGGTATGGAGTCATTTTGATTACTATGAAGTAATAATTATTTTCTTTAGTGCGGCAGAGAAACTATCTGAAATATTCTGAACGAACATTGCTGCATATGAATTTGAAGGTAAAAAGCCACATCAGTGTTCTCCATAAATTACATAGTTGACAAATATTAGAAATAATTACGATAATGCGTTTTGCGTTGCACCGATTTACCACACTGCCAGAATTTGCATGAAAGTTTCAAAATGGCAAGTGCTGTGTGGGACAGTAGGGATTAACAAAGTGCTGATCAAGAAAGTGCTGCTTCAGATTTTGATAAGCGAGTCAGAATCGGGATACAGACGTAGGTGTGCTTCACGCTTTTCAAACATGGGCCCAGCTTGCAAGGTGCATGCTAATTACAGTGATCAATGTTTTGTTTTGTTGTGCTCTTAGTATTTTCTGTTATGAGGACTGTAATAAAGAAAAACCAAAACAGTGAGGTGTATTTTCTTTATACAGAGCCCCCTATCCTAAAACATTCTGAAGAGTATAAAGTATATATAAAGTCTACTTTATACTGTTTCTGCCTGGAAAATCTTTTTTTATGGAATAGATCATAGTAATTAATCTACGCAGAATCACAACAGAGCAACACGCAGAATATATTATTGTAGGATAAGTAATAAGTAAACAATACATAAAAGAAACATGCATATATGTTCTAATGGAAGGCTATTATTGTATCATGGCCAGGTCCCCAGGGCCTGAAGAGCATGGGGATGATTGCTGAGAATACTATGGAGATTAAAATGGCCAAGTCAAGCACATCATTAATAGCAGTAGTGGCTGTGAGGGGTATTTTAGTCCCTATTGTGCATTGATTGACTGAGACCTTTTTGTATAATTTTTTCATAGCACAGTTTTTGTTTTTTTAATACCATTTTTTATAACATCATCCCTTTTTTGGGATAAACAGAACTCCCTCTCTACAGCAGTTACTGCATAGTGTAATATTTCCTAATGCTTGTCATTTATGGCTTAAAAAGTGTTATATTACAGTACATGACTGAATGATACAACGGAGACAGAGGATACAACACTCAGTATTTTCAGCTTCCCTGTTTATGGTGAATTGGTAAATTAATCAGTTATTTTTTAAAGCTTATTTTGTATTCATAAAATGCATCATGTGCCGATATGTACACATTTTAAAAGTGTTTATTCATTGGCACTCAAACTGTCTCCATTTTTAAAATGTTTATACCTCGCTGTGCATACCAGTACCTGCACTTGTTTGTTGACAATTTCACCCCTGGTGCCACTAACTAAACCAATACAGGCATCCTCTAGCTAACAGCCGCTGAGGACTTTAAAAATACCAAATTCAACAATTGGAGGAAAGCAAAACATAAAAACACACATTAAAACTGCGATTACCCCTCAAATGGTATTTTGCCCTACTGAATTTAGAGGCTGGTGTTTTCAACATGAGGTTGAAATACTTACATACTGCTTAAACATTAATTAGTAGCCTTTTTGTTAATAAATAGAACAGTAAATTACTTCCCTGTCTTAATTGATGTTTTGTGTTATTTGCAACCTTCAAACCATTAAATCCACCACCAGAAAAATAACATTTAATAGCTCATTTGCAAGCTTCTCTTGCACTGTCAAGCTACACCAAATCCTAGTCAGCAGTTTATCCTAACCTACTGTGACATCTTTTGTGAGTGTTAATGCCATTTGGTAAGGCTATTTGCAAAACAAAGGGGGGAGCTGTTTAGTGTTGTTAATAGGTAGGCTGCAGTGGTTCAGTGATGTTGAGTGCAGTGAATATTATTTGCAGCCGACAATGTAGGAGATATTCCAGTAGCTAGGTTGAACTGTGTAGTTTCAGTCAGGCCAGTACTGATCCAGGCCCTTTCAGCTTTTTTCAGAATGAAACTACAGTTGGACTGAGCAGTTAACTTCCTGTCTCCACATTTTAGCCTTGAAAGCCACATTATATTTGTGTGTCTACAAACAGACTCTTCTCTATCTGCATGTAAATCATTACTGTCTATTTGAACGAAGCTATGTATTTACTTGGTGCATATCCTAAACATTAATTTTTAACTTTCATATTAACGCAGTACGCATGCAAAAGTACAAGTCTGTTTCCTGTACGATAGCCCACACTCTGGCTCTGACCATACATAAGTACCACAGCGCGAAATCGTCACCTTAATTCTATTCAACAACACAGGTCTTTCAAGTTACAATACATGAGATTATGATTTAAAACTGCACTGCGGTACGTTTTTGCAAGCATCCAATACCGCTTTAAGCAAACTGTGCAATTGATTCATAACTACTGTAACCTAGGCTGCTTTCTGCAGCAAAACAAACTGCAGCACAAAAAACAAAACACAAAAAACAACAAAAAAAAAAAAAAAAAAAAAAAAAAAAAAAAAACATAGCGACGCCAAAACGGGCTTTATTAGTTCAAATCAGCCGAACTTGCAAGACATCACGTAAAAATGACAGAACTTGAACTAGCTCGATCGCTCGGCGCATAGAAAAGACACACGTACATAGTGATACTACGACTGCATCTCCACCCTTGGCTCACACATGCATTGCTATTTCCTCTTTTCTTAATGTACACTCATTTTTGCAAACACTTGAACATACTCGACTGCACTCTGACACAGGCAGAAAACCACGAGAGGCAGTTTTTTGTTGGCTGTCTTGTGGATTTCTTGTCTGTCGCTTGTTTTGCAAAGAAAGAAAAATCAGCTGCTCTTGTCAATTACGCAGTACATTTAATTGAACATCCCAGTAACAAAAAGCAACACACTCCCCAAAAGATCACGCACAACATTTAACATGAAATAAACATTGCACCTGCACTTTCCAACAGATATCTTGCGCTAGAATGTTAACACACTACCTTAATTTCCACCTCTGGTCGACGTAAAGTTTACTCCACGAAGTTTTCTACAAACAACACAACTTTTTTCTTTTTCTTTTTTTTTTTCCTGGAGTCGTCACTTCCTAGTATGTGTGCCCATGCAATGCTTCCAGTGTGTGAATATTGCACTGTAAGTTAACCACACCTCTGACGTCAGGCTTCAGGGGATTTTCTTTCTTCTGCAATCATTTTTTTCCCCTTTCCTATTTCTTAAACCTTACTGCGTGTCCTTGATTTTCTTTATTTACTCCTGCCAGAAAATGCAGACACCAGCTAGTGGGCTTATGTTTTTTTGCGTGGCGTCATTTCGTTACACAAAAAACATAGCCACAGAGAAGATTTCGCTTTCTTTGTAAAAAAAAAAAAGGAATAATACAAATTAAAAAAAAAAGACTTGTAAATTTAATCTACGCCTCCTGTACACATATATTCTGCCCTTAGTATTTTAATAAACTGCAGCACAATGCGTTCTTATTCTCAGAATGTTTGCGTGCATGTATAAACAATTCTCTATATGTCATTTGTATACAGGGGGAAGTCAAATGGTCCTATGATAGATTTTAGGTAAATTTGATCTCGGTTTGGTGCAAATGGGAGTACAGCAGATATGATTTGCAAAATGTGTTGGGGGAGTCCCTCCATGGGGAGTATAGTAAATGTGTTCGAAGTGGGTCGGCAATGGGGGTTTCCAATGCATGGGCCGAGGTGTTTTCAAATGGCTATCCTAAAAAATACGAGGGATGTTGCACTGTAAAAACTAACATTTTAAAGCAGCAGGACCTACCAAATGGTATAATTGTACTGCTCCAAAGCAAAATACTGCCTGAAATGTTCTTGCAGCCAATGTTTATAAGCAGTCTGGGAGACACACGGACCTGTGTCTAGGAAGGGCTGTAATTACATGCAAGTCCTGACCTGACTTGAATAGCTTTTATATATATATATATATATATATATATATATATATATATATATATATATATATATATATATATATATATATATATATATAAGAGGGTAGCTGTTACATGGTGTCCTTGTTATTTACATATTTTTTGCAAATGCTTTTTTTGTTTTTTGTTTATTATTTTTGTTATGCTTTTAAAAAAAAAAAACACAATTATTTAATACAAATGATAATGAGGATGGTTATTGTACAACAACATTATCAAGAAATAGTTGGTCACTTTGTGCTGCTGTTGAGGTAAAACTGTTTACTGACACTGTCCAGTCAATAAACTTTGCAGATGAAGGTGGCACCATGTCATGGACAATAATTGTCCCCATGGCTTGTAAAGGACACTGTAGCAAGAACCATAGCCTACTTCTTAATGCAATAAAAATATGGGCTGCATTAAAAGCATTAGAACACAACATGTAGCAGAAGGCAACCTTTTCATTGGGGCTTGCTTGTTTTTGTTTTTTCCAAAGCAGCAATGGAGAATGACTAACTGACTTTATTATTCAGGAAACACTGAGAACGTGAATAGCATTAAATAGTTCAGTGTTCATAGGGAAGGTGAGAAATAAAATCACCCTATGCAGCCAGGCATGTCAAGTCTCATGCATTCAGCGTGACTGAGACTAACACATTACCATGTTATCTCACTCTTTCAAGCATTCCTAAGCTTATCTCACGCAACAAAACTGTCTGGACAATCCCACCATCTCCTCAAAGTTGCCTGTCGACCACAAAAACTTATCCTCCATAGTCAGGGATCCAGGGAGAGAAAAGCAGTCTAAAAATTGATGTACCTGCTTATACTCTTCAGTCTAGGTTTTATTTTTCTTCTCAGGAATAAGAATCAATAGGCCTGCTCTACCAGAACTCTTGCAAAATATGAAAAATTTTAATGATGTCAACATTTTTTGTAAAAAAAAAAAAAAATACTGAAAATCTTATTTTGCAGGCAAATAAGTTTTCTTTGATTTCAACTTTGGTTTAAATCACAGATATACAAGGTTTTCAAGATATGTGTCAGTAAAAAGAAGAAAAAAATACATCGACTTGTATACTAAATAGAACACTTTCTGGGCCTTTTCCAATGTTTAGTCATTTTTTCACAAATGTTTATTAGGAGCTCTTTATAACTTCATAAATTCTTCTTTTAAACACTATACCTGTGCTTGTTTTGAATAGCAAGCATTTGTAAAGACATTTTAAACTAGAAATGGTGGCTTTTGCGAACAAAAACAAAGCATACCCAGTAGCATAATCCAAAGGTCAAATGTTGTTGCTGGTTTAAAAATGAAATATTTCACTGTTCATGCACCTAATTTAATTTACTTATACTCTATATAGCTGTAATATGCAATTTAATATATTAAGTTATGGGCATTTTTTAATTAGATATATATAACAGTATCCCATATCAGTCACTATTGCCTTCTTGTACTGTAGATTGTGCGCCAATGAGATTTGCATACACATGTAAATTTCCTGCACATAAACATGCAACACAGCAAGGCACTTGCTTACTAGACATAAACAGCTTTTTGGTTTATTTGCATCTCTTGGCTTTGCATCTTTCAGCAACATCAGGGGTTAGTTTTCCATTGACAATCTTTTGCCCATAAGATGTTGGATCAGGTAATGAGCAAAAGGTTTGTCAGCTATCTGATTAAGACTATGCAGTATATGTAGGGGAAATACATCCTCTGTTGGTTATTAAAATAGTGATTTTTTTATATTTTGCAAGAGTTCCTGCAAAGCCGGCATCTTGATTCTTATTCCTGAGGGTCTAAATAAAATAAATAAATAAATAAATAAATAAGTAAAAATGGATTGACGAGGAAGGCACATCCCATTTCAGGATGTCTGGATCCCTGACTGCCATATTTCCTGTCACTGTCAACTGCTAGACGTGTCACGTGATTCCACCTTGCTCACTGATTGGGTAATTGTCACATCCGATTGCAAAAACAGAAAGCCCCGCTTGATAGCTTGCCTTGAATGCAGTGCTGTCGATCCTATGCGATCGCATCGCAGAGAAATTGGATAATGCATCGAGGCCTTTACAGATTTAGAACCTTTTTACTCAATCGCTGCAAAAGAGCAATACATCCAGGGCCTCATTGGAAAGAGCTGACATAGGCCACGCTTAATTTTGTCTTATGAATATTCATGTTAAAATTAAAACAATCATGGGGTGAGTTACAGGGATCACAAACTGTCTACTACGACAACTACCACTTATTATTATTATTATTTGTAGTAGTATATTATTACATGAAGTGTTTCCTATTAAGCAGTGTACATTTTAAAATAAACTATGAAGTACTGGCTGGATTAAAAACCTCGAGCGCTGGTTGTCCTCAAGAGCCTGAAATGGGAGGCACGTCCTTAGCACACCAGCTGGAAAGTCTCACTCTGGCCTGGAAATCTTACTCTTTGGGATAGTCAACACTTGGCATCTCTGTGCATGCATTTAGCTTCTGTCTGGAGATACGATGTCTAACCAACATATAATGCTTAAATATCTACTTATTTCTCGTATATGTCCAGTGGTTTTGTTTTTTAAATTGATATTGAAGCAATAAATCATTGCTGTTGCGGGTCGTGACACTTCAGTATCAGATCACAACTGCAATACCGATACAAACCACCCAGCTGGCGCTCATATGGCATTGTCGAGTACTGGCCGTGGTACAGTTGAAGAGCCCTACAGCAGGCCTATGACGGAGCTGGAAAAGCGGCATACAGAAACATTTCCGCGTCTTGCAAACATTACTTTGTACGTGTTTTTTTTTTTTTTTTTTTTTTCCAAAGAAGACTGAAGTAAAATGACACAGATTCGAAAAGTGGTATTGAATTCCCGTCCGGGTAGGAGGTTTTCACTTGCTTAGTTTTGATTAAAAAATACATACAGTATTGCAGACGTAAAATGTCGATATTGCATCAATATTATTAAGTGGCTTGTTTCCCGTATTATTATTACCTTTGTGGAGACGTGGTCTATTTGCCTTTACCTATCGCGATTAAAAAAACAAAAAACAAAAAACCAAACAGCAAAACTAGTTCAAACACGACTGAGCGGTACAGTTGGGCCACTGTACATGTCTTCAGGCTTGGCTCTGGAGGACTGTAAAGTGCGTCTTCAGACCCGCCGGCGCTAACTTGTCGGTTATAAAGCGACACACACACACACACACACACACACACACACACACACACACACACAAATCCAATGCCACACAATATTTTTATTTTTATCAATGTGTCTCAACATGTGTGTTTTTTTTTTTTAAAGGGAAAAATGGGGAACCTGTTCCAGAAAATTTCGGAGTTGAGGAGGCCTATTTGCCAGCTGACCTTAACCCAGGACATGTGCAAGTCAGAACGCTTTACCTCTCTGTGGATCCCTACATGGTCAGTATAGTTTGCTTCAAATTACGTGTACTTAATTTTACTGTTCCTTAACTTTTATAACATTAAAAATAATTCCAGATGGTTGTTTTTTACAATTACTGAAACACTGTGCTTTTTTTTTTGGTGGGGGGTAAGTTTGTGCATAGCAGATCAGTGATCACCTGTTCTTTTGTATTACTGACATACATGTCAGAGTACTAGTGGTGAAAACAATGGAGATTGGAGAGCAGTATTCTGCCCTATTTTGTATTCCATCTGTGGTCAGTTGTGTTAAAACGACTGTGTTGGCAGATGGTTTAAGCTGATATGAAGTCACCTACTTACAGAAGCCGGTAAACCCCAGAACTGTTCATTTGCAATATAAGTGAACTGGGGAAGGCATTTTCATTAAACAAGGAGTCGACAGAATGCCCAATGAACATTCATGACAGCAGTAAGAAACTGCTGATTTTAGAAAAAAAATGTTGTTTAACAATTACACTGACTGGCTATTTGAATTGCAGGACATTTCTATGGCATTTTAAATGTTACATTGGTTGAGTCAGCAATATCAAACTACTGGCAAACCCAAGACCTTTTCATCTGCAACTGTATTACGATAGGCTTTTATGTAGGGACCCAGTATCTTAAAATGTAACAGGAAACTTCTACAGTAGTTGCAGGAAACAACAAACATTTTGAACATTTCTATAAACTAGTCATTATACATTTTGTATTAGATAATACTGTTATACATTCTCTCCAGCAGTTTGTGAAGTTGCGCTATAGCTGGTTAGCGGTGAAGAGTATGCCGATTTAATGGTAAAGCTACGTGCACCACACAGTCATGTTGAATTTTACAACAACATTGTATTCTTTGCTTCACAGCGCTGCCGAATGAATGAGGACACAGGAACTGACTACCTGTCACCATGGCAACTGTCTGAAGTTGTAGAAGGAGGAGGTGTTGGGATAGTGGAGGACAGCAGGCACGATTCATTCACAGAGGGAGACACTGTGGTCTCCTTTTCCTGGCCGTGGCAAACCCAGGCAGTTTTGGAAGGGAAACTACTACAGAAGGTTCAATAAAAGTTACCAGTTTTTAGAAGTCCATGACAAAATTTATCTTTATCTGTGGTTGAATTGGTTTAGCTCATTCCAGTCCCCACTTCCTAATAAAGTGCATGTTGAAAAAGACCTGAACATCCCCTTCTCTAGCCTGAAGGTTTTCCCTATACCTAAAATAAAGTCTCTCCTTTATAATCTGCTTATGGTAGATACTGTGGCTAGGCACACTTGGGTACAGCCACCCCCGATAAGAGTGCAAAGGATGTGGGCTGTTACACAGATTGTCTGAGCTTAGATTTGACATACATTAGGACAGGATAACACCAAGCAACTGAAAGGAACAAAGCTGTGGAAGACCACTTGATGAAAGTAACATGGTAATTAATAGATATCGGTAACATGGTAATAGATGCCAATGTATGCTGGTTCAAACCATTGTAATATATCTGGGTCTGTATGTCAAACTATGAGAACATTCCCACTGTGGTACAATGGTTCAAACTATTGTAGCTGCTAACTACACTGTTATTAAATATAATTTGGCAAGGTCACGAGTATAATGTGACTCAACTGGTACAGAGATCAAACTGGTGATCCTTATTTATTATCTAAATGTGTTACTCCTAGACAGATTGAAAACATGGCCATGAGCAGCTTCGTATGAGTCTGAAATATAATACTTTATTCTATGATTATTTTAGTTCATTTCAAGAGACCCTCTCTTCTACTTCACCCTTTTTTCAAATAAAATACATCGATTTTTATTCCGGTTCAATTTTGATTTTGTTTGTTTGTGTAATATGGGGACGGATCCTTCATGTTTACCTTCCTCTTCTGTAATTTCTGTACTGTGAATAGCCTAATTAAAGAAAGCTTGTTAACTTAAAAATAAGATATTTTTAAATGAATTGTTAAACAGTTTTCATACACTTTTCGAAATGTCCTCATGTTTCAGCTGGACCCCCAATTGGTAGATGGGCACCACTCCTATTTTTTGGGTGCAGTGGGCATGCCTGGGCTTACAGCGTTATTGGGAGTGAGGGAGAAAGGTCACGTGACTCCAGGAGCCAATCAGACCATGGTTGTCAGCGGTGCTGCTGGAGCCTGTGGTTCACTGGCTGGTCAGGTAAAAAGGGTGTCTTATTTATCTAATTCTAAATATACAGAAGACTGAGTGGTATCCTGAAAAGTTAAAAGCATGTGCTAGGGAGATAAAATTGCACTTTTGAGTGAATACCTATGGTAAATCTGGCCCATTTAGTCTAACCCTTCATCAATAAATGTTTGCTTGGGGCCGTTTAATATTATTTACATTCTAAAGTATTTGCCACTTTTCTACATTTGTTTGCTCCCCCTCTCAGGTCGGCAGGTTGGATGGTTGCTCCAAGGTGGTGGGAATCTGTGGCTCTGATGAGAAGTGCCAGGTCCTGGTGTCAGAACTCGGGTTCGATAGTGCTATCAACTACAAACGGCAGGATGTGGCTGCGAGGCTTAGGGAGAGCTGCCCAACAGGAGTGGATGTTTACTTTGACAATGTTGGTGGATCGATCAGCGACACTGTGATAGCACAGGTAAAAATATACTGCTTCATGGTAACAATTGTTAAATAAATAAATAAATAAATAAATCAATCATAAATACTTTGTCTCACGGAGTCCCAGTTCAGATTGGTTAGATTATGTCCTCTAGATGATAGAAACAACTTTCAGGCTAAATGTGTCTTAACTGATTTCACAGAATGAATACATTTCACAGTCTGTAGGTTTACTCATAGGAGTTATTGATGCAGCTATAAGGGAGGAACAATTTATTTAACAGAGGTCTAATCACACAAACCTGCCGCCTGATCATTGCAAGAATATACTTATTATAGGGTCATTCTGACAAATGTGAGTTTCTAACCCTGATTCACAGTTTATTCAGTATCACTATAGTGTTGTACTACTGGTATTACAAAAAACCATTTGGTAACTTACAGCGACCTCAGAAAGACTGCTTCAGAATACACCATCTCTTTTACTTGTGTAAAAGCTGAGGGCCATTACAAGCTGTCTTTCTGGGCTGCTTTGTAAAGCTGCAGTTTGTAATAAGGTTGTATTAAGGGAGTGCACATTTAAAGAAGTGCTTCCCAAATGTGCTGACTGGATTGTGTTTGATTGACTGCCCTGAAGAATCATTTCACTGTATTCTCTAGATGACCGAAGGTGGTCATGTGATCCTATGCGGCCAGATCTCTCAGTACAACAAGGACGTGCCTTACCCCCCTCCATTGCCGGCCAGCACACAGGAAGTGCTTCACTCCAAACACATCACCAGGTATATCATACAGCCCTACAATATAGTAGCCTGGTAACTTTAGAATGCAGACTGGATTGTCCACCATTGCAGTGAGATGCAGTACTATACAGGTTGGTTCATAATTTGTTGTTTGCTTGTGCTTTTATAGGTCAGTTTGTAATATGCAAATACATCCTTGTACAAAACAACTTCCTTTGTTGTAGCACAGTTTTACTCTAATGGTCTAGCTGCAGTCAGGCTGAAACAAAGGGGGGCAATACCTGGAAGAATTAGGATCTACAGCATTGTAATTGTAAAATCTTTATGTTCTGAATCTACGTATATAAAAAAAAAAACAAGCAAACATCCAAAACATCTTCAACACAAGAAAAGGGGTACTAGTGATAATGCTTCTATTGCTTATAAGAGGTAAGAAAATTGATTTAAAATGGTTGACATTTTTAAGCATAAGAATGAGTTTGGCGATTGTAGAGAGTGTTCTTAGTGGATTTAGTGCATCACAATAGCCTCAAAATGGTTGAATATTTTTTTAATACAGTAAAAGGCAGCCTTTATCCTTTTTTTCTACAGGGAGAGGTTTACAGTGCTGAGTTACACAGACAAACATGAAGCAGGGATGCTACAGCTGAGCCAGTGGGTCAGAGAAGGGAAGCTGAAGGTAAGACATGTTGGACACTCCTCTTAGTCCTCTCACTAATGTGTTAATTCAACACTGCATATGTCTAAATGAGTGTGCTGTTTTCTTTTCTTTAGGTCTTGGAGACTGTGGTGAAAGGGCTGGATAATATGGGTGGTAAGTAAGGATTCTGAGCTCTGAACATTAGATAAATACTTCTACTTTTTTAGTCTTCCCTTTTGGGCTTCTAATTTAAATGGACAGTTCAGTGTGCCACGACGGGCCCCTTTTACCTCTAGTTTATAGTTATATGGGGATGTTTGGGTCAATCTGTGTATTCAGAACAATCCGAATGAACTAAACACAGTTTTAAAGTACCATTTATTTTGTGTGTAAAAATTTTCATTAAATATATAATATATATATATTATATATAATATATATTATATATATATATATATATATATATATAATATTGTAAATATATATATATATATATATATATATATATGTATGTGTATATATATATATATATATATATATATATATATATATATATATATATATATATATATATATATATATATATATATATATATATATATATATATATATATATATATATATATATATATATATATATATATATATATATATATATATATATATATATATATATGATATATAGACACACACACCGGTATATATTACAGTCAGTAAAACACAAACTGAGCATTAGTTGGGTATACCATCAATAGTAGCAAGAACTGTAGAAATAAGAAAGACCATTTATCATTCTCATTGATTTCATTTTGTTTCTTTGCAGTGGCTTTCCACTCCATGATGAAAGGGGGTAATGTTGGGAAGCAGATCGTGCAGGTGTCTGAGTAACCCGACAGCACCACCTTGTGGTGATATGGAGACTGTTTATCTCATCTATGTGATTAACATGATCTCTAGTGTGGTCCAGAGTCTTTTCTGAAAAATACTGAGTCCCATTGCCTTTCAGGTGGATGGTATTATTATCTGAAAAATGCCAATTTGTTTCCTATACTCTCTGTCATTGTCACTTGCATGTGACAGTTTTCTAAATTAGTCAAAATAAACAAATTATGTAACTATCCAAATCTGGGTTGGTTAGGTAGATACATCTTGGACTTTGCTGTTTCTGAAACTAGTGCATATTCTAACAACAAATCATTATACGTGATATAAAAAAGGGAGTATTTTATCAGTTTTGCTGATGGCAAGTGTAAACCATTGTTAAAACCTGTGACTAATAACCACTCCCACTGTGAATGATTCCGATAGGCTTATTGCCAATTATATATGTAAGCTACAGCCACACCAGCACGGCATTTCCAGCCTATGACACAACATTAAATACAAGTTTATGGCACTGGTCACATAGATACATGTACTTTGTAATGGGTATGGCAGTAACAGTTTTTAAATTTTTTTTTTTTATTGAATTCAGACTCATATAATATCATGATAGGTCAATGAGGAAACATGTCTAAAACACTAAACCATTTTGTTGGTTCCAAGGCTTATCTTTAATGCAGTGAAAGTTTGAAACACTAAATATGACAATATGATTTTTTTTTTTGAGGGGGGAGGTCGGTCTGCTTAGAAAAGGAATGCATTACAAAACACTGAACATAAATTAAAGACAGTGAATTAAATTCAGATTCGCACACTGCGTAACCTCACACTTTAAATGCACATAGTGCAGAGTAGTGATAACAATCAAACATTCCTTTAACACTCTTATCAGTGAGGGGCCCATGACTTTAGTATAACAGTTGGGTGGAACCAGGACACTAGAAGCAAGAGGGGCTTACTCCCAGTACCAGACATTAACTAGCAGCATCTGGTACTCAAACCTTTCCTAGCCAAGTTATTTTATTTATTTATTTATTTTTAATCTACAATAGCAGAAAGAAGAATACATAGAAGAGAGACGCAACATGACACTCGGAGGGGAAATGGTGGTAGGGACAGTGAAATTGTTTAAACATGCATTTGTACCAATATGCAGGAGGCAGAAACAGTAAATTGTGGCATTGTAAGTCAGTAGATGTTTTTTATAGTTGGATTACCTTGTTATACGTTGAATAATTAAGAAATATTTTCATTTTGAAAGTAAAATAAATATTATTATTATTATTATTATTATTATTATTATTATTATTATTATATTCACTTTCAATATACCTATGGTTGTCATTAATGTTGGAGAGGAAATTTCTTTCTTAGGGTCTAATGCACACTTTGTGGTAAACATAACTGCTTTAAATGTGTATTTATCTTCTAAACCATTAACGGGACTCCTAGCCTTGTACTGAACGTTCAGCACTGGGTATAACTGCAATTTGCAGTATTTTCACTCTCTAGTACAGGAATGCCTGTTCAGGAGGCTTGCTAAGGCTGCTACCACCAGGGGGCACCAAAGATATTTCACTGAACAGTATATTGTCTATTTGTCAAAGTAATGCAATAATACACAGAGTACATTTTTATCCAGGTATTTAACACATTCTACTGGGTAGCAGTATTTTTCTTGATAGCAATACACTGCTATAATATACAGCTATGGACAAATGTTTTGCATCACATAGAATTTTAGGATTGAGACAAAAAAACAAAAACAAAACAAAAAAACACTATATGAACATAACTGATATTTTATTTAACATGTAAATTTAACATCATGAAATCGATGTAAAAACACATTTTGTTAGGCGCTTCCTTTATTTACTTTAAAATGCAGTTTGTCATCCTCAAAAAATACAGACCTGTATTGTTTGGTTGTGTATGCACACAGCATTTACGTGTAGCTATATTTGTCAGTGAATTAGATTTGTATTAGCTGAACGAGCATGTAAATGAACAGATCGTATGTTACTGTAAACTTGGTTGTGATCGTCACATGCATACAGCGCTTGTTAATTTCTGAAAAAAGGTGGGCTTGCATCTTTAAAAAATATTAATGAAATTCCTTGAAACTTTTTTCATACAATGTAGGCAGTGTACTCAGGTAGTCAGTTGACAATAAATACCTGCTTTCTCTAAAACTAAACATTGCTAAACAAAATACTTTAGACTGCTGTTTGAAGATCTTTATTTCTTGCAAACTGTAGCTAAAACGAGAGGTTTATCTGTTTCAGATCTTTGTGATGCCCTGTTTCTTGGACACATTGCTGCCTGTGTGATTTTGCCCTTCAACTCTGTTTATATATATATATATATATATATATATATATATATATATATATATATATATATATTTTATATATATAGGGTATATAGGGTATGGAGAAAACCACATGAGTACATGCATCCATCATGCTGTGTGCCAACATTGCAGGCTGGAGGTGGTGGTGTGTGGTGTGTTTTCATGGCACACATTTGGCCCCTTTGTAAAAGTGGAGCAACGTTTGAATGCTACAGGATATCTGAACATCATTGCCAAACAGGTGCATCCCTTCATGGCAGCAGTGTGTCCATCTGCTAATGGATTTTTTCAGGATAGTGCCCCACGCCACAAGTCTAGGATTCTCCAGGAATGGTTCTACGAACATGACAGTGAATTCAGCTTACTGCAGTGACCTGCCAAGTCACCAGATCTCAAAGGTGTTCCTAATGTTTTGTACACTCAGTGTATATGTTGGTGTGAAAGGACCTTTAAGTTTTGTACTCTAAACTAACATTTAAACTTGCCAGCAGTAAACAGCAATAGTCTTTATAGTATTGGTTTTTGTTTACTATTTAAAAGCATGTGTATGTTGATGTAGCTAAACCTACATTTGGTAACCTTTCCATGACATTTTTGTGAATTCTTTTTTTCCTCCCCACACAATTCGCCCATGAAATGTACTAAAGAATGTAGTGTGACAAAATCGTATCCTTAATGATGAATTTACTATTTACGGAATCAATTTTATCTTGAACTGACTTGTTTTTAAACCTTGAAAAAAAAAAGGTAAGTTAATGCTTAGGAGCTCCTCAGTCACAAAGTGTGACAATAGAAAATAGCATTTAAAAAAAAAAAAAAAAATGTATGCACTACATTGCTCAGGTAGAAAGAAGGCAGCTGCAAGAGAAAATAAAAGTTGCAAAGTTCCTGCCAGTGATGTCGGATGGTTCAACCAATAGCGCTGTCATAGAAGAGGAGCTAGTATATGTATGATTCTGCCAGAAAGGGCTGGTGGCTGCAGTTTGTGTGCAGGCAGTCTGTGGAGATGGCAGATGCCCAACACATCTCAGAAGGTATATGTTCACTCATGAGGCAGATTGTTTCAGACCCTGTGGAGATAAATATTGCTTGTTTTTACATTTTCTTTTGTTGTCGTCGACCCCCAGAACGATGTTGGCCAGTAAAATGTCTGTGGCCGGTGGATTTTTCCATCCACTAGCCGTGGTGGCTAGTGCATGGAAAAGTTCATTTCAAGCCCTGTAACATTATTCATCAGGTTTCATTCGAATTTATGAAGCACAATTAGTTAATTATATACGGAGATGCAAAACTTTTGGCCATAGCTGTATATTGTTTTTTGGACAAAGGTATTAATATTCTAACGCTAAAAAATCAGGTTGGTCTCAGCGCTAGTTGTAGTTCTTGTTGTGCAAGGCCAGAAGAAGTGAAACTGAAAACCAGTGATTTGGCAAGTTATAGGCATGCAGCACGTGAAGGACTGTACAATATAAATTAACTTCTTTGTTTAATAATTAAACAAATAATTTATATTGCACAGTCCTTCACTTTCCAGATTTCATTAAATCACAGCTGTGCCTACATATGCAGTTTCATTGTAAGGGTAAGCTGTGTTAGTAGCAGAAGCAGGTCAGGTCTCCTTGCCACGTTATCTCCAAGCCCTGATATCTACACCTTTCCACCAGGTTCTCGGCAGTCTTCACCTCTAACCACCAAGTCCAAACTGCCTCCCAGTCCTCTTAACTGCAGTCTACTGTCCTTCACACTAAACACAAAATGACTGCATTGCCACCAGGTCCCACATTTAGCTGGCCAGTCTTCAAGTCATCTAATTAAATCCACAATTATGCATATGATTTCTGATTTTAGGGTTAAACAAGATTTTACTCCAAAATTGTTACTATAAAAAAAAAAAAAAAATCCCTAACAATTGAGTAATACCATATATCCTCAAATTAATCCACGCACTCAACAAAAAGCAAACAGGAAACAGATTTACAATTTTGTGACCCCTCGAAAACCGTGCTACTTCCAGTAAACGCCACTGTTGAAAAGGTCGCTGCCCTACATATATATCTAAATCCTTAAATAGCCTTTTATTATACGCTTTTTGAGTACGAAAAAAACTTAACATTTTTGGCACAAATATCAAATTCCATTAACAATAAATACTTTGTATATTGCAACAGGTCGCCAACATTTGTAGAGCAAAATAGGTTTTATGGGTGTGATTCTCCAAATATTTTTGTCGCAAATATATGTCTTTACAGCAAGTGCTGGCCTTAAATAAACGCAGCAGGTGTTTTAGGCAATTTAACACAGATGCATTTATTTTAATTTGAAAATATACGGTAAGTGCAATAAATGAAAGTGGTGTTTTATTTGCCAACAGTTTTTTTTTTTTAAATTGATACAAACGCAACTTCTTGTGTGTGATTAAAAAAGCCTGATCTAAACTCATTTTTGAAAAGAAACTTAACGTGTAAATCGCCCTAAATATGCAGTGTGACACACTGCCTTCAGGTTCTCATCAACCACCACAAAGTAGTCCATACTGCTGTGCTTACAGGCACATTTGGTCCCAAACATGTCAACTGTTGGGCCTCAAAGATTTCCCTGTGAATCACGTAATTCCACACGTGCTACAAATTTTGGACAGAAAATGAGTGGACAATTCAGTCCTCATCTGAAGGTGTGATGAAAATTTAATGTCAATTTATGATTTATTTATAAAAATATCAAAACATACAGTTCTGAACAACACAGGATAAAGCACATGTATTATTTGTTGTAGAGACACCTTCAATCCTAAATATATAAAGCCTGATTAAAAACAGCTTCTATCTGGTCTAAAATGCCAAAGAAATTAAACGGTCTGTTGAGTCCAGGGGTGAGTGTGGCATCAACACATACGAAAGAGCAATTCCCAAAGGGAGTTTGATGAATGTAGTGGAAGGAGCCCTCTTTCCTGGTGGCTGAATATTTCCTGTAAATCGATACAGATATACTGCAGGTGTTCGACACAGCAGACCAGGTAACCAAGCTCTGTCTGGGCAATCAATAATATCATTTGTATATGACTTATTTCCATGAAACTATTTAATTAGGATTAGTAGGGTTTCATTTTTGTTCATTTTTAAATGCGAAAAGAGTTCAGATCACCTCGGCTAGGATCAAATTTATGTATTAAAAATATTTATTGTTTTGTATATTTCAGCCACATGGTAAGCATATATTTAAAAGTTGTCTGGTTGTACTATAGTACAGTATATTAAAAAAACCTAAATTTTTACTTCTGTGTTAAGGGGGAACTAAACACAATGCTTTACCTTGTTGGCACTCGAGATACTATATTGAAGGCATCTAAAAAAAGACAAAACATGTTACATTGGTATTAAAGTAAGGAATAAACCGAGTACAGTTCAGGGAAGCGCTGTTTTCAAAATGCCATACCAAGCAAAGTTAATAAGCTTAAGGAGCACATCTTCAATTAGTCACATTAGCCATATCTGGAGGGGTGGGTGGAGGGGGTTTACAAAGAAACCCCAGCAACTTGAGCACTCTGCTTCTGTGACAGGGAGTTGAGAGATAGCCCTTTGATGCCTCGCTTTTAATTTGTAGGTGGCCTAAAAGTAGCACTCCGTTATGAAATCATTGGCTGTGCTGAGATTTAAACCTGACTATCAGACCATAACTTAAACCAACAGACCAGTGCTCCAAACTGAGGAGGGTGATATTTGTAACAAAATCAATTGTTGGAGACACGAGACAATACCATGATTACCCAAATATTTCAAGTGATACAGGTTTTCCTATTTCCCTATTACAAAAATTCATTGACTATTGAGTCAACACTTAATCAGTCATGTAAGTCATAAAGGTTTTCAGGTTGGGAAACTTCCCCCTGAATGCATTACATGTTTTCTTTGGCCGCCACTTTGTATCAAAGTGCACTGCCTTTGAGGCACTGGGGTTAGGAAAAAGGTGTAGCTTGCATTACCATGATTCTCCCTTATAGGTTAAAGAAACTGGGTTGTAACCAGCAGATACCCGGTTCAAATCCCAGCTCAGCCACTGACTTGCTGTGTGACCCTGAGGAAGTCACTTAACCTTGTGCTCTGTCTTTCGGGTGAGACGTTGTTGTAAGTGACTCTGCAGCTGATGCATAGTTCACACACCCTAATCTTGTATCTTGTAAAACACTTCGTGATGGCAGTCCACTATGAAAGGTGCTATATAAAGATGATGTCTATGCACTTGGTTCTCTTCAGCACCCTTGACCTCTTCAGATGTTGTGGTAGGCCTGCCACTCGATACTGCCGGGATCCAATCTTACTTGCGGTCTTTGCATCTGTCAGGTCCCCTGATGAAGCATACAAGCAAAAAAAAAACAAACAAACAAACAAAAAAAATAACTAGCCAACAGATTCCTTCAGTATTTTTGTGCTTATTAACATGTTTATACACTCACACAATTTATTTTTGCATTTTGGCTTGCCATACTGTGGAGCTCCATGAGAAGTGGCTTAAAAGACATCAGTTGGAAAACACTGACTAAGCTTGTTTAAAGAGCTCATTGACATCGTTGACATATGGGTTCGAGAAACCGCCTTGGTTTACATTCTTTCAAGCTACCCCGAGTTTGCCTGATGAGGTGGTAGCCACTATATACAAGATAAACTTTAATTCACTGAACCTAATTAGCTCTAACCTTGAGTCCCTTCCACACTGGCATGCTCTACCTGGGACGGACCCAACCGTGTCGCGACCCTGTGTCATGTGGGTTTGTTACGTGATTTCACACTTTTTCTTGAAGAAACAGGGTCGACCTGGGTGACACAAGCAAATACACAATGTGCGTACGTAATGCCCCAAAAGCAGTAACGTTCACACGACCACCTTTTCATCTGTTCAGCTTCTCTGGATTGAATCGTCAGCCCAAGTGTTGATTACAGCAAATTATTCTTCATCCCTAAAAAAAAAAAAAAATGTCTGCTTCCTCAAGACATTACAACGACTGTTTAATCTTGCCACACTGCCGCAAAAAAGTCGCAAAGTGTCTCCCTTACCGCAGTCAGTCATAATCGTTTGGTAGCGCAAAGGGCGGTAGAACGAAAGATGGCGGAAGGTGAAGAAACAGCAGCTTGGCAGCTCAGGATGGTAAGTGAAGCTGGTTTAACATTTTTTAAATTATTATTTACAAACTGGTTACATTTCACCTGCCATGTTTTTACTACGAGAATTTAATACACATCTGTCGTGTACCGATGTGGTGTTATTTTGTAGTACGCGTTAAGAAGCGGTACATGCTCTGATCATCCCAATGCGCTTGTTTATTTATGTACGGAGGGGTTTTGTCAAACTTGCCGTGTGTTATCAATTGTGAATTTATTTATTAATAACTTATTGAAGTATCCTCTTATTTACACAAGTAAACAACATTACTTGTTCAACCATCTTTAACTGTCAAATAAGCAATAGTTACGAATATTAATAATTTACACTATATATGTTTTTGGCCAAGTTCGTATGTTGTACAGAATAGATAAACCTTTTTGTTTTTCAAGCCAGACTGTTTTTCTTTTAATATAAAGAATGTTACGCAGCCTTGTTTCTTTAACCCATTTGAGAGCATTATTATTATTATTATTATTATTATTATTATTATTATTATTATTATTATTTATTTTATGATTCTGCTTCAGTTCTGTCGACTGACATTGGTTATCAATAAAATTGAAACCGCTGTGGCACTATGGCGGGGAACAGTATCGATAATAATTAGGAAAATGTCATGTATATTACATTTAAATGTTTTATATTTATGTCTCGTTCTAAGTCATATTGCAATTTATCAATTAAACTCTGTTCAGTAAAATAAATAAATAAATAAATAAATAAACAAAAAACTGAGCATAGTTTTATCGCTGAAGAACTTCCAATTCAAATAGAAACGATTGCATTTCTCTGTATTTCTTGTGTAACATGTTGGCCACTATAGACAATATCATGCGTGTATTTAGTTGCACAAAACAGTTACTTTTATAGTCACGTAAGATCTGGTGACAAATAGGAATACAGTATAACTAGGGCCATACCTAAATCGCGATTAAAAAATGCAGCTGAGTTGCAGACAAAGTAAGAAATTGCAGAAAAGTAATTCTAGCTCTCTGCAATTTCGGTAAGTAATTTAAAACAAAGAATGACCTTAAATGACACAAACCTTGTAGCATCATTTTGTATGCCAGTTAATGTATTTGCACAAGCAGAAATGTTTTTACAGTAACTATACATTAATACGAAAAAAAAGTCTAATAGTCTCACCGGTATATTTTAAAGGAATTATAGTTGTAACAAAAGTGCTGAACAAAATCGAGACCAGTAATCTTAACACCTTTATATTTTACAAGCACTAAAGGTCAGTGCAGAATACCCAGTTGCAGTCATCTCATTCATGCCCTGTCGTTGCTTTGTGAAGACTTGTCCATACCGAGACTTTGCACACTCGGCATCTACAGAATTAGGCAAGATTGACAGGGATCGCTTTGCTATCTCTGCTAATTCTGGAAACCACTGTCGAGCTACAGGTGAATCCCCAAATTCACCAAGATAATTTACTTCACATTCACTAGTGAAATGCTTTTATTGGGCAAGCTGTGCTTTAGCTTCACAGCTAAATATGGGGATTGCATCCAGAGGTAGCTCCTTTTCTGATAGTGTATTCACCTGTTTCACATCTAGTACCCGAACTGCCTTCATTAATGCCAAACCGGGCTGAGTGAACCTTGCTCCCTGTCAAGCTGGTCCCCTAACATTCAATGCACAGTCGCAATAGCATTCCATAAGTGTTTGCTGTTTTCTTGAAAGGTCCTTGTAGAAATGCATTCCGATCTACACCTTCTCTATGCTTTTCATTTGCATTGTTGTCTGCCCAGTGAAACAAATCAGTTAGTGTTGTATGCTTCATGGATAAAAGCAGAACATAACTTGAAAGATGATTGTTTTCATCAGTGGTTTGGTATTCTGAGCAATGAACTCAATGTCAAGTGAGAAGTACGTGTCGCTAAAAAGCGAGATCAGAGTGTCCAATACTTATGTATGAGGTGAAATATTCATTTCACTTTCAGTGAACTCACTGTATACATTAATGCTCAACATGGTACATAATTGCTTGAAACAACGAATTTCATTACGTCACCACTGGTTCTGGACACTTGATCGGGACTGGTCTCCTGATTTTATGCAAGAAGTCACTTTAGAAAAATGTATACATCACTGATTGCTAGCCAGACTTGCAATATGTGCATTGCACCGAATTAGGAAGTAGACCACATAGACCTCGTTCACACTTGCGGTTTAAGCCGGCCCAGGGACAATGCAGAAATTAACCCTTAGCGGTCCATTTATTCAGCGCTTGTCAGGCGCGTCAGGTCCAATTTATTTTCACATGCGCTGTTAATTTTACACGCGCTGTTTTAAATATTTTTTTTTCCAGAGTAAAACCAGGTTTAAAAGGTGTTGAATCATAAAAGGACAGTTCTTGTTCGCTGTATTTTTCACATACCTCTTTATAAACATGCATACTGAAAAATCATCTCCCGATCACTCGTTTTATCACTAAATCTCCTCAATAATGTGATCCAAATCATTGTTTTATTACTATAACAAATGCAAATGTGTGTGATATTCTTTGAGCGCTGGATGCAGAAGCAGACATCTCCATTATGTCCGTGTTATCAATCTCTGGTGCAAGGGGCTATTAGATACGCCCTTTTGAGTGGTTCAGAGAAAAACCTGCAAGTTTTTCCGAAAACTCTTGGAAATACTGAGCAGCAGGCCAGAGAGAAACCCACCACGGATCCTGGATTTTATGGGACCTACGGCGATCTCCAGCCCGGAAAATAGCAATGGGGAATGCACTAAATACACCGACACTTTTAACGATGATGGGTCCGTCATGAGTGGTAAGTATTTCTTCATCGTACAGCTTTCATTAAAATGATAAAACTTGAACTTGATATATATATATATATATATATATATATATATATATATATATATATATATATACACACACACAATTCAGATTGTAGCTAAGATTGTAAATCTCAGTATTGATAAATAATGCACCCGACGTTGCATATTCAGTCATCATTAATATAATAATCTGTATTGTGATTAATGTAATGTACACGTCCTTGTTTGCTGCATTTACGCATGATCCAACACGATCACTTCTTTCCACAGTAACTGACTGCACTGTCAACACACACCTTTATCGTATCTTATGCAATAAGTACAGTACCAACAGTGTTGCAAAAGATAAGATGGCCATATTTACATTTGCAAATTCCCCAGCTCAGTCTCTTATGTTGACTTCCGGGAATGCGTTGTTTACGTCAATGTTTACATTCCCGACAAGCACTTCGCCTCAATTTAGGCTTCGTTTTCAGCCACATATGTGAACGCACTTAGGCCCCCTAAAACCTCAACTGTGTACGGAAATTTCAGGTGGCCCAGAGACGGCCCAAGGCTGGCTCAGTTAGTGTGAACGGGGTCATATTACTTCATTATATGTCCGAGTACAGTGGCTTTATCTGTCACAATCCCAGACACCTTGTTAAACTCAATATCAAAATTGGCACGGTTGAGTAATAAAGTACACCAGTGTCCAAAAGCAATGGGGTAAGCTTTTACGAAACAGGGTGTACGACCTGGGGTTGGGCAATGGTATCCAACACATAGTTAATGATATGCCTTTACCTTATGTCCCTTGATGCCAGTTGAGATCTGCTGATGCTGGGCTTCTGGTGACTACAGTGATAAAATGTAGCTCTTGTGGTGGAAAATCAAAGCTTGTTTTAAATTTTATTTATTTTTTCCCCATTTGTTTTTGGATGTTTTTTGATATTTTATTTTATATTATATTATTGGATATTTATTTGTCATATGAAACACTTTGGGATGCCTTGGCATGAAAGGCACTGTACAAAATAAATATGATTGATTGATAATTATCCTTGTCATCTGTTGACTCGTCATACACAATAGAAAGTGATCAGCTTTTTTCATATGTTCTTTCAGCTCATTCCAACTCATAAGTAATCTTGGCGAAGTCTGTTAACAGGAGGAAGAGCACCAGTGTTTGAGAGTTTCTCCTGAATGTACTCCTTTAACACTGGGTTATCCAGTTTCTCCAGCAGTATATTTGCACTTGAGAATGCCTCGACAAGTTGAAAATATGCCATATTGATCGTCGCAACTCTCAGTGCTGTGATTAAACATGGATCAGATGACTGGCGTTTTGCTTTTGATATCAGATCAGTCTCTGCTTTCCGTTTTGGAATTTATATGACGATCTGTATTTAAATGAACATCAACACTCCACTTACTTTTGTGGTCTAATGTGACATTGCAGGTTGTGCAGGATCTTCCACCATCAGCATATAATTCTTTGGCAAACTGCTTTCCACGATCTAAAGCACTGACATGTTTAGCAGTTTAAGTCTTTAGCGTTCGCCATTTTGCTTTAGCTCATGCTGTACGGTACTGTAATTGCACAAGTTGTCAAGCAAACGTTCCCTAGCAGCATGTAAAGGATACCGCCACGTGTACCTTACTACACCAGTTAAGGAGGGAAGTCGGGGAGAATAATCAGGCTACGTTGCAAATTCCAGCAGCTGATTGTGCATGTAATGAAGTAAAAATGAAGATTTTGTAATATGGTGCAGTGGTACCGCTTGCAGATGTTCAGTGTTTTGCAACGCAGCCCCGGTGCACTACTAGACATTGCGGTAGAAGCCTAATATTGCGGGATATTGATTTTCCACCACAAGAGCTACATTTTATTATTGTAGTCAGCAGAAGCTGGACTGTTTTG
This sequence comes from Polyodon spathula, assembly GCF_017654505.1. NCBI lineage: Eukaryota > Metazoa > Chordata > Actinopteri > Acipenseriformes > Polyodontidae > Polyodon > Polyodon spathula. The sequence continues at coordinate 13,362,377 of NC_054545.1, forward strand.
TTAAGACAAAAATGAAATGAATTAGGGAGAGTATGAATTCATGCCACCTATAAAACACTAGTGTTGTTAATTGAACCCTGATGACATCGATTATCGTGCAAATTCTAATGACGATTTACGATCATTATAGAATTAAAATGCAGAAAAGAAAATCCTTCACAGTAACAGTTTAAAGGAACAATTAGTCCTCTTTATAGAAATATAAAAAACTCATTCAAACAAATCCTTCTGTTTTTAAGACACATTTGAATATGCATTTAAATATAGCACAATCCAATTTTCATATTCCTGCCGTCACTAGCCTTTTCCTTGTTTTGTGTAAGATCTGACACATTTCCAGTGTAAACATTACGGTAAAATCAACCCCGCTGTCCAAATGGAAAAAAAAAACAAGGTTTGAAAACTAGATTGTGGTCTATTCACATGGAAATAATTAGATCTCTCCCTTTTTTAAAAAATTTGCTGTTGGTTACAATTTATGAATTACGTGGCTCAGTTTCTGCTAGTGAAAGCAGAAGTCCCTTCCAGTGTGCCATGGCTGCAGAGATGCATTTCATTTTTTTCCCATCATATTTTAATCAAAACTTTACATGACTTTGCATAGCCACTTAGATTTGTATTATCTTCAGTGAGTACAGCTATATCGTCATTTTTCCAAACAGTGCATTAGAGGTAGCTTACCCTTTCCCGCAACTGAACTTTAGACAGTTGATAATTGTAATTTGCATCTCCGTATTTGAATATGTATAATATCTCTCTCATACATGTATGTGGATTTATTATTAATTGACTTGCTGCCCGCATCATAACGTACATATGTAGAATATCTTTTTCATTTGTGTAGCCTAATCAATCTGTGACATGGACGGTGAAAGTCACTGTGAAAACTGTCTATTTTTTGTACATTTACCGAGCACTTAAATCGAATGAAGTTATGTGTATTGGTCCAGGTTCCTAATTAAGCTTCTTATAATTTCAAAAAGAAAACTGGACCGGATTTATCTTATCAGCAGCCAATAACCACTCTGGGCTCTCCTCACTGATTGGTAGATATGGGCATCTGGGGCAGGTTTAGTATTTTAGGAGTAGTCTAACAGGTAATATTGTTAAGCGAGTGAACATTTTGCAAGTGTCCAAAATGAATAAAATAAATTATTACTGCAGCGGATCGTATACAGTAATTTAGCATTTTACTGGTGGCAAACCTGCAGTGTTTCATTGGATCACATACGTCGAGCTACGATCCATCATTTAAACTCGGATATCAATCAAAAATGTAAAAGGTTGAGGTGTCATAGTGCAGTTCAAATGAAAAGATGAAAAAATAAATAAAACTCTGAAACAGCGGCATGTGATAGTAGTAATGTTAGATATTATTAGTTTCATTCAAGACAGACTGCTACAGTTGGGACTGAACAAAATATGTATAAAATACATTAACAAAGCAGGTTATTCTTAATCTCTGCATCATCATCCTGTATTTGTTCACAGATGCATATTCTTGACAGTAAATATTTTGATTGTTATCGTTACAAGCCTATAAAAGTTTGTTCTTCTTTCAAGAACCGTTTGGTGAACTACAGATCTCTGTTAGGATTCAGTATATGTGACACCATGCAATACCCAGGGTACCATTGTACCCTGGTCTCTCTCGTTCATATTACGTCATAAGAATGTTCCCGCTGAACAAAAATGGCTATGTATGCCCTTGGACACTCGCAGTTAAAACATAAACTAAATACTACTCATCAGACACGACAACAAAAACTAGAAAAAGCACAGCTGAGACTCAGCAACTCAGCATTGTCTCACAGAAAACAGGGTGTATGACCTGTTGGATGACCTAAATAAATAAATAAATAAAACTGCCACAAGTTCAAGTGAGCCCAAACAAGGCCAGCATTGTGCAGTTCGTTCTTGGTTAAGCAAAAACAGAAGAAACTGAGGTAGTTTGTAAATAGTTTCCAGTGATTCAAAATTGAAAAGACAATTCTTGTATTTATTTTTTTGTCTAGTTAGGATTAGCTGCTTGTTCTCTTGAGCTTGTTTCAACAAGCTATTTACAGTTTTCAGAACGTTTACGTGAATACGTTTTTTTGTATAACTGTATACTAATTATTTACTTGCACCAATTGCAAACAACGTGACAGTCAAAAAATAGACATCCTAGTGTTACTACATGTTTTAAAATGGTTTTGCTTTATGCATTTGAGCCACTGCCAAAAATAAATAATTCAACAAAAATGGCGAATTTGCACGGGGTACTGCGTTCAGTCTCGTATCTTGAAAATAAATAATCACGATTCATAGAAACACAATGAATTGTTACACCCCTACTAGTCACTGATTTTACTCCTCCCAAACTAAGAACTCCCCAAATGTATGAATACTGTGTACCAAATCTGAAGCCGTTACCACCACATTCAGCTCAGTGATATGTAGTTTTGGCAGACATTCTTCATTATGGAACTGTAATTGAGTGGTACAGTTTTTTGATGGAAGACCATTATTTCAAATGTTTTTAGATACTTTTTTTTCCCCCTGCTTTACAAACAGCAGATTATGGTATTGCAGTAACACTAGGGGAAAACTGTAAAAATATGTTGATAACAATCTTAAATTGTAATAGCTGTACGCAAAAACTCTTAATCTACATATGGCTACAATCAGCCGTGGCAGGGGTTAGGTATACTAACATACAGGCATTTATTGTATATGGTATTAGAAATACTAAAAGAAACTGGAATTGAATGACTAGAAGTCTTCCAGTGAATACATGGATTTTAGTTTTGTTTCGTATAAGTTCAGCTGTATTGAGTGTTTAATAATTGGGAATTATATATTATAGTCTTGCATAATCCGCTGGACTTTCCAAAGTTGTGAAAGCAATGATTTGGTTGTTTGTGTGTACATTTAGTGCTTGCGGTTCGCTATACACAACCAGTAATAGAACAGTATATGGCAGATTAGTCTGCCAAGCTTTATTTTTTATTGAGTGTCATCTTCACAAATCTGAGTATATACCTGTAATTATGTTTCAAACTAATAATGTGCATGTTCTAAAAAAAATTAATGCTTATTAAAAGGTGTCGGAAAAATTTAATCTCTGAGAGAAATTTCATGAAAGCCCCTGGCTTGGTTCCAGCCAAGGCCAGTAAGCAGTTGAAAGTACTTTCCATCTGACAACAGTTGGGAGGCCTCCTGAAAGTGAAATTACTACTTGTGAGTTCAGTTCACACCGCAGTACAAATGCACTAGCAACTAATCCTAAATAGGATTCACTTGCATATTAAGTGTTTTAGCACAAAGCAACTTTACAGAATGACTACACTAGGATAACTTCTAATTCTAAGAGTTTTCCTCCCATTACTACAGTACCTCTACTAAATATCCCCACAACATTAAAATATCAAACAAATAAAATGTCTGTGCTATTGAGAGTCCCCTTTTGTGGCCTGTTCTGAGTAATTAAGTGTTAGGCAGTTTTTTAAATATAATATTGTATCTATAAAATTTCTGTCAAAACTATAGAAGTTTAGAGCACCCAGTCATCTACCCATTTCAAAAGCATTGCATTTCATGAGTTAAGCTCCTCTTCTGTTCAGTAACATAGACAGACCTCACAGAGTCAGCAGAATTCATTGCATAAATCTTTCTTAAATAGCGTTACACAATGTACCTCGGAGGGCATTTTTGAGATCAGCACTTTAAATTACTTGGAACCAAGACTAGTTCAAAGATATGTGTCATTTAAAATACTAGTATTTGGTTTACTTTAAGTTATGTGAAAAAGGCAGCAATGCTGTATGTGATGATGAATTGGACTGGCCCATCCAGAATCTGCCGTTACAAATGAGGCTTCTAGACCGTAAATAAGAATGGGTGTTTTACTCTGGTAACTTTCCATATCAGTCCTTGTCATAAAGACCCCACCTATAAAGCAATATGCCATAGAAGTACAATAACATTCAGATGTGCCGATTTAGCTGCAATGCTCCAAACAATTTAAGAGAGATTCTGAGATTTTAATACAGTATCCCTCAATCATACAAGTATCTAGTCTGTAGTGGAGAATGTGGGGCAGGTGAGTAATTAATAAGAAATGGTGGTGCTGTCTCAGTACAGGGCATTGGGGGGATAGCCATGTTCATGTAACGTTCATGACAAATGTTTTCAAGGAATGGTCCACCTGGTCCCAGTGGATTAATAAATTAATGTAGTTGAACCTGCTGCCTTTCCCTTTCAGAAGTGGCAGGAATCTGGGGTCTGTGGTCCTGAGCTGTACCGTTACCTAGCGGAGCAAGTGCCCCGGATCTTCTGCACGAGTGAGAAGACGGGGCTGTCCGAGGAGGAGGAGGAGATGGTAGGGACCTCCTTGCTGCGGCCCCTGGAGTGGTATCTGTTTGGAGAGGACCCCCAGCTCGGCCTGGAGAAGCTGCAACAGGGCAGCGGCTCCTCTCAGCTCTGTGGCAGAGTCTTCAAGGAGGGAGAGACCACTTACACATGCAGGTGAGTCACCCTGGTGATCTGCTGAATTGAAGTATAGGGTAGTTCCAGTTCAAGTGGGGAAGGTGTTGATACATAAACCACATGTGATGAACAAAAGGGTTCCAGAGTATCATGTGTATGAGAAAAAGAGCTCTTGTCCATGTGATGGGCATAAACATCATTGACATAAGGGGTTGATCACCTTCCTTGGCCATCTTGAGCTGGAATGACGATAAAAGGGTGCTGTACTGTTCGAGAAGCATTTAGACTATGAGCATTCTAGCTTATTAAATCCATCTGAGGTGTTGATAGTAAGTGTCACATTACAGTCTAATCCAGTTTCTCTACATACCAGCATTCTGTATAATCCGATATCATTTTTGGGTCCAGACTAAATCATTATTGAAATTAATGGTTTCATACCCTCTACAATCTGGAACGTCTCCGTTCTGACTTTTTTAAGAAGATTTTTAAGTCTTTCTACTTAAAATCAGTGTAAATCTGAGTGTACAACACGGCACTGCTTCATGTTATTTCTTTTCTATGTTTTAAAACTAGTGTAAAAAAACGAAATCAAAATCAAGTTGTTGCATGTTTACTTGCATGTCCCGCCGGCGCCATTCTCAACTTTGCAGTTGTTAAACAGCAAATAAATGTGTAAATGTCCACACAAAGAGCTGTCTCTTGAAAGACAATAGGCGCTTATCAGAAAGCTGAATGCTTACCAAAATCAACAAAAAGAGCAACTGTAAGTGAAAAAATTCAAAAACGCAAGGCCAACCGTATGACATTCTGAAGAGAAAAGATGCCTACTTAAAAGCAATACTGAGAAGCTGAATGCCAGCAGAAAGTGCGTGAATCCATTATGCAGGTAGAGAAGAACAGGTTAACGTCTTTCTGTGGGAATGGCTTAAACAGGCTTGTTCTAATAACATTTAAAGATTTTGCTGAGGCATTATATTGTTTATTATACTGTGTATGTAAAGCGTTGAAATTGTTTTATCATTTGACGTCTTATCTAAGTTATTAGATTTTTTTACAGTAACTCTGTAATCCAGCTCACTGTCTAATCCGGCACAATTTTCCAGTCCCTAGCGACATCGGATTGTGCAGTTTTTACTGCATAAGGAGTTTGTGATATCAGACAACAATTGTTTGATAATTCCTTCTCATCCTTCCAATTGGGTATGCAGTCTTATTTAACATTAATCTATATGTCAAAAGCCATTCGAGTTTTAATCGGTCTGTATCATCGTGTACATTCTAATATCTGTAAAAACTTCAGCAGGCAGATGTGGGAGTGTTGCAGATAAACAAGCAGTGCTTGACGGCTGGCTTTCCATTGCTGCCTGTGCGGTATTGCATGTGTTTAAAGCTTGGTGCAATTCCCCATAGTCACTTCAGCAAGCAGAAGCAGCTGGTAAAGAAGCATAGAGAAGCCACTTGATTTAACAAAAAACAAAGCCACTTGATTTTTTTACAGTACCTGGTGTCATTAATAAGCTTGTGTCCTGTTTATTGTCTTTTAAATTAGACATTTCATCTCATATTTTCTTAGGACAAACCATTTGTTTTGGCTGTCCTCTAAATAACAGACAGTGATGACTAGTATTACAGTTTGTTAGTTATTGACTAATGGCAAGCCCATGATATTTGTGATTTATAGAACTAATACACTACAACAGTTTGGTCATCAAAATGGGCTTGATAGTAGTTAATATTAACTTTACATGTTTTGTTTTGTTTTTGGATACTGGGGAAATAATTGTGAGTACACAGTTCTAACTGCACTCTCCTGTCTTATATTACAGGGACTGTGCTATTGATCCCACATGTGTGCTTTGCATGGACTGTTTCCAAAGCAGTGTTCATAGGAACCATCGCTACAAGGTAAGATTGCTGTCCATGGTGCGGCCAATTCTTCTTGTGGATTAAACTGGTATTAAATATATAGCAAAATAAAAGTGTCTGTTACTGTAAATGTTTTGTCTGTTATGCTCCAGGAATGTTTTTTACTCTGTTATTCATTCTGTGTTCAGCCTGGTCCTCAAATGGAATACATACGCTTAGTGCAATCTTTGCTTTTAAATGGCATCATTCCAAAACACCTGCTCTACCTAGTCTCTCCCTGGATTTTCTCATTTCCTGTACTCGTGACTTGGGTCAGTCATCGTTGCTATTCCAACTACTAATACCTCATAAACCATTATGGCTTGCAAATTAATGTTTGGTACACAGATGTGCTCATTGGTTTTTTTAGTTACATTATTGGTGTTGTCCAGCAAAAATATAACCTTTTCACTGTCACATTATTTATATCAGTGGACACTTCAATTATATAGATCTGTTTCACATATCCATTTTACAAACCTTTGGCTCTGATATGACATGGCACAATCCAAGTGCAGCCAGGAATTTTGTTCCCAAACATGCCCATCAGTTAATTTTGTTTCTGATTAATTTTCTTATATTGCAGTGTTGCTTTGTTTTAGGGTTTTCCTTTTTTTGGATATACATTTTTTAGTTTGTGCTTTAAGCTATGGCACAGGAATGGTTCAGTTGACCATCATTCTATTGAATAATTAAATATGCAAAATAAAAATAATGGATAAAAAAACAAAACTTGACAGAGTAGTACTACTAAAGAACCAATTGATGAATGGAAAGGGTTATAGCCTGGCACAGTTGTACTCAGTTATACATTAATTGTTGTCTAATGAATCCTAAAAACTCTTTGGTCACCCCTTGTGATTGACTCCATCACTAAAAGCACTTGTATTTATTTCCTCCCCTAGATGCATTCATCCTCGGGGGGTGGTTTCTGTGACTGTGGTGATATGGAGGCCTGGAAAACAGGGCCGTCATGTAAGAAGCACGAACCTGGAGCAGGAGGAGATATGGACATGGTGAGAGAGTAGAGGAAATGGGGGACGTGTGTGAGTACATATATATGCAAACATATTCTCTAACCCTGGAATTCAGCTGTATTATACTCTTGGGTAAACATAAGAGACCCGTTGCTCTCTTTCATACTTCAAGGGAACAGACTATTTATTCTCTGGGAAAAGGCTGACACGTAAACAACGGTTGACGGTTGAGATCCAGAAAGATATGGAAGAAAAAAGGCCAAGAAAAACTGGGCTGTGAGTAAGTCCAGCCAACTTTTGGTTGTGGCTTCATGTTAACTGGTTAGTGACGCATGTAGGTAGCTTCCCGGTAAGACACGATAACTAGGAATCATTACTGTATAATCACAACAATGAACGCATGTGCATATACTTGAGTATACACTGTTTTCTGTGGAAAATGTTCTTGCTCCTTTGGTTTTTTGTATTAGCCAGTGCCCCCATAGCTGAAGATAAGTGCAAGACGGGATCACATTAGGTGATTTTCTGATAGATATTCACTTTTTTCTTTTTCACACATTTTTCTAAAATAAGTGCATGTGCTTGAATGCAGAGTTATCAGTATAACAACATATGTTCCCATTTGCTTAATTACAAGGTAGAATCCAGTATTTCTCATCAGGTCTGTCCAGAATATACTATTATACGAGGTTGCAACTGCTTTCATAAAAGTGTATGGCCTTGGTTCAACTCACAACACATTAACCCTGTAGAATGTTATCAGTATAACAAATACACAATTTGTGGGGAGTACAAAAATGTATTGCATTTCATCATACAGTATATAAAGTTGCCTTTATTCTCATTTTGTTCAGTTTTCAGTTGTTTAGCACTCCCAAGAGATGTTTCATTACCTGGAATAATAGCCCAGATAATAACATTTAGTAACTTTGTCCAGTACTTAGTAGTTGATAACTACCACTCGGTAGACTTCAAAGAACTGGCCGCTACAGTTTAGTTGTTTTCTTCTTGCAAAAAAAAGTACATTTATATTGTCTGATATACTTTTGAGAATCACTGATTTAGCAGACACTTCTATCCAAAATGACTTGGATTAGGGATGAACTATGCATCAACTGTGGCTGCAGAATCTCTACAATAAGACCTCAGTTTTATGTCTCATTGAAGGACCCCTATACCAAACATCCTTACCTACTGAAAATGCACCACCAGCTGCTGTTTTTTGTGCTTTTCCTCTTACTAAATACATGAATCAGCCACTCAAGATATGATCTCCAGAGCTCCCATTTAGCAAACATCTAACCTGTTTACCCCAGAGAGAGGGAAGCTTGTCTATCTGCCTTCTTTCCATAAACTGCAGGTGTCTCTTTTGAATTGAACCAGACTGCTCTCCATCTCCCACTAGTCTCATTGCCACGCTAAGGTCAGAGCACAATTGAGCACTAATAAGGATTGAAAGAGTCACACGCACTTAAAGCTTTTAATGTATTTATCTTTGTTTTCTTGTGTTAAAATATGTTTTTGTGTGCTGTGTGTATCTAATGTATAATAAATGAAAGTACACATTTGTATGTGTTTCCAGATTTGCTTAACATTTTTCAGAAGCTTATGGCCACTTAGCTTTAATTGACTTAACCCCACGAAGATCATCAAGGGGTTATGCCTAGTTCTTAAAGAAAATCTTACTTAATAATAAATTAGATTGAGTTTAACTTTAAACATACTGGTAGACTTCAGCATCTGAAGCTACACTTAATGTCTTGACTGAAATGAGACTCGGTTCGCTTTTCCTGGTCAACAGTAAAAACAGTATTCTGTCTCTAGGGATGCAATAAATGTATCTTCCTTTTCCCAGTAGTGTTTGGGGATGTGTGCTTAGAGAAAGTACATGTACAGCTTCTTCCATTTCTTATCTGTGTATACTACCAGGTCATGGCTCAAAGACGGAACATAACATGTGGACCCAGATCACCCCTTGAGCACTTGGTAGCCTTGTAGTAATGCTTATATCAAATAAATCTGTTGTACCCATACAGAACTGCACTTTGTTTTACCCCAAGCTCTCTGTGAAACAGAACACACGGGGGAATAGTTTTCCTGGAAGTAGAGAGGAAGTGTGATAAAATGGTTGTTCCAACATTCTTTGGATTTCTGTGGCGTCCTGCCAAGAGAACTAGCGTATACACTGGTTTGAAAACCAGATGGATTTTTTCCATAGTAAACTTCTAAGTTCTTTTTGCCTTGATATTATTTGTAGGTATCCATGCAAAACATACAACATAAGACTGATGCTCAATTTTTAGTGTTTGCATATATTTTAAATGTTTCATGCTTATTCTACTATAGCACTTCCCTTACAATGTCTTCTACACTAGGTATTCAGTACATATTTTACTGAAGCAATACAACTGCCATAGGTATCCCTCCCCAGTGCTTTGGCATAATATATCCTGCTCCAATGCACGACAGTGGTGCCATATATCGTTGCTACGTATAACGGTTTGGTAATGGATTTTAATATAACAACTTTTCTTTTAAGTAGTATGCATTATACACATCAAAAAGATTGAATTTTGCATGTAATTGACATTTAGTGTGTGATTTATAGTATTCAGTAACACATTGTTAAACGGTTTCTGTTAACAAAGAAAAAAAAAAAAGAAAAAAAACAATGTGTGAATGTCGCATGACATTCAAAGTTTTCAAACTACCTTTGAATTCCTGGCAAGTGAACGAACCTTTCAACACAGCCCTAGTTAAAACTTTGAAGGTCCTCTAAAGATAATAAAAAGTGCTTTTATTCTGCCTTTTTTCCCCTTAAGTTATCCGGTACAGTTTGCTCCACAGCCATGGAACTTATCAAGCAACACTTATTTGGCACTACTTCCTTGTAAAGCTGCAAAAATGTTTTAATAGATTAGACATTAACACAGTGCTGTTCTTGTACAGTGGTGCTCTCTTGTGGGGTGTGATGGGTTGTGTTTGTCTGTGGTGCAGGGAGCAGAGAGCCAACTGGAAGACGGCCTGATGGAGAGAGGCCGAATGCTGTTCCAGGTCCTGTTCAAATACACTGTTGACATGCTGGTGTGGGAGGAGGGACAGGAGTTGCCTGCAGAGCTGCAGCCCAGGTACTCTGAAACATGCTTCAACCCACAACCTGTTTCATTAGTGTTATTACTGGATTCCCTTTATTGTGCTAAAAAGTCCTTTGGTTCTTAATGTGCTGTTGGTTGACCATTGGAGTGAGGTTCAACTGCACATGTGAAGTGATTAAGTGTCAGGAAGCAGCAGCAGCACTTTTTCTTTTGAAATAACTGCATAATCCAAATCGAAGTTTTTAAAATGCAATTTTAAAATGCAACCAATTTGAAATTGAACACATACATGACACTACAAAATGTAGGCATGACCTCCACAATTTAAAATTCAGAGGAGGCGTTTAATTTCTTTTTCTGTTTTATTTAGGCATGTTAAGCTTTAAGACTGCAAGACATAGGTTGTAACCCACATGTTAACAAATAACATTTAAAAGTAAACATAGACAAGTGGGGCACTGCGGGACGGTATTTGGTAGTGTCCAAACACTTCTGAACATTGGGTTTTGTTCATTGCAGTTTAACATTTTCATAACTCTCGTGACGATCTCTCGGAAGACTACATTTTGTAAAAACTGAAACAAAATGACAGTGTACAAACACAGGAAAACAGATATATTGTTTCTCATTCTCCCATGTAGTGTGAAAGAAGACACTTATTACTGCGTGCTGTACAATGATGAACACCATTCCTACGATCATGTGATCTACACCCTCCAGAGGTCAGTTCATTGTGGTCTGGGGGAGGCACAGACCCACACCAACCTCATAGACAAAGAGGTGAGTGAGCAAGCAGAGGGTTGACGCAGCAAGCTGTGCCGTACCGCTCTGTGCTAGGAAAACAAGGTTTGGTTTGTAGATCTACTGTGATTTAGAAAGTGCATGTGTTGGTAAAAACCTTCAGAATCTTGAAACACGTTTAAAAAAAAAAAAAAAAAAAAAAACACGGCATCATTTTCAAGCAGTCTAATGCTATCTAGTTCAAAATATTTTACAAGCCATTTTTTCAGTGAATCATACCATTAGTATCCACAGCAGAGGTCATTACTTGTAGATAATAATTGATCTTGTCTTTCGTTAAACGCGCTTGACTTCAGATCTAGTCAGTTTTCTAGCATGTTATGACAGTAATGCTTAATGTGGCCCTTACAGGTTTATCAACACTCTAGCAGGGAGTGTATGGACGTGTTATGTCTGCTCTTGTTCAGACCCCCAGAGCATGCAAAATTCCACTCGAGCCACACTTCAATAAATACATATTGCCTTTCCTCCAGGGTCGTAGAGCTGTGAAGAGAGGGACTTTGCAAGCCTGTCAGGAAGCAAAACAAGCCATCCAGGTGAGTAAAAATATAAATTTAAAACTTTGATCTTACTGAACCTGTTTTTGTCTGTATGATCTCAATTATAGTTTGTGTTCTATAGTTCATATAGCATATAAAAGACTGGTTTATATACAATACTATCTGTTTTAATCCCCTGTTTGTTCATCCCTGATTTACTTGGGCTGTTCTGATGCTTTTTTGGGTGGGAATTGCAGCTGCTTCTAGAGTAAGGCAGGACTTGTCGTGGTGCAGAGAATATGAACATCTGGTTTTTGCCCTTTTTGTTTACAGTCCAATTCAGAACACATCTCCCTGCAGCCTCTGCGAGTGGAGATTCTGCACTCCGCTGTCATGGCTCACCAGAGCTTTGCCCTGCGTCTTGGGACCTGGTTCCAGCAAGTTGTCAACTACTCAGGTCTGCTCTGTTTTGACGATGAATTCATCAAATTAACTTTTTCAAAAAACATCCCTATTGTAACTAATTAAATAATTTCAGTAGAAAAAAAGTCGTTGAGCGAAGTCAAGTTGTTGAGTGAAGTTCTATTTCCTAGATCACTTTACTGGTCTACAATGTTTAGGTCTTTCAATTTGATTTGTATATATATATATATATATATATATATATATATATATATATATATATATATATATATATATATAACTTGTGCTGTGGTTTTATGTCTATTTCTATTAACATCTTGTCAGAATGAAATGTTTTTTTCCTCTCTCGTTCCCAGTTGGCTTTCGGCAGGTGTTCTGTCAAGTGTCCCTGCAGGCAGCACTCGACCCTGAGCTGCACTGTCTGATCAGCAGGCTCATGCTGTGTGATGCTAAACTATATAAAGGTTAGTATTAATTGGGTGTTTTAACTCTGGTTAAATCCTGAATTAAGTAATGGATAACACTATCCGGTTACATAGGGGTCCCAAATGACAGCAGTAAAGTGGAAAGTTACCATGAAGGGCCGAACAAAAAGGGTCTCTTAACGAGGGGTGACAACCAAGGATTTAAAATCTGTATTAGCATGGGAAAACATAGCCCCCCCCCTTTCTTTGTGGTGACGTTCATTTGGTTCTTTACTAGTTTTTTTTTCTTCTTAATTAGGGATGCATATATTTTAAGTCTTGTGCTATAGGTAATATTTTGTTTAGCAGTACCTATGCACTTCCCCTGTTGTAGGTTACATTGTCTGATTGTATTGTCTCAGAGAGTGATTGGATCAGTTCTATAACTTGGATATTTATTCCTGCAGGAGCACGGAAGATTGTTCATGATTTGATTGTCTGCAGTTTGCTGATGGAAACTGAATATAAGCGTCTGTTTGCTATTGAGTTTGCCAAGGTTAGTGGGAACCTTCAAATATAAATGTTACATATTTAAGTTCATGATTTTAACATTATTAACCTATTTTTCTTAATACTATCCCACAAGCACCTACTTCATAGTATACATGAGGTGGAACTTTTGTTTGAACTGCGAGTTATAGAATCCCTCATTTCATATTTTCACAGAACTACAAGCAGCTTCAGGAAGACTTTATAAATGACGACCATGAGAGAAGTATTTCGGTGACAGCGCTGTCCGTCCAGATCTTTACCGTCCCCACGCTGGTAGGAGTGATATTATTTCAGTCTATTTCTAACTGTGCCTCTATATCTTAAGACAGCTCTGGCTATGCCTAACCATTTTTCATATGTGCACCAATTACCCCTGTATTGTGACCTGTCTCAAGAACCTAAAACCTTTTGTGTGTGTGTTCTGGAAATTATTAACTAACTTAAATTGTACAGGCTAATGTTAAAATCCCTGTTCAAAATCATTTACAATAATGTTCTGCGATATCACATTTAGAACTGTACAATACACCGCAATATCAAGGTGCCACCCATTTCACCCACGATACCAGGTCTCGAAACAGCAAATTAAAAACTTGGTAAGCATGATGTATTTCTACATTCACACAGAGGTGGGAGTTGACCAACAGTATTTGGTGCCACAAATTATCGAGAACAATAATAAAAATATTCTCTCAACTTTTGTTATCCATGTAACTTCATGCTGATTAGTTTCATCCTCCATGTGACAAGGTACTTGTGTCACGTATTTGGGTAACCGCTGATATGCAAGACAGAGAGGCATGGGAGTTGGTGTTGAAATGCTTCTCGGGTGCGCAAGATTTATTAACACAAAAGAACATAAAGTAAACAGATGGGTCATGTGACGCTACCAGTAATGGTAATGCACAGAGGACACACAGTAGACCGTAACCTTCGCTATACGTTACTTGGGATCAGTATCTCCTAAACTAACCTACTTATGGGCTGGTGTTCATATGACGACTCATGCTTCTTTGTACGGCCTTGACTGGGCATTCCCTTCACCTGCCCACCTACTGATTGAGGACTGGCACAGCCAATCACTTGCTGCCCTTCCTCTCAACCAAGTCTCAATTGAGCGTTTGTCTGAAAAACAATCAATTAATCAAACAAAACAACTCCAGAGTGCACACACAATAAACCCATTTCCACATACAAATTACACCAACACTAATTTCACCATATGCAGGGCAATCGCCCTGCTACGCTCCCCCACGCACTTCTATTTTCTAAATCTGTCATCTCCCCGTATCTCTTACTCTTGCTCATTTGCCTCTGTGCCGTTGTCTCTGTTTGCTTTCCCTTTGACATTGCCCTCCTTTTGTGCAGGCCAGGCAGCTGATTGAGGAGGGGAACGTGGTCAAGGTGATTATTGACACTGTGATGGAGATGCTGTCTGAGCACCTGGATGACAGTAACCGCTTCCACTTTCAGGGGTTTAACTCAGAGAGATTTTTCAGGATACAGGTGGTCTTCCACGATCTGAAGTAAGTGGCCTTTTTTTAGAAGAGAACAATGAAAACAGTACAAGCTTCTTAAGGGTTTCAATGTAAAAACTACAAAGAACAATGATTGTTTCAGATTTTTTTTTTAGTTGTTAAAGTACATTGTGTAGAACAGCTTCATATATCGACAGCTTGTCCCATATTGTGTCTAACTTGCTTCTAGTGGCTGGAGTTATGGGAGAATCAGAATTGCTCAGCAAGCTGTTGTGTCTTCATAGGTACATTCTGATCAGTAAGCCAACCATCTGGACTGAGAGACTCCGGCAACAGTTCATGGAAGGTTTTAGAGCCTTTCTGGGAATGCTAAAATGCATGCAGGTAGGTACCTTCCTCCCAGTCTCCCAATTGCTTTTACTTTGATTTATATGTTATTTACAGAGGATCTTAAGATGTTAACCTGTTGTTAGCTTGGAGAGAGTCAGTTTAATGGCATTAACCAACATAGTTGTTAACCAGGAAAGGGAAGATCTTTGAGGGATTATTATATTAAGAAACCCTAATTAATAACAGCCCCAGGTATTTTTAAACAGCAAGTAGCTTGAGATATCCTTACCTGGCATTGAACTTGAGTGTCTGGAGAACTCAAACTGCCTAGAACTGAACAAACTTGCTCATTCCTTTGAAACCCTGCCACAATGTGACCTTTGAACTCTGTGGACTACAGATATTTAATGAAATCCTAATAACTCAGTATTGGATCAACAGAAGCCCAAACCAATCCCAAGCATCATAAAAGGCAAGGGAGGCGGGGACCTTTGCTGCTTGAGTATGGTACAGTTTTCTTTTAACTCTTGTAGCATTGCTACGACAGCACCCAAGAAAGACACAAACCTGTTTTTGCTTTACAGAACTAGGACAGATGCCATTTTTGAACATCTTATTTTGGGTTAGAGAAGTTAACCTTAAAGGTGGTCTGACCTAGGGGTTCCATGTGTTTCAGGGGATGGAAGAAGTAAAGAGGCAGTTTGGCCAGCACATAGAGGTGGAGCCGGAATGGGAAGCAGGCTTTTCCATTCAGATCCAGCTGAGACACACCCTCTCCATGTTCCAGGACTGGTGTACAGCTGACGTGAGTAACTTGCTGTTTGCTAAATTTACTATTACTAGAGAATAGCACAAGTGATGTCAATACCTTGCTTTCTCTGATAAGATAAAAGTACCTCCTTTTGCATTTAATTGCTTGATGATACAGGGTATTGAAAATTACATATTGATATCTAAGGGAATTCCTAGAACAACCATGATCCTTGGCATTACCATGACCTGTAACTACGGAGCAAACACAGCTTCCCTTTTAAAATAAAACTAGAGTGATTCAAGGCAGACTTTTAAACAGGTCACTGTGACAGGCACTAAATTGCTGTTTTGTTAGAGCTAGATATTTTAGCGTTTTGTGTAATTGAGAAAGTATATTGAGATCTCCTGCTAATAGTTAATTAAATCTGGACTTTAGGCTTGATCTATATAGAGAATTATTCCATCTATACTGTTCTAAACACCTCTGTATAATACTTGTCTAACTATTTCTGCAGGAAGAGCTGCTGTTGCAGGGCTACAAGGAATGCTACAACACTTTGATGTCCTGTACTAATCAGCCATTCAAGAGCGAAGAAATAGACACCCACATGTGTAACCATGTTCTGCGCTGCAAACCATACAAAGTGTCTCAGGACCCTGTTAGCATCCACCTCCCAATCTCCAGGCTTCTGGCCGGTGAGTGACACCTGTAACAGTCAATTCCAGATTTATGGCTCATATCAAATACATGTTTCATTTTTTTTTTTTGTCATGGTGCAGTGTGTCGCACGACACATTCATTTGTAGCATGGTGTCCAGTGTGGAGAACTTTACAACTTTAAATGAAGCATATAATAAACACAAGATCATGCATCAAAACCAGAATATATTGGTCTATGTACAGTATGTTTATCCATGCCTTTCATGTTGGTAGTTTTGTATATTTGTGTATGTTATTGAAATTTGTGTGTTAAGATACCCTGTAAATAACATCTAAATCAGAATGAAAGGGGCCTTCCAGGTTTGATTATATGTTCTGTTTGCAGGTCTATATGTCCATCTTTGCAGAAGCGGTGCCATCAATAGATTGCATGAGTACCTGCCTGCGGTGAGTACCCTGCTAGGTGTTTAGGTTGCTACCAAGACAGACTCTGCTAATTAATGCAAGCCACAGCCTGTGCAGTATACCGATGATGATTTCCATCTTCCCTTTCTTCATTCTATATCTCACAGACTTAGATGGAGGTAATTGTCAAACTTAACACCTGGAAGTGGGGCATGCAAATTGAGATCTTTCTTGGACCTAGCATGGTACCATATATATTTTTAAACAAATAAAAACATTAAATACATATTCAAAAACAAATGCTTCTTACCAGTTCTTTGTGGACTCCACACAACAATGAAACCTTTCTGCTTTTTTTTTTTCCTTCCTAAATCGAAATTTCTGCTGAAAGTATACCTGCTTGCATTCTGTGCTGGTCTGCCTAAGCATTTGGGGTGCAGAAGAGATAATGGGCATTTTTTTGCTGTGCAAGCCGTCATATTATCTGTTGAAGGAGAATCTTTTGCCTGCGGTTTTCAGCTTTCGCACACTGCTATATTTACCCAGAGAGCGGCTGTTCTGATTCTGTTCTGAGGTCTGGGTCACTGGAGATGAGCGTGGAGACTGGCTGTGTGATCAGGACAAACAGTGCTGGACAATCGGTAACTTTCTTTGGAAGGGGCAAAGGCTGACCTAACACCGGCTCCGCCCCCTCCCCCTCCTCAAGTGATGGCTTTGCAGCCTGGTTTCAATACTGCAGAAGCATTGACACTCCTATCCCTAGCCATTAAAGCTGTGGTGTCCTTAAATTGTTATTCAGCTCAGTGAACAGCCATCTCATATGTTGTCGCCCAAGCCTTCTACTGAAATGTACGCACAGCAGCACGGCAGCAACGTCTACTGGATTTGAGTATTCTAGACACCTCTGCTTCTGACACTTTTCAGGGGTTTCCTTTTAGCCCTGACATGTGGAAATATGTGGAGTCAGTTTGACAAGGCCCTTTAGCTATAGCCCCTACCTTACCAAGGTCTCGTAGGCTCTATAAAATACCCACAGGTCATAAGAATGACGTTTTTAAAAAACCTACAGTTGAGCCTGCACTTGTGTCTGCCACCCTGATAAACAAACATTCAGAGGCTTCCAGAACTATTTGAGAGACATTTTCTGCAGTCTCTGTGGGCAGATTACTAAGCTCACATGGAAAGTTACCAACATGGCCTGTGGATGGACTACTGTCTGACCCCCATGCCTGCAAATTTGGAGGTAGCCAAACAGCTAAAACTGAGTTGCAAGCAGCCTGTGATTCTTTGGATAGATCAGCTTGTGTAATGACTCGTAGCGTGGTGGCACGTAGGACTGATACTCTACGGTCTGCTTCTCTGCCTGCTGAGATACAGGGACAGCTAGTAGAACTGCTGTTTGGAGCAGACATGAAGGAGGTCTGCAAGACCACGCATGAGGCGTGACAAGCACCGAATTACTTCGGACATATGGGCCCTAAACAACGTCCGAGAAGGACAGTGTATCCCTTTTCACTCAGAACTCCCTCAATCAGAGATCAAGCACAGTGTTCTAGACTGACATTCAGTGAAGGGAAGGGCTGTAATTCAGGAGGTCTCTTCCCTGGTGGCAAAGCATGCCAGTTACCATAGACCAGCAGGATCAAGGGTTTTATTTCCATTACTTTGTGGTTCCAAAAAATAACCAGGCTCAACAAACTTACAATATCTCCAAAATGCTGACTCTCCACCAGATAATACAGTCGCTAGCTTCATCATGTTGGCTGGCACTAGTGGACCTGGATACTTCCATGTGCCAATCTGGGACCCACATCGACAGTACCTCCGATTCACCATAAGAGGGCAACATTTTCAATTCAGTGTGCTTCCATTTGAAATTTCAACAGCCCCACGGCCTTCACAAAGGTGATTTCAGTAGCCGCTGCTTCTCTGAGGGGTCAGGGGATCCAGGTGCACCCTTATATAGATGACTGGTTGCTAGCAGCTCAGTCATAACAGCGAGCTATCCGGGATCTTGCTGGGCTGTTTTCAACAGCTAGGTCTGATGGTGAACGAAGAAAAATCCATACTGGTTCCCACACGGAGGATCTCCTTTTTTGGGGGCGACTCTAGATACTCCTTCAGTTACTGCCACTCTGTCAACCGACAGAAAGGCTGCGATAAGGAAGCTCGCAGCGAGATTTGTAAAGTTCAGCTCTGCTCCGGCGAGTGCATTCCAGCAACTATTCCAATAGCCATTCGCTTGGTACTGAACGCCTGCATGCAAATGAGGGTCCTCCAGCACTGTCTTCTTAGTCTGTGGTCTCTACAGTCACCTAGAGCAAAGCAAGATGCAAACTGGTGGGTTTCCACCGATATACTAGATCTCGCCAATCCTTTCAGGAGCCAGCAACCAGCAGGTATTCTGTTCTCAGATGCCTCACTGACAGGGTGAGGTGCTCACATTAGGGGATCAGGACGCTAGGACGTGCAAGTCCATACGAGTGGCACCTCTGAGGTGGTGGTTCAGCAACTCTTTTAGAAATGGGGTTGCCCTCAAGTAGATCCGTTTGCGTCAACTGAAAATACTCACTTTTGACTGTTCTGCAGCTGCTTCACTCATCAGGTTGCCCTAGCATCAGGCACATTCTCAGTTCCCTGGGGGCTGGGTTTTCTGTACGCTTTCACATCTTTTCCCCTCATTCCAAAGGTGTTACAGAAAGTTGACAGAGAACAGGCGCAGGTTATACCGGACTCCACATCTGTCTTCCCACCCACCTTCCCCCACGGGTTTTGGTGTATAGATAAAATACATGACATCTGACCCTTCTGCGTCATTTCCTTTTATACAATCGGGTGGGATTGGTGTCCTCACTCACGGATAGAAAAAGACCACCTTCTGGGAGAAGAGGGCGGGTTGTCCATGTGTTTCCTAGCTTGACAGAGCAAAGGTTTCATTGTTGTGTGGAGTCCACTCCGAACTGGAAGAAACCCATTTACAGGTAAATTCCATCTTTTTTTGTGTGAAGCCTAGATTGTGAATGGAAATTGGAATTTCTAATTACCTATAGAAACCCTTTAATTATACAATGTATAAACGTTTGCTTAGATTGCTCATTATTTATTACATTAACAATGTGTTTGTTGTTCAGGGCTGTGACATTGCCTACATGGTGGAGTACCCACTACGTTGCCTGGTGCTGGCAGCACAGGTAGCAGCTGAGATGTGGCGGCGAAATGGACTTTCTCTTGTTAGCCAGGTAGGGTACAAGGGGACTGATGAACCTTCATGAAGTACACTGCAAACCTGTGCATTTATTATAACATTCTATTTGCCCTTTTGTGAATAGTGGCTTTAAAGATGACTTTTTTATACCACTAAGACTAAATCTACCTGATTTTGGTAGTTTGTTAGAAAATATATATATATATATATATATATATATCTATATATATATATTATATATATATATTATATATATATCTGTTATATATATATTTAGATATATATGTTGTTTAAATTCAGTATATATTGTGTTGATTTAAATCATATATATACAATCTTATATATACAACATTAAAAAAATAAATAAAACTGCTGTTAATACAAACTTCTGCTGAGAAATAATAAACTTGCTGGAATTGTATGTATTTTTGTAATTTCAGGTGTACTACTACCAGGATGTAAAGTGCAGAGATGAAATGTTCGATAAGGACATCATTATGCTACAGGTATATTTGATATTTAGATTTAAATGGACTCCAAAGTGACTTGACCAGTTCAGGGATTTGCAATGGGGAAAAAGTATGTGGCATAAAGCAACTGAAAATTGGGGTCATATTCAACACCAAGCTCCCACACAAGTAGCCAAATGTGTTTGTTACTGTCCACAGATTGCTGCTTCTAAAATGGACCCCAACCATTTTATGATGCTAATTCTACAGCGGTTTGAGCTGTTTGAGTATTTCAACCGGAATACTGTCAGCAGAGATAAGGTGAGTATTAGAGCCAAGTGAAGTGCTTTACATTTTACTTCAGCATATGTTTGGTAATGATTTATATGTATAGGCTAATTTTTTTAACATTCAATGGACTACTTTTTTTACTGACACACCTCACAACCCCCACAGTGAGATAATCATGTAGTCTGAGTATGAGTGAGAAAGTGGTATGTGAAATGCATTTCTTTTCTTTTTTTTCATCTCCTGAAGTGCATTTTCCCTTCTCCTGTAGGAACTTGCCAAGCAGTTAAACCGATTGACAGAGGAAATGCTCCATCTTCTAATCATTATTTTAGGTAAGCCCAGTATCTGTTTAATTCCATGTCTTGGAATTCCTGTATATAATATATTCCTGTGTATATATATATATATATATATATTATATAGATATATATATCTATATATATATATTTACATATACATATACACACATATATATATATATATATATATATATATATATACATATATATATTATATGTGCAGTGTTTGTGCAGTGTATATACTCATTGTGAGATGTTGTACTAAAATATTACCAACTCAAAACCTAAGTTCCATGAGTTAACAGCATTTAAGAGCTAATTTAACTTCAAAACCAATGGAGGTACTTACAAAGGCTCAGATAAAACACAATGTACAATTGAGTGTTTAAACCTATGCCTGAATCACCTTCTTCTCTTTACTGTCCCCTGTTGTAGGTGAAAGATACATCCCTGGGATCAGCAATGTGACAAAGGAGGATGTGATAATGAGAGAAGTGATCCATCTGCTCTGCATTGAGTCCATGGCACACAGTAGCCTGGTCAAAGCCTTGCCTGACAATGTGAGATCCTTGTGTTTTATGCCTACTTCTTTTGAGCCTTTTTATTCTCAAGGACCACAGTTTAATGTTGTGTGGTTCAGAGGAAACCACACAGTTTATTTGTTTTGTAAATATAATATCACTCCCTACTGAACTTAATATAGAAAAAAATGCTAATTCTGAATGGCCTGCCATAATCTTTTTATGGTTGTTTTTTTTCCACTCCAATTTCAGTAGGGTTGCTGTCTTCTGCTTAACACTGGAACACAAGCTTAGTAAATCTAGCTCCTTGAGGATTTATTTTTGTATTGTGAGAATTAATTATGTGGCTAATTTTAAAATTGAGAAGGCTTTTTTCACACTGTGATACACTAATGAAAATGTACTCACTTTTGTTCTGTTTTCATGGAGATAACAGCAGGTTTCACTGTTTTCTTTCCCGTAACAGGAAAACAATGAAACTGGTCTGGAAAATGTCATCCAGAAAGTAGCAACATTTAAGTAAGGATTTTTAGTTTCCATTGCAAATCAACTTATTTTGTATTGAGATATTTGTTACACAATATGTAGATTCTACTCACACTCCTTGCAGATTCTTTACTAATGTTTGTGTTCAACCAGCATACCACATATGTAAAGCAAAATAAATGCTCCCTTTCATCTTGTACCTGTCTGTTTGTCAGACAATGCATTCAGGGTGTGATTATTAATTTTATTTCTTGTCTAGGAAACCTGGTGTCTCTGGGCATGGTGTATATGAACTGAAGAAGGAATGTTTAAAAGAGTTTAACCCTTTCTTCTACCACTACTCCAAATCTCAACACAGCAAGGTAACCTTAAAATCATCAATTGACAAAGACAGGCCAGTATGCAGAATTTCCTGTAATAATACTGGGTATGGTCAGTAACTAGTTAAAGTAGCTGTTATGGGGATCCTTGCAGCAAAATGAATAGTATTCTGAACAAGAAGCTTATAGGAATTTTAATCCATATTTGTATCTCTTTATTGCACTAACATCACCCCTGAGACCCCTCTTAAAGCGTTGATTAGTTATTGTTACTTTTATTTGTGAATGCAATACAATAGATTCAAAGTCACAGCCTCTTCCTGGTATCATAGGTCACTTTTACTCCATTTGTAAGAAAAAAAGATCTTCAGTACTACATACTACAGAGTTAAAATTGCTAATGCTAGTACCGGTAAGAATATAAAGTTGTATTTTAAACCCTTACTTGACACTCCCTTAAAATAACTAAGCCAATACATTCTTATTTTAAATGTTATATTGAAATGCAAATCTATTTTATATTTGAGGAGCTGTTTTAAGCTTTTATAATGCTTTGCCTTTGCCTTTTCCTGGTTGCTGGAGTTATGGGCCAGTCATTAGTTATGAGTTTGGAAGGGGGTTCTAATGATTCTCACAACCAGGAAACTAACCAGGCTACAATGAAAAGCATTATGCTACTTGTTGGCCGCATGGTTAGTGTCTTTGGCGTGCTGTTGCTTTATAGAGTTTTAATGAGTATGCACAGTTGTCTCCCTCCTTTGTCTAAATTGGAATAGAGGTTAATATGCTTTTTTTTAAATTCAATTCAAGGCAGAAGATGCACAAAAGAAGAGAAGAAAGCTGGAGAACAGTGATAAAGGTGTGAAATAAAAAAAGTTTTCTTGAGTTCAGGCTCCCTATTATGTGGGATGTAATTGGATGAAATGATCAAGGATGACTGTTTTATCAATAGACAAAAGTCACATTCAGTATCCGTGACTGCAGGGAGCTGTGTTGTGCTTACCGATAAATCCCAATATTTAACCATAGAGATATATTGTTTCACATTTTGTTAATACACAGGGAATCAATTCAACTGTATCACAGGGAGAGGTTTCCAGCCTTGTTCATTTTTCAGACAAGTGACACTCAGATGCATAGGGAATTAGTAGCCAGTTAGAAAAAACTTCTGCTTGTTGTGTTGCTTTTTTTTTTTTTTCCCCTTTTAATTTAATTTTTTTCTCCAGCTCTACCTCCTCCAGACCCACCCAGATTCTTTCCTGCCTTTGCGAACATTGTGAATGTGTTGAACTGTGACGTTTTGATCCATGTGCTCCGAACAGTGCTGCGGAGAGCAGTGGAAACCTCAGGGAAGCTGTGGACTGAAGCCATGATTCAGAGGGTATGAAACAACTTTGTGGTGCTTTGCTAGATGTGCACATGCAAGAAATATAGCTTCAAACTCCCTAAGGTCATCCCTCTAACTTCAGTGCCATTCCATTAAAGTGCTATGTTAGGATTTTTGAGGTGAATCGTGGTCTATCGTTATACATAGAAGTTTGATCATGAAAGTCATGCCAGTAGTCTATATTGATGACTTGTCAAATGTATCAGACTGTACAAGGGTGTGTGAAGAATACAGACCTTTACTATTACAGGTGTTAATATATGTAGCTATTGTATTTGACATGTGTCTTCTCATTCCATTTGGTTTATTCTAGAGCAGTTAATATACATTGCCTGGCCACTTCATTTGGACCCTTCCTTAAAATTAGGTTGGGCCACCATTTATCCTAATCATAGCCTTAACATGACTTGGTATAGACCCCACAAGATGTTGAAGGGTGTCTACAGGGATGATCATTCAGTCATTTAATGTTTCATGCAGTCGAGAGATTGACAAAGGATTGTGGTGATGAATGCATTGTACATTCATTACAAGCATGCTCAATTAGATTGAGATCTGGGATTGTGGTACCCATGGAAGATGCCTGAATCTTATCATATTGAAAGAAGCCATTGCCGTCAGGGAACAAGTGCAGCCATCTCCTCCTTTTCCATCTAAAGGGTAGATACTTGTTCCACTTATTGTACTAGTAGATGCTTGTTTTCTTCCACTTTTTTAACAGGTGCTCCATCTGATTGGTCAAGGGTTGCTAGAGGAAAAGCAACAGTTGGAGGCAAACGGGGAAGAAGTAGCCTTTGACTTCAGCCTCAAAGCAAGAAGTATGTTGTGTGTTTTATTTATATTTTTCTGTGCCAGTTCAATCACTTCAGAAATAATGTTCAGAGCAGTCTTGTGTGAAAACCTTTGCAAGTGTGTAATTTGTGCAGGATTAGAGTTGTTTGTTTTGTTTCTAGGAATTGAACACGGGAAGTCACTCCTGACTTTTTTAGAGAAGCTGAAATTGGTCCCTCCTTTGGAGGCGCAGAAGGACATGATCATCTGGACTTTGCAGGTAGAAGCTAGAGCCCTTTTCTCTTTCTAATTGGCTGCCCATTCACCCAATTTTGTTTATCTTATATATTTTTTTCTATTTCTTATTTCTGTCCATAGGCCTTATTCAGTCTGTTTATTTTTACTTATACTTTTTTTTACTTATTTATTATTTTTTACTTTTTTTCACTTATTTATTTTTAAATTTTATAATTTCTAGAAATTTCTTGAAAAACAATTACATGAAAAATATTTTTTTGTAAGTAACCAGTCTCCTTTACAATCACACACCAAGTTAAGTGGCCTCCTCCTGTGTTACATTGTAGTGATTCACATGATTTCAGAATAAATTCAGCAGTTCTTGTAGGTTCCCTCTGCTGGGTAGTGCATTTCAAAGCAAAGACTCAACCTTGAGCACCAGGTCGCTTTCAAAAGAACTCCAGGACAAAGTTGTTGAAAGACACAGATCGGGATGGCTATAAAAAAATATCAAAGGCCTTGAATATCAATTGGAGCATGGTCAAGACGATTATTAAGAAGTGGAAGGTGTATGGCACCACCAAGACCCTGCCTATATCAGGCTGTCCCTCCAAACTGGATGACCGAGCAAGAAGCAGACTGATCAGAGGCTCTACCAAGAGGCCAATGGCAAGAGTTACAGGCTTTTATGGCCAAGACTGGTCAAAGGGTGCATGTGACAACAATATCCCAAGCAGTCCACAAATCTGGACTGTATGGTAGGGTGGCAAGAAGGAAGCCAATACTCAAGAAAGCCCACCTTGAATCCTGTTTTTGAAGTATTCTGTAGCCATGTGGTAAAAAGTTTTGTCGTCTGTCGAAACTAAAATGGAACTTGTTGGCCTAAATGCAAAGCGTTATGTTTAGCGCAAACCCAACACAGCGCATCACCCAAAGAACACCACCCCTACTGTGAAGCATGGTGGTGGCAGCATCATGGTATGGGGACGTTTCTCATCGGCAGGGACTGGGGCACTTGTCAGGATAAAAGGGAAAATGAATGGAACAAAGTACATAGATGTCCTTGAGGAAAACCTGCTGCCCTCTGCAAGAAAGCTGAAACTGGGACGGAAGTTCACCTTTCAGCATGACAACGACCCAAAGCACACAGCCAAAGCTACACTGGAGTGGCTAAGGAACAAAAAAGTAAATGTCTTTAAGTGGCCCAGCCAGAGCCCTACCTAAATCCAATTGAAACCTTGTGGCATGACTTGAAGATTACTGTCCATCAACGCTCCCCAAGGAACTTGACAGAGCTTGAACAGTTTTGTAAAGAAGAGTGGTCAAATATTGCCAAATCTAGGTGTGCAAAGTTGGTAGAGACCTATCCCAACAAATTCACAGCTGTAATTGCTGCCAAAGGTGCTTCCACCAAGTATTAACTCAGGGGGGTGGAGACTAATCTAATTATGATCTTTCAGTTTTGTATTTAATATACAGTACTGTGCAAAAGTTTTAGGCAGGTGTGAAAAAATGCTGTAAAGAAAGAATGCTTTCAAAAATAGACATGTTAATAGATTATATTTATCAATTAACAAAATGCAAAGTGAGTGAACAGAAGAAAAATCTAAATCAAATCCATATTTGGTGTGACCACCCTTTGCCTTCAAAACAGCATCAATTCTTTTAGGTACACTTGCACACAGTTTTTGAAGGAACTCGGCAGGTAGGTTGGCCCAAACATCTTGGAGAACTAACCACAGTTCTGTGGATTTAGGCAGCCTCAGTTGCTTCTCTCTCTTCATGTAATCCCAGACAGACTCGATGATGTTGAGATCAGGGCTCTGGGGGCCATACCATCACTTCCAGGACTCCTTGTTCTTCTTTACGCTGAATATAGTTCTTAATGACTTTAGCTGTATGTTTGGGGTCGTTGTCATGCTGCAGAATAAATTTGGGGCCAATCAGATGCCTCCCTGATGGTATGGCATGATGGATAAGTATCTGCCTGTACTTCTCAGCATTGAGGAGACCATTAATTCTGACCAAATCCCCAACTCCATTTGCAGAAATGCAGCCCCAAACTTGCAAGGAACCTCCACCATGCTTCACTGTTGCCTGCAGACTCTCATTCATGTACCGCTCTCCAGCCCTTCGGCGAACAAACTGCCTTCTGCTACAGCCAAATATTTCAAATTTTGACTCATCAGTCCAGAGCAACTGCTGCCATTTTTCTGCACCCCAGTTCCTGTGTTTTCATGCATAGTTGAGTCGCTTGGCCTTGTTTCCACGTCGGAGGTATGGCTTTTTGGCCGCAAGTCTTCCATGAAGGCCACTTCTGACCAGACTTCTCTGGACAGTAGATGGGTGTACCAAGGTCCCACTGTTTTCTGCCAATTCTGAGCTGATGGCATTGCTGGACATCTTCCGATTGCGAAGGGAAGTAAGCATGATGTGTCTTTCATCTGCTGCAGTAAGTTTCCTTGGCCGACCACTGCGTCTATGGTCCTCTACATTGCCCGTTTCTTTGTGCTTCTTCAAAAGAGCTTGGACAGCACATCTGGAAACCCCTGTCTGCCTTGAAATTTCTGCCTGGGAGAGACCTTGCTGATGCAGTATAACTACCTTATGTCTTGTTGCTGTGCTCAGTCTTGCCATGGTGTATGACTTTTGACAGTAAACTGTCTTCAGCAACCTCACCTTGTTAGCTGAGTTTGGCTGTTCCTCACCCAGTTTTATTCCTCCTACACAGCTGTTTCTGTTTCAGTTAATGATTGTGTTTCAACCTACATATTGAATTGATGATCATTAGCACCTGTTTGGTATAATTGTTTAATCATACACCTGACTATATGCCTACAAAATCCCTGACTTTGTGCAAGTGTACCTAGAAGAATTGATGCTGTTTTGAAGGCAAAGGGTGGTCACACCAAATATGGATTTGATTTAGATTTTTCTTCTGTTCACTCACTTTGCATTTAGTTAATTGATAAATATAATCTATTAACATGTCTATTTTTGATAGCATTCTTACTTTACAGCATTTTTTCACACCTGACTAAAACTTTTGCACAGTACTGTATATCATTTTTTTTCTCAATAAAACTTTTTCCCTTAACAGTGTAGAGTATGGTGTGTAGATACGTGGAAAAAAATGTAAATGCATGAAACTGAGGCACTAGCACAATATATATGTGTGTGTGTGTGTGTGTATATAACTATATGTAATTTAGTTTTTTTTTTTTTTTCTTTTGAAGATGTTTGAAATAGTGAAGTGTCTCCGGGAGAAATCAAGTCCAACTGCAGCAATGAGTATTGAAACCATTAAACCAGAGGAGGTAATTTATGTATATATAAAATTTTTTAAATGTTTTTATTTAGACAGGTTAAAAAGGCAGTCGACATACCACATCCGGGGGATTGAAATAGACAGACATGTGAATTAAGGAAGGATCCCTTATTGTTCAACCAAGAATTTTCTATATTAAAGAAGGAATTTTCCACAGCCTGTGTGGATTACACCACTGCCCCTGTTGCATTCAGAAAGAACCCTGAGTAAAACACTGATTTGTCATGGTTGGGTTTTTTTTTTTTTGCTGCAGAGCATTCAGGACAAGGAGAAAGCAGAAAGGAAGAGGAAGGCAGAAGCTGCTAAGCGGCATCGACAGAAAATCATGGCCCAGATGTCTGCCATGCAGAAAAACTTCATCGAGTCTCACAAGATGCTGTATGAGAGCACACCCCAGGCCCAGGGGCCAGGAGAGCCTTCTGTACCTGAGGATAGGTGAGAGCCCTGCAGAAACTGACTAGTGCTGACCAACATACAGGACTGTCGTCCACCAGGAGAAACTAACAGACCCTTGTCTTGGAAGAGTATACTAAACCGTTGCAGTTTATTGAAACAAATGGTTATGGTATTTCAGCAGTCCTGTGCAGTTGTTTCGCAGTGTCCCTTACTTTATCGATTGCCTTTGTATGAAGTGAATGCTGCTTCTGAAATGTACAGTGAAGTGTTAGATCTCAGCATCTACAGGGTGTAAGTCAAGCATCATAAACATAATTTTATAATATTGGTTGTCTTTTGTTTCTTGCGTGAAATTTCTTTAAGCAATGAGAAACAATTTCAGATCGTTTTGATGTGTGGTGCAAATAATCAACTGTTGATTAAAATAAGGAACATTGGCGTAAAATATGATATTGCCTGTGATAACTGACTAATGGAGCATGCTGTATATGGTACTCACTATTCCACACTATGGTTTTCACCATGCTCTGTTTGCTTACAATGCTTTCAGCTTGTTTTAACGCACTTGGACACGCTGTACTACAGAAAACATTATGACGGTAAACTTGTTCCCTAGCAGCTCGGCAATGACCCTGGGAGAATCCAGAGTGGCTCTGGGCCCGAAACGTGGTTCTGGAGTTGTGGAGAGGGAAACTCTGACCTGCATCCTGTGCCAGGAAGAACAGGAAGTCCGAGCAGACAGCACAGCCATGGTTCTGACTGCATGTGTACAGAGATCTGCTGTACTGACCCAGTGCAGGGGCAAAGTTTTACCCAACACAGGTCAGGAGTGGAAGATCACATTAAAAACAAAAACAAGCTAAATTCTTATATTTGAGAGTGTGAGTGAAGGATATGTATACAAGCTACACTAGAGCTGTATACATAAAAATAATCAAGTTATAACACTGAAACTCAGTTATATTACTTATTCAGTCCACATACTGGCAGTATTAATAGTTAACACACATTGAGATATTTATATTGGAATACAAGATAAAATCAACATTCAAATCTGAACTTCAGTTTTCTCCTAATATAGTCTGGATTTAGTTCCGTCATTTTAATATTTACTAAACTGACCTCAAAGTAATTGCATGGTGAGTGAGTACATGCTGTGCTTTTTGCGATATCATTTGAAATGGAGCAACATTTCTGGCACTATTCTTTAGACTTGCATTCATGCCCAGTATGGGCATTTTGAAAAACACGAATGCATATTATAGGGCTGTTACACATGAGGATCACAAATGAAGCCAAAAGTAAACAACACAATTGAAGGTGACAGTACAGAATCTTTGAGTACCAAAAAACTTTGTTTGAATTTTAAAATTGTTCCCTTTTGAGAACAAATTCTTTACATTCTGCATTGAAATGACAAGGATTCAATTTTCTTGTTGTTATTATTATTATTATCCTTTTTTTAAGAAACCTTCGTACCACTATTTATGCACCCTGACCTGGCCTGTGGTACACACACGGGAAGCTGTGGACATGTCATGCATGCCCCCTGCTGGCAAAAGTGAGTATTACATGAACTTGGAAAAACAAAATACTTTTACCTTTCAGACAGTGGATAATACCTGGATAAAAGGTTTGTTCATGAAAGTCATCAATTATTCACACATTAACTTTTATTTCATTCTGACTGAGATGTTCTGATAACGCCGTGTAACAATTTTTTTTTTTGTTCCTGGGTAGTAAGTGTTATTTCCTAATTGCTTATGCCTCAAAAGTATAGAAAATGGCTATTATTCCCCACAAACTTTGCTTTTGTGACCAGGACAGTGATATTTCAAAATATCACTATTTCCAATGGGAAAACGGGCAAATGTGTGTCTTTTCGTTCACATAAAGTCAGAAAAAAACAACATATGAATCCAAATTAACATGTATTTATACTAAAGTAATACAAAAATGACGACAAAAGATTTAGAAGTGAGTAGTTTTTCGAGATTTATGATTATACTGTATTTACAGAAACCTGTATTTCTTGGCATAATTCCTAAGCTAGTCTAAGGGCTATGTATTTAATATGTATTCTGCCATTTCACATCTATATAAAGAAAACTCAAAGTGCTTTATTATACCAGTAAATATTCATTTAAAAAAGTTAATTCAGTAAAAGAAGAAATGGAAAGACATTTTGTAAAGGTTTAGTTTTTTTATTTATTATTTTTGTACACATTTTGATTGGTGGATCTGTAATGTCACTTGATGACTGAGACCTAGGGCATCTTCCATAGCCACCACAATACCTGGTAGCTCACTGCAGCTGAGCATGTTTGGGATGAACTTAAATGGCTGGATGGCGGATGGAGTAATTGTGAAACTATAAAAAGATTTATTGTTTCTGCACTGGCATTAAGATATGGTTCACATTCTACCCCTGTCTGCTGGAGAGTGGTATGATATCTCTCTGTATGTCTCCTCCATGTTAAATCCTGTGTTGTCTTGTTTCCAGGTATTTTGAGGCAGTTCAGAACACCACCAGGAACCGCCTTCATGCAGAGCTGATCTTTGACCTGGAAAATGGAGAGTACCTGTGTCCCCTGTGCAAATCCCTTTGCAACACAGTCATCCCTCTCATTCCCCTGCAGCCACTCAAACTCAACTAGTAGGTACTCTGGCGATGTACACGCAAACACATGCTTTCCTATGTGATTTTTCTAGTGAGGGAGAGATTCTACTTAGGATGAGAGGTTTTACTGTGTTCCAGCTTCTAACAAGAATCCAAGGCAACTCTGGCTTTTCCAGACCAACCTTAACTTTTATGTATACAAGTCACATGTTAGCGTCTTAATTTATCTAGAAAAATGCTTATCCAGCTATAATGGCTAGGACATCCGAATCTGGTGATTGTCTGCTGGTCTTTACATACACGTGGTATTTACATCTGTGATCGGGGATATACTTTTTGGTGACATTCTTGTTTTCCTTTTGCAGCGATAATGCAGAGTTAGTGGGACAGCTTCTGACATTCCCCCGATGGCTGGAAATTGTCTTGGCCAGGATAAAAGGTCTAAAGGCCATGTCACAAGACAACGGTAAGTATACACCAGAATGAGTGGAGTACCCCTGATGACTAAACTACACTGAAAGGGTTAAAAACTGGGAATCTAACACAGAAAATACACATTTTGTTTCTTTCAGCCATCTTCATTTTGCATGCTGTTAGAACAGTTTTATTGTTGGATAGTAGTGAGAGCATAACAGCTGTGAATATCACCTTAGTCCCCTTTCAAGGGAACCTTGTTTTGCTCTGCGCTTGTTAAGAGAAGAGCTCTGCATTTATATTTTTATTAAGGCTATTTGTAGAGAAAGTTATAGACTTAAGATTTTAAAACATTTTGTAAATGTATTTATTCTGGTTATATAACACACTCTTGGAAAAATAACTACTATACTAAATGATGTAAAATCCATTCCATAAGAATTCCAAATTCTGCTACTGACACCGTACTGTGGTGTGCCTGTACGGTTTGAAAAATATTCTAAATGTATCTGACTAGACAATGTATAGGGACACCATGGAAGAACAAACCGTCCTTTAAAATAATGAATTTACTGTAAGTATAAATATAAAACTTGTTGTAGAAATAGGTTACTGGCCGGAAATTTGTGTTGATCTTTTAGAACTTCTTTTCTTTGTGTTCTTGTATAGTGATTCCTCATATTTCCAGACAATAACCTCCATTTAAATATTTAATTTAATACCTGATGCATTTAAAAAAGTGTGTTCATATCTAAAAAGCACAGTAGATCCAAATAAAACACCCTAGTTCAATAATTGTGTTTCAATTCTATTAATTTGTAGACGACAGTCACGAAATGGCAGAAAATCCATTCTTTGCAGAAAATCCTGCAGATTTTAGGTCTATCCTGAGTTTTGGAGTCCAAGCAACGTAAGTACCAATTGCAGCACATGGGTAAGGATTCTGTTTTCCTGGAGTTTTTTCATCAGTCTGTCTGTAGCCAGTTTTGATTGAATACTGGCAATTGTAATGTTAATGAATTCTCATCCAGATGATCAGATTTTATAATTGCACTGAGGAAAGCACTAGCTTGATTCATAAGTTGTACTTCAGAATTGTTGAATGAGCTTTTAAATGTAGAGATTATCAAATGTCAGTGCCTAACACTTAAACTAATGCCAACACACAAAACTTTGCATAGCCACAAACATTTCAGGGTATCTTGTTTTTATCTTCAGTCAACCACAGTTGTAAATGTTTTAATATCTGGAAGTACAGGCCAGATCTTCCTGGCAGTGAAGGTGATTTAATGAATCCCTGTGTCAGTGCAGTTCAGTGCTCATTAGTGCTGAACAGAGAAGCTGGTGTCTGAATCACTGACATGCAAAGAGGCACTGTCATTCTGGGCACCTCACCAAGACCTCACCCGTGTGTCATCATACAAGTCTTGCTGCATTGTTTTAGATTCGTCATTGACTTTAATCAAACTTTTCTCCTTTAGAGCACGATACTCGGAGAGTATCAATGAGATGCTTGTTGTGTGCGCTACAGCTGCCTACAGGGTGGGGTTAAAGGTCGAGCCAAACGAGACGGACCCCAGAGTCCCACTCATGTCGTGGAACACATGTGCCTTCACTATCCAGGCAATAGGTGAAGCATCCATGTTTTTTTGTTAATCTTTCAGTAGATATTACCTTATTTTATTAGACGTCTAAATAACTTGTTTTTTTTTTTCCCCCTGAACAGAAAATATGCTTGAAGAGGAAGGGAAACCTCTATTTGGATCTCTGCAGAATAGACAGGTAATGTGAACTCTTGACCTAAAGAAATACTCTCTTATATACAAGGCTGTAGGTTGTGCTTCTTTTCTAGTCCAATAAACAATGTCAGCAACATTTCTTGTCATGGAGGTAAATTAGGAGGTAAACTAGAGCTGTCAGTGTCAAGAAAAAGTTGCCCTAGACGCATGTAAAATGCATGCAGGCAGACGAACGTATTCATGTTCCCTCTGATTCTGATACATTCATTGAATTGTTCTAAAAGTATTTATCTGAATTTCTACATAGTTGAAAAAGCTGTTCTATAGATGTCTGTTAAAATGAAACTGACATACAGATGGACCGACAGACCTCTGTATACTGCCAGAATCAGATACTATCAATTTCCAGGAGAAAACCAATATTCATATGTGTGTGCAGGGGAAAATAATATGAACATGTGTTTTTTTTTTTGTATACGTTAAACTCACTCCTGACGATTTACTCAATATAACGACCAGCTCACTATTTAAAGTATTTCCTGTCAGTAACTTTAATTGGAAACAAATCTCTATTTTCTAGTTTACTCCCTTTTGATGCCTGTAATTAGGGGATTTCACTGTTGTATATAATTTATTAATTGTGTTCAGGTTTTTCCAAAACATTTTAGTCGAATGTTAGAAACCCTTGTAGAACCAATGAATGGGTCTTACTTTTATTAACTTTTATTTAACTGCAGCATGCTGGATTGAAGGCACTGGTACAGTTTGCTGCAGCTCAGAGACTTACCTCCTCACAAGCTGTAGTTCAGAAGCACTTCACTCATCTACTCTCAGGTACTGTACTGTCGTTTAGCCATTCAACAGTTTTTGTCTTTTTTTTTTTTTAACAGTGCCGGTTTTGAGCTCAGGTTTCCTTTAGAAATAAAACAAACATCAGATCTCTAAGGTATTTTATTTATGGAACACACAGCACTTTAACCAGTCAACTATGTACAATTAAAACTCAAACACAAAGTTTAATTTTCAGAAACAGCAACACTATTGCTGAGTATTTGGTATCCATAGCAGTAAGCATATTTATGAATATGATATTAGAAAGGTTCAATTTTGTAACAGTGTTATCTGATGGACACTTAAGGATGACAGTCCCTGGATAGATTAATTATGTAAATTCCCTCCTGCCTTGTTTCTCCCATTAAACTTGGATTGTTTATGTTTTTATGGTAATAGGTAAAACTAGGTTAAGTAGACAAATATTTTGGCTGGCGTATTCAGAGTATTTGTATAGGGATGTTCCTTTCATCAAGATTAGTATCCCTTCTGTAATTACATTGGTGTGAATTGGATGCAGTTGATTTTAATAGGGAAAAAACATTTGTGCCTAACCCTTAGCTGTCCATTTATTCAGCGCTTTTCAGACGCGTCAGGTCCAATTTATTTTCACATGCATGGTTTTATTTTAGACGTGCTGTTTTTAAAAAAATATTCAGAGTAAAACAGGTTTAAAAGGCATTGAATCCCAAAAGGACACTCAGTGCTGTATCTCCAGTCAAGCCCCACCCTTTGTTTGTTGTATTTTTCACATACCTCTTCATAGACATGCATACTGATAAATCCTCTCCTGATCACTCGTTTTATCACCAAACTCCTCAATAATGCGATCTAAGTCATTATGTTATTACTGTAACAGCTCAGAAAGCTCTGCAAATGTCTGTGATTTTCTTTGAGCGCTGGATGCAGAAAGAGCTATCTCCTTTTGTTTATGTCTGTGTTATTTCTATGGTGCATGGGTCTTTCGGATACGCCCCCTTTTTTTATTTTTTATTTGGCACCTATTGGTCTCACTCGGCCACTGAAAGGTTTTTCTCTGCTTTTTCTGGAGAAAAAACGACTAGAGACCTGTGCTTTTTGATGATATTGGACTGGAAAGGGAAAATTGTATCGGACCAGTCCGACATAGGACTGCAAAGGGTTAATACAAGGATTAAATTAAGTTGCTTAAATGGATGACGTCGTATTGTGATGGCTCGGACTCTAATTTATAGAATGATGATGCTGCTGTCTGGTGACGGTCATCTTTTTTCTGAGAGGATTAAGCTGCTGGAAGCAGTCCTGCGTACACCATTAAACATGATGTCATTTTAAAAGTCCCAGTGTAGTAATTGGTGCATTAAAGTTCAATCAATTATGTTCACGCCTGATGAAGCTTTTCAGCCTGGATATGTGCAGTCTGATTATTTAAATTTAAGATTTATAGGATAGCTTTCTGTTTAAACATAATTTAAACATAATTTCCCTCTTCCCAGCTTTGATACCTGATTTAAATGTTGATGGGACATCTTCAATCCTAGATGTTGACCTTTTTCATCTTTTGGCAAGTATTATTATTTTAAGTCTTTTTTTTTTTTTTTTTTTAGAGGCTGCTACTGTATATGCTGTTTCTTCTTCTAACCTAGGAAACTGGAATGGTTAAAACAAACTAAAGCACTTCTCTTGCATAAAACTTTTTTTTGACTGTTCTATTAGTTAATAAGTTGTGGGTAAAGTGTATTATTGTATATTCTTGCAGTGTAACATTTTGAACCAAAGTGGTAGAGAGGGAAACTCGATAATGCCATATTTTCAAAGCGGAACTAAATAAAACCGTACAGAAGTATTTCAAATCT
Organism: Polyodon spathula; assembly: GCF_017654505.1. NCBI lineage: Eukaryota > Metazoa > Chordata > Actinopteri > Acipenseriformes > Polyodontidae > Polyodon > Polyodon spathula. Next base: position 13,398,242 of record NC_054545.1, read on the forward strand.
TTTGTTGCTAGACTCTTTAATTCCATTTTCATGTCAAGAATCAAAACAGGTTTGAGATTTACATGCTAGTTTTACTGTCTGGTAAAATCTGAATTGGTGATTTTAAAATTAAAATAAATAATTCACAACCTTTCTGATAGCGATAGAAATAAGCCTGGCAGTATTTATCAAGATAGCACTCTGTATTGGAAAGCAACTTTGGCTATACTTCTTATCCCAGAACCACTGTGAGATTTTTACCTCCATGGGAATCTATGTAACTAGCTGTCTCACATCTGTCCTTCCAAACCGTGCATCATGCAGTCTATGTACTATCTGGTCTTATTACTACGCGTTGTGTCCCTGTTGAACCATCATCATCTCTACCATCTATTTAGCAGTCTAAACTCTTAAGGCCTATTCTTTATCTCTCTACCTGTCCACTTGAATTTATATATCCCATTAAATACATCAGTCATCTAATCTATTAGTTTACCCAGGTATGCTGTGGGTGACTGTCTGCCCCTTTTATCTCTCCTCTTTATTTTTTTAAATCTGAAGAGGAATGGCACAACTCATTTGCACCCTGTTTTTGTGTGTGCGTCTCAGGTGGGCCTGGTGCTTGCGATTCCAGCACTCTACCAGGAGGAGGCGGTGGACCTGCAGCCTTCTCCCATCAGCTCAGCCTACAACCACCTCTACATCCTCCAGCTGGTCACCATGGCACACGTGGTACAGATCCTGCTCACTTCTGATGGTAAGTTTTAAAGTCGAATGAGTTGCTGATACAGTCCTGACCACGCCATCAAACTCGCTAAAATCTAAATACCTCCTTTATGAGTCTTTATGATATAGTCTTTCCTGTTCATTTGAAACCTCAGTTTTACACCTTGTTCTTGGCTGTGAGAGATCACTGTCACTTGCTAAACTGATTCAGACCAAGGTTTTTTTTAGGATAATTTTTCTATTATGTTTTTTTAATGATTTATAGATCCCCCAGGGATGCTTGGAGAAGAAGAGGGGGAGGAATACAGATCAGCAACAGAGCTGTACCAGACCCTAGTACAGTGTACAGAGGGGTGAGCATTAATCGAAAGGATGGTTCATTTGGACAGGGTGGCATTGTAGACTTAATATATCGGGATGTAAAACTATAAAAAGCAAACTACAGTAAGTGCAGAAGTATATAGCAGTCGTTGTAAATGATGTGTCCTGATTTTGTTTGTGCAGGCTCAGTGGTGATGTGCCAGGCTGGTGTCTGACAGACAGAGTAAGGAGAGGGGTGGCCCAATTTCTCCGCTGTGCCGGCCTTTTCTTCAGCTGCCTTACTGGAATCCCCTCACCTGAGGTGCTATCAAGTAATGAAGGTACAGGAACTCCCATCTTTCTAAGACCTATTACGAGGCTCTCTTCAGTACTGAAGTTGGCCCCCATAAGAGAGTCCCAGGCTGTTTCACAGCGTACTATGGAAAGAGCTGAATAGACTGGCTTGTTTCCACTATGAACCAAAACAGATAGGAGGATTAATAGCTGTCTTCCAATGTTTAATCTGATAGAAGGACTTAGTTATGCACCTCATGTTTAATATTGGCTTTACGGATCATAAAATCTATGTGCTGATTTGAAGTGCAAATGAAGATCTGACTAAATGCAATTTCATTTAACTTTTTGTAATATTTAAGTGATTTTAGAAAGGTTCAGTTAGTTTGTGTGAATAACAATGTAATACCCCTCCTTTTTGTTGTATCTGCCTGTTAAAATTCGGTTTGAATAGAGATAAGTTGCTAGTAAACCAATTAAGGAAAAAATTGAAACAAATAGCTGTAAAATTGGCCCAAGTGGCAAATTAATGGAGGAAATCAACCAGTGTATGTGCAGAGTGAATGTTTTTCAACAGTGAATGGTTTGCATGGTATATCTCTATGTATGAATATATAGTATGTGGATGTGGACATCTGAGCATAATTATTTGGCATGTTGCTGATGATGTGCCATGTCCCCGTGTTGCAGTTTCTCTTGAAGGACACTTGGAGGCGCTGTGCAGTTACTTGGCTCTGCCCACTAACCTCTTCCAGCTCTTCCAAGACCACAAGGACACTGTGACTCCATTATTGCACAGGTACCATGTTATGCCTCTACACTTCCCAGTGTTTCTGGGAAGTGCAGTGTCTTTACTATGTGTCTTTATCATATTTTCTTTATCTCACACAAAAGTTCATAGTTTTCGTTCATGATGAATTTGCTACCGTGTTTCCAGGTGGTGTGGCAATCCAGCAGTTTCAACAGCTCTAACTGATAGAAGTTCAGTGATCAGGTGAGTGAAGATCTTTCATGCCCTACCCAGTGAAAAAACAATATATAGTAAGAGATATCCTCTTGGATGCATTTCATTTAACTGTATTATTTTTATTGCTATTTTAATATGTTACATAGCGCATATACAAAATAAAAAAAAAAGTTAAACACTGCTATTAAGTTATTTAAACATACTATTCTGTTGACGTACTGTTTTGGGGAGGTGGTGGCAACACAAAACCAGGTCAGATGTTGTAAAAGTGGCTTGCTTATTTTAGAATAACCAGCCCAGGAAAATTATGCTTGTAAAGGAACTTAGCCAGGCCAAAGTGTTTAATGTCTTGTCTGTTTTCCAAGCAATCTCATGAATTATTTATTGTAAATAATAAAATATAATTGTGTATGTGCCAAATACATATTTTACAATGGAAACAAAATAACTGTTAAGACACGCTATGGATTTGGTGAAATAAGAAAAAAAAAAAAAAAACTTTCTGTTTTCAGGTATCCAAGGAAACGGAACAAATTGGTAGAACTTCCAGCGGATTACAGCTGCCTTCTCAACCAGGCCTGTCACTTCAGGTAAGTGTCTATCCTGATCTGGTAGTATGTAGTGAGGGCTGGTAGCTGCTTAGCTGGTGCACTGGACAGTAGTGTGTATTTATATAACACAGTAATAGTTGGGTGTCAGTGGTTGGAATGTACATTTTATAGGGTAGAATGTAGTGAGCTGACATTCAGTTGTAGTGCAGAACACTATGGGGTCCATTATAATAACATAAACAATAGTGGATCTAAATACTTTTGATTGCATTTCAGCACAGATCACTTTCCACTTCCACTAAGTGATGAATATAGGGAGGTCAATGCAGGGATGGAAAAAGATACCTATTGCATATCTGTTTGATCCATTACTGGTTTTACTATGAGTTTAATAAGGCACACCTGAGCTTGTTACCTGTACACTGGGGCTAATCAAGTACATATTAAAGCCTGGAGTGGTATGCAGTATGAGTCATATTTCCATCCTTGTCAATGTATAACCCCTGGGGAAAAATTGAAGTGGGTTTATTAGTTAAAATATCTGCTTCTGTTTAGATCAGTACATCAGGTCAGTAGGTTTGAGCATACTGGACAGTTGTATAAAAAGGTATGAAATACTGAAGACCAAGACCTCTAAAACAAATAGCCTTAATAGTGATTCAATGCCAACATACAGTACTTTAATTTTAGACATGTGTGCAGGTAAATGATGGATAATTCTACTCAAAACAGAAGACCGGTGAACTAAATACTAAAAAAAAAAGCCTAAAATATATACAATACATTTTAGTATATCTACTCTTCATCCATTATTCAGGATCATTGAAATTGTGACTCTCATGTACTCTCTGTTGTGCAGGTGCCCCAGGTCTGCAGATGACGAAAGGAAGCACCCGACCCTGTGCCTCTTCTGTGGGGCCATGCTGTGCTCTAATAGCATATGCTGCCAGGAGACTGTGGAGAGGGAGGTGGTGGGAGCCTGTGCGGCCCACTCGGTCAACTGTGGAGCTGGCGTGGGAATGTTCCTCAGGTAGGCATAGAGCAAACTAGAGTGGTTCTTTTGTATTGGAATTACTCAAATATTGTGTTTTCATTCTTTATTAACGTGCTTTGACTACGAGTTCAGGAACTGCTCTTCGGTTCTAGTTGTCAGTTATATAGGTTAGATCAGGTAAAGGCACCATTAGAAGGTACCAGCACCCACTAATGCACAGCAGGATGTTGCCAACAAAACAAAAGGAAAATTGATGCAAATCAATTTTACTACATTGGTTTATATTTAAAGCACCTTAGCAGAATAAAAAAATAAATAAAAATAAAAGTAAAAAAGCATTTGCAATAAGAACCACTCTAGCAAACATCATAAAAAGGGGTAATGGCATTTAAAGCTACTTGCTTTTTATTTAATTTATATAAACAAGAGCTATCCAACCATAAATTCATTCAGAATGGTTATTCATATTCTGTTACTTTTAACTATTTAAGACATTCTGTATTCCTTACTAAATGGGGATCAGCACTGTAGTGTAATTGCAGGATTTCTCAATGTAGCCTTTCATTTTTCATTGATTTGAGCTGGTCTTTATCTAGATTGTGCATGAATTTTTGTTTAATTTAACAGATAGATGTAGCAGCCCTAACTTTGTGAATCCTACAGTGCAGTATTTTAGCTTGAGCACCTATTCACATCTGTACCATAAATGGCTTCCTAGCTTATCTACTCTTTAAGATATTATTGTCTGCTGTGCTTTTACAGAAAAACTATTCTGTAACACTTTATGAACAGCAGATAACTTGACATTGTATAATCAGCTTATGTTACAACAGTGACTAGTAAAGCTTGAGGCATATTTATTTCGTAGCTGTAGATTTTGACAATTGCGCAGTATGCAGACATGAGCAATGCTGTCCCAATTTGTATGCTAACCCCTTAAGTATGTGGCTTAATTGGTCAGCATATAATGTATGTGTTTAAAGTATAAAACCCTTCCGAGCAGTATGGATGAAAGCTGTTCAGAGCATTAACCTAATTCAATAACGCAATGAATCAAGCCTGTTGATTTATTTAACCATCATTTTATCAGCAGTATTTGCATGTTGCAGCAGAAAATGGTAATACAGCATTTCAGATAACAATAGGCTTCAAATAGCAGCCTTTCTCCTCTGGATTCCAGACTTTATTACCACATTGTAATCTCTGGCTGTTGCTAATATACAGTGTATGATTTATACTCTTGATTTCCCTCCCCAGAATCCGGGAGTGCGAGGTGGTACTAATGGGCAGTAAGACCAGAGGCTGCGTGTACCCAGCGCCTTACCTTGATGACTATGGTGAAACAGACCCTCAGCTAAGGTACGAGAAATTGGGTATTAGTGTAGGTTTCAGTATTGATCTAATTTCTTATTTATGAGATTGTGAATGAAGAGACAAGCTGATTGAATTATACCCCTTTCAGGATTAATACTGTAGTGAAAGCTCACTCAAACTACACTCAGTAGGCTTCCTGCAGTCAGAATGAGTTCAGATAAGCACTGCAAACCAGTATCTTCATTGCACACAATTGTTGTTTAATACTTCTGTGAACATCCTGACCAAGACACTTAGTTTCTGGTATTTATACTGTACCTGTACCTGGCTTTGCTTTTGAGCTGGTCTAGATAACCCTAAATTCTGAGACTGAACAGCTGCCCTCCTTCCTGCCAGCCCCACAGACAGAGAAGGTGGGGCTGGGAAAAGTTAAAAGGTCACATTGTCACATGATTTGATTGGAATATTTAGTCCAATACTCCAGACAAGGTTAAAGCAAGTTCAAATCCAGATAAAGGCAGATTTAGCAAAAAAAAAGTATAATTCGAAACACCATAAAATAGTAAGAGAAATTGAAAAAATCAATTACTCTAACTACCTGAATTTTGTGAATGAATCATGCTTACACTGGCAGACACCTTTGAATTGCAATTTGCACAATAGTATGTTTCTTATTGTTAACAGAGTTCTGTATTTGTTTTACAGGAGAGGTAACCCTCTACATCTTTCTCCTGAGCGGTACAAGAAGCTTTACCAACTTTGGCAGCAGCATTGCATCATGGAAGAAATCGCTCGCAGCCTGGAAGTAGTCAGCATCATGTTTGCTTTTGACTGGCAGATGCTCTAAGTAGAAATGCCAATTTGGCAGTGCTGGTGTGGATTCTGTGGCAGTGCTGAAGACCCCTTAAGCTTCACCCTTCCACACTTTAAATCGATTTTAAGAATGTTGGCTACTGGTTGCAGCCTTCAGGACGGACCGGCTATTCTGTAATTTGTGGCTGGGTTACAGAAAGTCAAAGGCTGTGGCTGCCAAGGGAGAGAAGGAAAATACAAAATCCCAGCCTGCCTTTTTTGTCAGAGTTCTTGTATATTGAATTTGTTTGGAGGAGTCAGTCGGGAGGCAGGGACGAGTGGCGGCAGTTTCACTGAAAGCTGAAATGTCATGTTTAAAAAATAGTGTGTCTGTGTGTGTGTGTATATATATATATATATGTGTGTGTGTCTATATATATATATATATATATATATATATATTATATATATATATATAATATATATATATATATGTGTGTGTGTATATATATATATTAGTATATATAAATATATTACATATATATATATGAGATATATATAGATATATATATATATATATGTGTGATATATCTATATATATAAGTATATATAGCTATAATCTATAGATTAATATATATATATATATATATATATATATATATATATATATATATATATATATATATATATATATATATTTAGAAACTATTGATTTACTAGATATCTAGATTACCACATTAATGCACCATATCATCTATGTGGTAAAATTGCTTTCTAATCACCCAGTAGGAATGAATGATGCTGTTGCACAATATGAACTCTTACAAAACTGTTGCAGCAAAAATGATTAGTCAATTCACAACTTTTTCATTCTGATGTTTAAAGACATGTACCATAGTAAAATCTTTGTATTGAAGTGCTTCCAGCTGTCTTAGCACTTGCAAAATTGAGTCAAAAACATGCAGGAAAGTACTTGATAACAAAAATCGTATGTATGCTGTCTGTATATATCAGAATACACTTTCCCATCTATCTTTAAAATGGATGCTGTTCACAGAAATAATGTACTGTAGTCTTTAACTTCCATAGATCTTACACAAAGTATGGTTATCATGGTATCTGTATTAATTCACTATATTAAATCATACAGGTCTAAGGCAACTTGAATTATCATTAAAGAGAAATCTCAATGCATATAGATATGTACTAGATTTCTGTTGATAGAAATGTGTTTAATTGCATTCACTCTTAAATGACTAACTGCAGTTATGTGAGTTTAACACTGACTTCAAGGTGCCTTGAATATGTGTTCACAATGCAAGTTGAGATGTTTGCAATAAATAAACAAATGCCTCCTTTGAGATGCCCTTCATAAGACAATTCAGCCTACCACACTGTTTACTGCATACCTAAAATTAAAATTGGGATTGAGTAGCCCTGGTAAGTGTTTATGATACTTTAAGCTTTTAATGTACCATACATTTTATTTCACATTTATTTTTATTTTTGTTTTCCTTTGTTTTTTAATTATTTTATCGGTAATGTTCAGATACTCAGGAAATATGTACAATATGGTAATCTTTCTTGAATAAAGTACTGTTTGCTGCAAATTATAATTTTAGAGAAAGGAGAAAGAAGGACAATGTGTATTTTGTTTTTGATTAGAGCCCAACTGATACATTCTGAATTAGTCAAACAATCACCACTTGGCATTTATTGGTTATGTAATGTTTAATGAAATCAGTGGTTCTCAGCCTTTCGATAGTACTGACCACACAAATTGCAATATGTTTAGGGGATCTCTGCCCCCTTACGCACACAAGGTAGTGCATAGCACACATTTCCACACTTCAAAATAACATTTTGCTTTGTTTTAAACATTTAAGATATGCTAGGAACATAGCAACTCGTAAATGAATGTTGAAACAGGGCATCTGCAAACTGCTTGAGAATATGGTGACCTTGTCCCTGTGGTGGGTTATTGAAACACCCTATGTAATCATTCTTATAACTATATATGTTTAACTTGTATTGATCTGCTGTTGAAATACACAATTGTTGTCTGAATAATTAAAAAATAGCCTTTGATCTCTTGCACTTTCCACTTTTGATTTACATGTGCTTCCTTCTTATTGCTGATTGCTCATTTATTAAGCACTCCTTTAACACATAAATAATAGAAAAGTTAACATGCAACAGACTGAGAACCACTGAGCCAAATGACAAATATAAAATTAAAACTATCTTGTATAAAAAGTCTCTGTTTTACTGACAAAGTTTAGAAGTGTAGGTCTTGCCATTCACAAATACTACCACCCTTTAACTGTAAATTAATCATTCCCCCCTGGCCACAATGGGGGGAGGAGTAATCTTTAAGACAACAAAGCTGGTAGGCATTTGATGCTATATGCAAACGAGTACATTAACACTGAAATATAATATATTACTAAATCATTATATATTATACAATATTTTTGTTTTAATGCAACGTGGAAGTTTGTAAATTTATTTTCTGCCTTGTCAGATGTTCGCAGTATGACAGATTGGAAGTGATGTATGCACTGAAAATCAGATTTAAGTCTGGAGTAGTTGCCACTATGGCTTTGGCCAGGGGATTCTAGTGCTTTCTGGTGCTGATTTTCAGTTAAAGATAAACACATTTAAATATATTTTAGTAACAGATCAGCAATAGACTCTATTACCACCTTTTTTCACCTTACAGTATTTATACCAGTAGATTGCAGTTATTCAAAAGATCTCTGATATTTACAACAAATACCAAATAATACATGCAGAATGTTTACCAATATTGTATAGGGAAAGATCCAGCTGTTTTTACAATTGTTTTACAGCTGGAATACACCATCATCGGCCCTTAGTTTCAGCTCAATATTCAAACATGGGTTGGATTTTAGCACAGCCCAACCTGTGTATATTCAACAGTACAAAGCTAGCAGCTAATACTTTACTAAATAGTAGACTTGGTGGAGTTCAATATTTTCTTAGCCATAGTAGATGGAGTATAACAAGTACTGAAGTGTGATACACTTGAACTTTTTATCAAGCTGAACATAGCTCAACAGCAATTCTGAAATACAGTATGTTTTTAGACTGAAGTCACAATATGCTTCACCAGAGTCTCCGTTCTGTTGAACAATGTCCAACATTGTGTTTTAGCATGGTGTCAGGGACAATGGTGCCAGACAGTTAATAAGAAATCTGCATTATACGATATTAAAAGAGTAGGAGCAGACTATATCAGTTAATATATTTTAAAAGTATGCCAAGGTTGCAGGGTTTTAATTTTCAATTACTATAGGAGTGTTAGTTTATACTGTTAAACTATAAAATATTGGAAATGTTTGGAACCAATCAGGGAAAAAAAAAAAAAAGAAACATCATAAGAAACCTAGCAACATGTATTTGTTTATTAAACAGTTTGCATACAGCATGTAATATTATATAGAAAAGACTATGAACAAAATATTGAATATGAAATAAATTGACCTAACCTGTACACTAAGGCTAACACTATTTAAAATGGTTAGAATACATTCTAATTGTTTCACACTTGACTAACCTTTGTCTATTAACACCCCTAATTACAATGCCACATGGTAATGTCAACTCGCAATTGACATAGGAGGCAGTGTGGTCCAGTGGTTAGTCCAGGGATTGTAAGCAGAAGGTCATAGGTTCTGACTGATTCACCTTGTGCTCTGTCCTGCAGATGAGATGTTAAACCAATGTCGTTTTGTAAGTGACTATGCTCAGTTCACAGTCTACCTCTATAAAGAACTTTGTGATGGTGGTCCACTATGAAAGGTGCTATATAAAGATATACACATATTTAGTTAACCAGAAACTGTAATATGCAAGCCCAGAAAAGCCTTTATTTACTCTCCCCCTTTCATTGCCTCTAATGTAAAAATAATACTAATAATAATAATAATTCTTGCATGGTCCTGTCATTTGCAAAATGATCTACTGATAAGGTGTAGAGAGTGTATATGCTTTTAATTAGAATACCCATTATTATAAAATCAAATACCTGAAAACATTATTAAACGATCTGCTGTTTGGTATGTGTTTAGTTTGGTGGAACTACTGCAGTGCTCTCAAGTGAAAATCACCTCTGAGAATAAATCATTAGAGACGCAATGAAGAGAACCCTGCTGAGCTGCCAAAAGTAGGCTTATTTGTGCTATACAAACAAAATAAAAAAAAAAAAGTTTGTTTAATGAAACTAATTAAATCTGTGTTAGGATTTCTATGCAATTTGCATTTATATCTTCTGTGGTGATTATATGCTTTCCTATTGGGTTCGCTTTTAACCATAGTTACAGCTGGGATAGGGTATAGCTGAGGCACAAGGAGATCAAGTTACATCACACACTGGACTCTGAACCCATTCTCCTGAGTCGTCCTCTGCTAGACCAAACTATCAAAAAAAACCCCAAAAACCTGAATACTGTACATTGAATACAAAAAATACAGGGTGGTGATTAAGTTAGTATGCAAACTATTTACAGTTGTCCAATGAAGCCTGACAGGTGAAGGTCACTCCTGAGGTTATCCAATAATGTTGCTTGATAATTTCGTTGATGCAACACTTTGGATATTAAACTTTCTGAAGGAGGGAAGCTTTTGTAACAAAACTAAGAAATCCAGTTCAAATTGAAAAGCAGCATGGCAGCATTTCCTTAAGAGGTAAAGGACTGAAAAAAAGGCAATGTGCAAACTCAAGAGCATCTGTGTTGCCTCCTGCCATATTCCTCATATTCTGATTTTGAACAGAGCAAAGCATGATTCGGTTAGCGCCTGTCAATCTACAGAAAGTGAGAGGCACTGTTTAAAAAATCAAAATAAACTGACTTCCCCTTTAATGTAGAATTCTTTTTCTGTTTTCTGAGATTTTTTTGATAATAAAATAAGCATGAATTATTTCCATTATTAACACTTTCCAATAAAACGTTTTAATTTTAGTTCCTATGCCGCATTGTTAAATGATAACGAGGCCGCTCCTCAAAATCTTTGTCCGATGCCTAGCTGTAGCGCAGGCGTAGAAAACTGGGGCACTCATCTGCGTCCACCAAGCGCCCATAATCAGGTGCTAACGACCTGTGATCAAAATTGGGCCCTTAATGTTCATGCAGAACCTTCAACTTGGGGGTTTAGCTGGCAGTGGGGATTTTGTTTATTTGTTCTCAGGCCCGTAGTCTGTAGTAGGAACGTCCATGTTGGGGTCCTCATTCCCTGAGGCCGCATTGATCTGGTTGGACTTTCCCAGGTTCTTGATGATGTTTAAGTTGGACAGAGCTGTCTCCACAAAGCTGTTCTCCAGCAGCCAGCCATCTGATTCAGAGTCAGGGTCTCCCTGCCGCAGAACGTTCTCCATGGCCGTCTGGAGGTACCGCACCCCTATCAAGACCGACAGCTGTGAGGAGACAAATGGAGGGCTAGTGAGGGACAGCCAAATAGGATGTTATTAAGAGATGCCCACAGGGAGGGAAAATGGGGAAATGGTAAAACAAAATGAGTTTTATATCTAAACCAAACATATATTCAAACTGTTTGAAGCTTGCAAAAACATTCACATAACATTCAGTTTTGTTGTTTTGAAGTTCACGATGCCATGGTGAATTTGTGATATTTTTAAAATAAACTTCATTGACCATTTGAAATGTTCCCACTGAATATTGCTGCAGATAAAGGGGGGGAAACGGGACAAATAGGGGTTAACCCAGGTAGAGCTGAGAAGGAATAAACTGTGTTTGTGACATGAGAGGAGAGAAGAGAATTGAGGATTATAGATTACAGAGAGTACAAAAATAGAGATACTAATAAGGAGAGTGGAAAGGTACTGTCTGTAGTACTCATACACATACACTCATCTGTGGTATATCTATTTAGCGTGTGCAACAATTTTGATTGAAACAATACATTAAACTGTTCTTGCAGCAATGCTTTCAGCTGGTGTTGCACTTGCTTGGTGAGGAGGGCGAAATTGTCATCCCCCCTTCAATGGCTTATTTTCTGTCATAAATAATTGCATCGTGAACAGAAAAAACAGCATCCATGTTTGGTGTGGGCACTTTTATGTCTCATCTGAAAGAAGACTGAACTTCAACATGCTACGCTGGAGCTCTGATAACTGGAGTATGTTCTTGCAACCCCACAGGTTAATAGGAAAGTGTGACCCTTTTGCCTCAGAGTCAGTGAGCTACCATTACTTCTGAACCACTACCCCACCTGCAGTATGATTCAGTGGTGTTGTATTACTGTTTCTACTTTATTCCATTCCATTCATTTTTTAACATAAATGATATTACCTACGGCCTGTTGTACCAGTGTTTCATAGTTTTGGTCCCTGAATCTATACCATTGCCTCAGGTCTATAAATAGACTTATCTACAACATTCAATGTAACCTATTTGTGATATACTTCAAACACTGAATCTGAGATAAAACTAACAAAACACAAATCTACATCAGTGTTCCAGTGTAATCACACTTAGAGTTTACTTCTGTTATTCTGCAGAACCATTGCATTCCCTCTGTATAGACACAGAGGTAATCAGAACCTACCTCGAAGAGCCATATGATGAGGACGGTAAAGCTGATGGACTGTATGATCTGGGTGTAGTACTCGAGCAGGGCCTTCCGACAGCCCTTCCGCCACACATTGAGCTCCTCACTCTGGAAGTCGTAGTTGTAGTGTGCCGAGTTGTTGGTGAGCTGATTCTGGATACAGGGCCGTGGGGAGTTGATGTTACAGCAGCTGAATGGAACACCGTCCATCAGGTACTTCCCATCAACGTTGCTCTTCAGTCGGCTGAGAACAAGGTGAAAGCAATGGGAATCTACTAAACAGGCTTTTGTTTGGACACAGATGCTATATAGGCCTCAAGAAGAAAACATAAAGCCTTATTAACACTTAAAAATAATCTTTGTAATTATTTTAAATAATTTTTTAATTAAATGTATTTTAGGCAGGAGTACAAACCATAAATTTGAATATCTAGACACCCAAACGGAACACATTTTTAATTGGCTTACATTATTAAACAGAGAGCATTATGCTAGAGAACAGTACAGAGAGTTACTTGGCTTCTACGTATGTAAAGATCTTATAAACAGGACATTTGTGTTGGCTGGTAAATGTCTGCAGGGTTCCTACCTCATGTAAGCTTAGATGGCAAGGATTATTGTTGGTTAATTCTCTAGGTAGATATTACAAAGTGGTTACAAGACTGGAACTGAATTTCCCCAGACCAGCTAACCCATTTGATACATATGCCATAAGCTTATCACAGTGCTTTCTATGCTAATTTGAAAAAAACTAATAATAAATTAGCTAAGTACAGGTAGATTCTTTGGTAATGATTTAATACAAATACATTTTAATACAGGGAAGAATTCAGACTACAATCATAGCAGAAGATAAACAAGAAGAAGACTACTCACTCTTGGACCTCCTTGTTGGACATATCCAGGTACCTCATACTGATCCACTGGATCTCAAACCAGTCTCGGAAGCCATTATTCCCACAGCACTGAAACTCAATCTGCAGCATATCGATGGTCCTCTTTAGGAAGCACCTTCCAGGAGTGTCTGTGTCCTTGTAGAACTTGAGGGCTTCCTTCAAGCCTAGGTACAGGGACTCCTCCAAGTCATTCCTCATGGTGTAGCACATCAGAGCCCCCACCAGGATGCAAAAAGTGAAAAAGAAGGTGCAGATGATGTAGGGCAGCATGAACAGTTTCCAGCGATGGAACTTGATAGTGTCCGAGCAGTCATAGCAGATTTTGCCACCCAGGAAGTTAATCCCACAGGCAATGACCCCCACTGCAATCAACATGTTGGGGACGGAATGGACCTCCCGGTTGGCCATCAGTTCATTTCGTTTCCGGATCTCGATCTTCAGGAACAGACCCAGGCTGAAGATGATGATTCCCGTGACAACAGAAATCCAATTCAGTATCCAACATACCTGGGCTAGTTTATCCCGCTTGTTCTTTGTGAATTTGACTTTTAGAATGGCCATTTTCTTCAACGAGAACAAGGAAAAGGAGGTGGTGGGGGGAGAGGATAGGATCTATTTTCTAGAGAGCATCATAAGAAGCTTATGAGGTATTTTTATATATCCAGAGCAATTGTAGGCACAGTTTCAAATTGAGCTCAATTGAACAGAAAAACAAAATATGTACTGTATTAAAAAGGTACAGTGGGTCAATTAACTTATCTTTGTTTCCTATCTTCCTACCTGAATCTGTCCACCTAGGATGATTTTTATATATTTGTATACTGGCGGTTACATCTCACCCATCTTTCTAAATTGCAATGGTATTTATTTTCAATATCATTTTGAATAAAATAGTCCCAGAGTTTCCAATAACACTGCTATTATTACAAAAAATTACAACACATTCATTCCATGAAGAGACATTTTCTCAAACTGCTCCAGAAAGTTTCTTATTAACTTTGGTATGCTAGAAAAAAACACAACAAACAAACAAATAAATAAATACTTCAGCAAGCCTTTTAATAGACCAACCCTAAAGATAAATATAAGTAAATACATTACCTTTATTTTTTAATGATGGCCATGATCAACCAAAGCTCAGATTGTGGAATATTTCCTTGTGGATAGAGATATATGTTACTGATAATCATCCTTTAAAATGCCAGTGGAGCAGGACTTGAATCTTTAGGGTGCCAGAGAGAGAGAGAGAGAGAGAGAGAGAGAGAGAGAGAGAGAGAGAGAGAGAGAGAGAGAGAGAGGATGGCTGCTTGGAAACGATGTCCATGCCCCTGCTGCAACCCCTCCAACTAATCCCCCTACCATTAATCAGCACTAATGGATTTAAATAAATGCCTTCTACTGTAGCTAAATCCCAGAGCAACAGACAGTCCTCAGTGACAGAACAGTAATACAAGTAATTCTGTGTCGGTTATATATTATAAGTACTGTATTTCATAGCAGTTGAGGCAGTCAGAGCATGTTAGTGAGTCAGGAACAATGAGAATTAAGCATGCCCAACAATGTTGCCTCTTGAGTAAAGTCTCTTTGGAGGAAGTTAGAAGCTGCTTTCTAAGGTTCTGTCTATAACTAGGCTTATAGAAGTTGTGATGAACTTGTGAATGAAGCTGTTTTTTGTCCCCCCATGTTTCTTAATTGAATGTTTAGTTACCACCATGGCCACTAGGGGTTCTCTGTCAGAAAATGACATGGAACCCGATAATTTTTCCTGTGGGTGGGATACTACAGTGCTTCATTACTGACATCTAGTGTCTGTTATAAAATACAAAAAATAAATGGTGCATAACAGATGCACCTTCAGGTTTTACAATTGGCATGGTACTTTATTGAAATACAGGGTAACACATGCACACTTGTACCCAGAGCTTGACATGAATAAACAGTTGCTGTTTTTGCGCAATGTAAAAAACAAAATGTAGTCAGGTTTGAGTCTAATTCTTGGCCATAGTGCTTTAGATCTCTAGGCCTGAGTGACCAATTTAGATGTTTCTACTCCTTACGTACTTGTGTTCATGGTGGTAACTAAACATTTAATTTTAAAATATTTTTTTAACAAATATAGGTTCTACAGAGTTTAAACAAATATAAAGCTTTAGTTAATCTCAATCTCTACAATTACACTGAGTTTGATGAAGATATGTTCTTATTGATTATGTTTTGCTTCTTAAACAAGTACGACAGTAACATACACCCCCTGTCACACATGTAAATTAAAAACAAGAACTAGCAGTATGATACAAAATTTGATGACCATGACATATATCAACACCATTTGCACTGAATTTGTTGCTAATGCTTGATCACATATTTAGGAACAAGTGGAAAGACACCGGTTTGCTGATCCATGGCATTGTGTCTCATATCAATGGTCAGTATAGCAACATTTGGAGTCAACATGACAGGCAATATGAATGGTATCCACCTCCATGCTTTCAGGTACAACTGTAAAATAGTATTTGTTCCTCTTAACACAAATAAAGGATGCTCATGAATTCGGTCTGGCTCAGGTTTTACTTTGTGCAACACTACTGTAAAACTGACCTGTCTGGCAGCATTTCTCAATAATAAAATACATATGTCATAGGCTGTGTGGTCCAGTGGTTAAAGAAACAGATTTATAACTAGCAGGTCTCCGGTTCAAATCCCAGCTCAGCCACTGACTTGTTGTGTGACCCTGAGCAAGTCACTTACCTTCCTTGTGCTCCATCTTTTGGGTGAGATGTTATTGTAAGTAACTCTGCAGCTGATGCATAGTTCACACACCCTGGTCTTCTATCTTGTAAAACACTTTGTGAGTGTGGTCCACTATGAAAGGTGCTATATAAAGATTACTACTATTATTCATGCATTTCTCAATAATAGAACATGTATATCATTCATGCATTTCTGGCTTCTTTTTCTGTCAGCATGTGAATTAAAACCCCATAAATCCTGGTTCTTGCAGAACATTCAGAACATATACAGAAAGCTGAATACATAAAAACAAGCAAGACAATTTTACATGGTATGCTGTACAATATTGATATCGATAAAAAATGACGGTTGTCTAAAGAACACAAATATCTTCATAGATGTTTTCTACTGTTTTATTCACAGGCTGCCTTGAAGCTATTCCTGATTCCCTGTGTAGACACGATTTTAGTTCAATCTCTTGTATCCTCTGGCCCAAAATGTAACATGTAAATGTTTCTTTTCAAATTATTACTGATCCCACTTTCATTATGCTAAGAATCTTTTTTTTTCTTATTTTAATTGAGGATATGCATGTCCTTCAAAACAAAGCTCTAGAGGCCGCTAGGTCTGGTTATTTGTTACCAGGATGCAGCAGCAACTTTTAATCACTGGCGCTGTCTTTGAAAAATAAGTTGAACTATATTGAAGTATAAATACAAGCAAAGACTTTCAACAGAAAAAAGGGGGATAGGTGATAATATTGCATGTGCTAATAAGCCATAGGAAATACATATTAAAGCATGGATGACACTTTGATAAATCACTATAATGTCTTTTATGTTAAGGCTACTTTGAAGTGTAAAAAGAGTGACTGGAAGTCAGAAGCACTTAAAAGCTGTAAAGCTAATGGGATTTATAGCTAGTGTAGTAAATGTTATATTCCTTACACCAGCCTTTGATAGTTTCTTTATTTTCTGCTGGATGTAACACATTTTCTCCATTCTGAGAAAGAGATGATGAATTCATTTTCAATAGCCTTTAATGTGCCACCCAGCTTTTGTCAATGTATCAAAGGATTCTGGCTCTTGGATCACAAAAACACTACAGTAAGATTCCACTTTTATTTGGGAGCATATATTTGTCTTTACATATCTAAAAAAAATGTTGATGTATTTAGTTTACTAAACAAAATTGCTCTCTGCTAAAATTGTAATGGAGAGGATTTGAGACAGGCAGCACAGCTGTAAAAATAATGCTCAGACAACTTGTGAAAAAGGAAATTAATAATAAAATTAAAATTAACTGATATTTTTTAAAACCAACATTAAATAAGTCGTCCTTGTGTCCACCCCCCCTGATGTTATGAGTCCTCCAGTTTGAAAACCACAATCCTGTTGCAATACATTACCTTCTGGTTCACCTTGTTCAACCCACCTACCAATCAGGAGCACATTATTCTTGTTGTTAAACCAATTGCTTTCACCCATCAAACCAAATTAACGGATGTTACCAAGCTACTGAACTTTGGAGGTGAGGACCAGTCTGGACAGTTTTTGCCTGAGCATCACCAGTAGAGATCACTAAGCAAGGTGAGGTGAACAATTCCATACGATTTTCCTTTCCATACCAGGGGAAGTGCAAAAGCTAATACAGCACTTCCTGCGGGCTCCCAGTCCAGATCAACAACTAACCCTAGACTCCAACAGTGCTTTTATTAGCTGAGGATCCCTAACTGTTATGTTTGCAATCAAAACCCCACATGTAGAAAACAACCCTCATCCCTTCCCTAACATTAATAGAATGTTTCATGAATGTTGCAGGTTGCAGTGGATTTGATTCTGCACCCAGGGACCGTGAGACCTGGATTATCAAAGCTTTGCTTAAGGATGGATATCCTTGTGCTGCAACAAACCAACCATCGAGAAACCAGAGGACCTCAAATTACATATAACAGTTTTTCTCCACAACAGGTAAATTAATTGCTAGAGTTTGCTTAACCCTGGGTTAAAGAACAGTGGTGCATAATGCTTCAAGCACAACTAAGAATGTTAAAGCACAGTAAAATCATACAGTATGGTAGAGCACAAGCATGTATGGGAAATCCAGTGTAAGAACCAGTGTTTCACGCACTTGTGAAAAAAGTTCTACAAAGTTCCAGTCCTCATATTATGAAATTATTTATATATAATTAGCTTACAAAGAATTGCATTCCTTACCTTATTTTTCAATCTTACATTGGTTCACCTTGCTTTAGGTGTGTGATAGAAGCTTGGAAACTACTGATACAAGAATCAAGTGAAGAGTTGAGAGACGGCCTAGTCCAGCTTTTCCTTCAAAGCTGTGTTGAGTTGGGACTCCAGGTTTTTATGGTTTTTAAGGTTTTTTTTAATCTTGTTTAATGATCACATGTCACTACATTCTCTCTAAATTAATGGAATAAAAATAAATAAAAGTAAAGCAACCATTATTTTATTCACTGTTAAAAATGCCTCATATAGAAATGTTTTTAAAATGTTTTTAAACAGTTTTACCTGGGTACTGTTTTACTGCAGTTTTAACAGTGTAATTATACCTGAATGAATGCTTTTAAATGTGTACTGTCAGTCAAGAAATGCTTCTTCAGAAATCTGTATTCAGAAGCTACTGTGCCCCAGAAGTAAGCCTTAGAATTCATATTTGGAGGTCAATTATTTCTTTTAAATGAAAATAAACCATCAGATGCCCCAATCACACCTGCAAATAAATTGTCTATGCAAACAAAGTGACTTTCTCATTCTTAGGATTAGTACTCTCTCTGTCTCATCCATCTGTCCGCATTTCCTACTTACACTTTATCCAATTGTCATTAAACTACACATTGCCCTTTTTTTATTCTGTACTATTCTATATGTGCTGCTGATAAACATCATTGTCATAAACGTTTTCATCATACTGACAATTTTACAGCCATCAATGACTGACATTGCATTTCTTTGCATCCAGGGCGCAAATCAAAGCCTTTTTCTGCCTGTCTGTACACTGCTAGGTCCAGTTCCAGTGAAGCACTTTCTCGCGAAGGATTTCTAGCTTTGCTAATTGAATCAGTGGTAGATCTACAGCAGACACCCTCTTCTATCAGATGCCACTTAAGTGCTTTTATAAAAACACTACATTGGTGAAAAAGTCAATTCCATTTACTGGATGATAATGGAACAGACCTTAAACAATGCAATAAAGAGCAGTTTCATGTGTTGCTATATATTTTAAGTGCTTTTATCAAACTGCATGAATGCATTTTTTAGAAAATAACTGTAAATCTGAATCTACAAATCTTTTTTTTTTTTTATTGCAGAATTATTCAATACATATTTGATGTTGCTGTTCAATTCAGAGTCATTATGTAATGTGAGTTACAAGTTCAGTTTCAAATAGCCTAAACATTCCAGACACAATGAATGGATTTTAATAGCGCACACTTTTTTTGTGGCCTTAAATTCTTACGTGCAAATTGAGTTGATTTTTTTTGACAAGAAGTCAAACTATTTTACTTTTCTTTTTAGTGTCATGTGTGATATTAAACAGAAAGTGTCTTTACTACCACGGCATACAGATACCAATTTGGTTACATTGGTATATAATTCTGAAAATGTACTGTATTATTAATATTTCATGAAGAAAAAAAAAAAGAAGAAAAAAACGGAAATATTCTTCAAATAAATCATGAATCTGAATAGGTCCAATATCTGAATTTTGTCTGAAAATTAACTTGTTTTTAGAATGACAAGATTTTCTTATACTGGTACTTAAAATATATGCTATCTCCTTCAGGCAGATGAGGAATGCAGTCTGGCTAAATCGTGTGGAAAGGCAAGAGGATGAAGCTCAAATGCGGTGCCTGTCTCTCTCTACCCAAGCCACAGTCCATAGCAGCAGGTTTAATGTAGAAACAAGTGAACAGGAGGACGCTACTGATGAAACACACCCTACAAAGCTAAATGGAAACTGATACCCCATTCCTTAAGTAATAAACAAACAAGGAACATATTTAAAGACAAAGTAGCTTCATATGTTTTGTTGAGTCTGTGTTCAGGTGATATTCTAGTTCTAGTTTCCTGCCTTAGACATATTTAATAAAAGCTAGATCAACAAAATTGTTAACTGCATAACACCTTCCATCTCCAGAGAAAGCCCTGAAGTAAGCAGTGGTGCTTGTAGCTTGCCCAGGGCTTGTTCTTTTTTGAATGCTGCCAGACTGGACAAGCAGGTTTCTTTGGAGAACTTGGACTCAGTGCTGGACAGTGACCCCAATTATTATTGAGCAAGTGCATATCTGAAATTGGATTGGGTGATGATCTAGATAGTGTGAATGAAATAGCAGAAGATGACCAGATGCTCCTGGGATGCCCTGACCTGCTTTTAACCATTGACCGCACTACAAGTTCAACTTCTTGTACAGCCCTGATAAGGACACTCAACAAGAAATGATCTTTAAGTAAACATGGAAAAATACGGTAGAAAACTGCTTAAAGATGATGCTTACAGTCATTCTGATTTGGGATATTTGCATCTACTGAAATACAGTACTGTGTTTAAAGAAAAATATAAATTATAATAGCTATGTTAGGTGGTTTAAAGCTGATCTAGTTGACATTACATGTTTCAATGTCAGGCAACTAGAACTCATAATCAAAGCACCTTGACACAGAATAAAAAAAACAAAAAAGTTGGGGATTTTATATGAATATGTATGAACTATGTATACTGCTGCACAGTAACAGTGTAAAAGAAGTTCACAAAAACAGGAAGCTCAATATAAAGGGATATGTTTTTTTCAGAAATATATTGTCTATATGTGCATGCAGTCTTGGTCTCAAACAGATGAATACATCAACAATAAATACAGTATACAATCAATTCAAGCTCATTCTAATACAACAGAAGCTGTTTCGCTACTGTAACCTTGGAGACGCATAATTTGTGACATATTCCATTTCATTATTATTTTTGAACGTATTTTACCAGGGAGTGCTGTTGAGGAGATGACCTCTGAGCAGACTTGCACAATAGTCTGCAATCAGCTGGCAACAGGAGGGGGAGCTACAGGCTTGGCTGTGGATATGACTCAAGAAGATGGGGAAAGGTAAGTCTGAGCTTGGATTTTATGTACATCCACAAATTGCATATATATATATATATATATATTACCTGTACATTACCTGTACAAAAACTGAAAGACAAACACAATTTTTCTAACTGGTTACTTTACAGTACAACACAGATATAAATGAACTGGGAAAGCAACAAGGTGTGTTTTCTGATAAAGCCAGAAGGATAGGAAAGACCACAGACCATGTCCAGCTTTATATAAAGACATCTGTTTTAATGTATTAAATTAGAACATTATGAAGTTGGTCACTGAATACAGGAGCTGAATGTTAGTAAAAGCATTTACAATGGAATGATGTGACTGAGTGCCAGATAGAACAGGATCGTAAATGTTATGTTAAATGTTATTTTCAACTACATTATTTTCAACTCTACACAGTTGTTTGATAATGACCCATTTCAACTAAAATGAGATAAGCTGGTAAGAGCATGTGATATGGTCAACAAAGCCTGTCTCTCAGGTCTAATTTGAAGGCATGAAGATGGCATCTTCTGTCATTAATTGATATGCAGTGGTGGTGTTCCTCAGAGTTTTGCATTGTGGTGCTACAAACTCCACATATCCACGGCTACCCCACCACCAAGTGAGATTTATACAAATTCTTTATACAGTCAGTGCTCAGTTTATCAGGACCTTTGTTGGCCTGACTGAAGCCAGCATGGCACAGACTCCACAAGATGCCTGAAGGTATCTTATTGGATTGTGGCCTATTCCTGCCAACAACAATGAGGTAGGCAGAGGACTGTTACTGTGAGTGTGACATTCACTTCATCCCACCAATTCTCAATCAGAATGGGCAAGACAGCAATTGAAGTCCGTTTTGTGCGCTAATGACTTACAGGACCAGCATGGTAAATTCTTGAACTGAACTATTCCACACTGTGTATATACTGTTATAGACGCTTAATACAATTCCATCTTCATAGCACCTTTCTCCTGTATCATCCAAGTGAGACTTGAAGTTTGGATTTCAAGGTTCATACCAAATAGCAGCTGAGATTTTACTTCCAGTTGAACTTTATACTTATTCTACTTAGTGTGGTACAAATTACTTTCTATAAAAGGCTTTCGTCTTTGAACCACAAGGGTCACGTCCAGCCCTTGCATTTCCATTAAACTCAAGTACTATTAATAACACACAACAAGTGAAGGCAAAATGTGATATGAAGTGTTAATTGCATTTAACAATTCAGTTACTTTTATATTAAACACTGTAGGTATGGTAGTCTATATAGTGCATGTAACCTTATAAGAAACTATTTTAGTTAATCCTTCCTTTATTCTTTTTTAAAACATTTACAATCTTTGTTATTTTCCTAATTAAATCTAATTACATTCCATGCCTGTGAACCAATAGAAAGGGTATCATTATTGAAATGTCTAATTTAAACAACATCTGTACTCATAGGCCTGAAGGAAACCTTTTTTGCAATTACCCCAACATTTGTAAGAATAAACAGCTTTGCAGGCAGTTGCTATAAAGCGGATTAGAGTTTATGCCACAGGTGTAGATCAATATGCAAAACCTATTTCTGAAAAGGTTAAGGTCCTCTCAATGCAACGTTATATTATTGTTTCTATTAATATTTATCATGGTCATTTGTTATTGAAAACTGGGGCTTCACAAAATTAGAAAAATGCAAACATCACATACATTCTGTTTTTATTGCCGGATGTGAAATATGGCTAATATGTTTTTATTTTTAATTATTTATGTTTCTTAACTTCTATTAGACTCCTGGGTATTTTTAAATGAGCTCTTGCACCCATCATATTAATTTGGTCATAAAGTAAAATTATGTTTATTTCCAGATATATAGCTCACAGACAACAGTAAATTACCAATTAGTTTAATGAAGTGTTTAGACAGTAAAATGTTAGAGAGATAACTTACTAATAAAGAAGCTTTCTCATCTCCCATTTTGCATCTAATTTACCCCATCACATAGCAAAAGAAACCAACATGAATATTATAAGCTATTCACAAATTAAACATTTAGGAAATACTATCTAAACTATTGACCCCTTAGGGCCTGCAGTGCACAACAGAACTAATAAACCTTACAGACGTATCACAAGGGCTTAAGATGTATTTTCCTTATCTCTCATTAGATGGCATTATCAAGTACAATGGCTCCATAAAAAAGTTCTCAAATGTTTTTGCTCAAAGGCCTCTTTCAAAGCAGATTCAGTCCCCAACTGAATATTATGAAAAGCATCCAAACACTGTACAGTGTAAACAATAGAATGGGGTGGGGGAGATGTCTGTCACCACACAGTTACTACCTAGAATTTTCTGTAGTTACCTGTGTTCCCAGACCACAAATTTGTGTATCAGTACTCTAGAAAGTGCATTCTCAGTATACTAATTTCTCACCCCTGTTATCTGTAAAATTTTAATTCGCTGTTTTTTTTTTCACTTTCAGCGTAAATGGGCCCTGACTGCCATATAACTTTGGCTTGTCTAACTGCTATAATAGATCTCAGTGCAATTTAGGAACAATGAAATGATTCTTCCTTTCTGGGCAAGGCAAACCCAAACTACATCATTACATATTCCCCTTTGGAAGATGAATGACCCACATTACCTCTTGAGACCACATCAGCTTCTTGAGTCTATGCCCAAGCTGCCATAGATGCAAAATGGGGGCCAGCTTGCCACTAGTGATAATGGGAATTAATGAGAATTACATACTGGTTTGGCATTATTACAAACTGTCGATGTAACACTATTGGTCCAAACCAAACAAGTTAATTAAATCCTAATATAGAAAACAATAGTATAGAAAAACAAATTTAAACTTAGAAGAGGGCTGGACAAGAGATGTGCAAAACCCCCCCCCCCCCCCCCCCCCCCCCCCCCCCCCCCCCCCCCCCCCCCCCCCCCCCCACCCCCCCCCCCCCCCCCCCCCCCCCCCCCCCCCCCCCCCCCCCCCCCCCCCCCCCCAAAAACCCAGCCACCTTTTTCCCACTTTTTTTCCCACTACCATCTCTGGAGACATTGCAAGACTGCAATCTTGTCCTTACATCCCAAACTGATTACTACAATGCTCTGTGTGCAGGTATTCCAGCATGATGCAATATATTATGTACGGTATATAATAAGTTTTCACAAAAATAAAATCAGATCAGCAGATTTCTATCTTGGCCTCTTTTCATTGGCTGCCAGTGCATTACAGAATTAATTTTATGATTATTCACATGACCTATAAGGGTTCAAATGCAATGGCACCACCCCAATTAAATAATTGTTTGCTGCCCTACAGCACTCTCTGTGCCAGTTCTGTCGGTTGACTTTTGATTATCCTGGTTGGACGGTTATGATAGCAGTCACTGATACTTATATACAGTGTGAGAACTTTGGATGAAAGTTGTGATATCAATGGAAACCTATTGTTATAAATGCTTAGTTTACCAGGAAAGGTTTTACAGACTAATTTTGAGATTATTGTGGTCCTCAGTGGGTCATCTGGTAAAAGCACTACCACTAGATGTCCAGGTGAAGACTTCCCAGGCTGGCTCCTACCTCCAGGTTATAGTAACCTGACCACAGCAAGTGATTGGTAATTGTGTTGCAGTGGTAAGTCAACAATTGAATTGTGCATCTCAAATGGGGTACAAAAACACAAATGTATCAAAAAATGTATCATTAAAAAAAAAAAATACTGCCCTAAAGCTAGTGTGTGCAGGCAAGGGATGTGTCACAATGATCGAGGTGGTCTCTTCTCATTCCTAACAACTCTTACAGCATGTTCTTTTTCCGATTCAAGACGGAAGGCAGACATCAAAATTTCAACTGTCGGGGTACAAATCATAACATTAAGCTTCAATGTCTTTGATTTAAAGAAAAAAAAAACAGTGGTGTAGAGCGTGTGTAGATCCATTTTGCATTTGTGTCAATGTCAATCGTCAAATCGTCAATCGGTCTGTTAATCGTCGCCCTCTGTGGTCGACGCAGACCACAGCGGAGTACCAAAGCCTTTCGGTCTCGTGCCAGGCACATCCAATTCCGTCCCATTTCTTGTCGGAGCTGGTCTCTCCACCGAGTGGCTGGACGACCGAGCGGTCTTTTGATGTCGAGTGGCAGCCATTCAGTCACGGCCGGTGTCCATCGGCCGTTGGTCCTCCTTGCCAGGTGGCCGGCCCAGCGCTTCTTCGACTTGTCGGCCAACTCGACCGCGTCCTTGACCTTGGTCATCTGCCGCATCTGCTCGTTGCTGATCCGGTCCGTCCACTTGACGCCAACCATCCGGCGCTCGATCGCCCGTTCGGTGACGGCCAGTTTCAGCCGGTCGGCCGCAGTCATGTACAGCAGAAATAATTCGGATGACTGTCAACAGACTTTATAAGGAACTTTGAGCTTCTCTGTATTACGGAGTTGCCTTTCAAAGTCCATTATTTCCCAGTTATGGACATGGACTGCATTTGGAATTAGGAAAGGTCTACGGTTTACTTGCGTTCTCCATAATCTCTCAATCTAAGACTCGGTTGAGGTTTGAGGGGTTATACAGATCATTGGATAATTGTCTATTAATGGCCTTAAAGAAACCAATAACACTTTTTAAAATAGTTTGCTTATAACAAAATAAATAGATAGATAAATCTAAGGATATTTTCTTAAACCCAAACTGTATTGCTGGCCTTTTATTCTTTATAATAACCCTCCCAGGAGGTACGATTCATTGTAGCTGCCAGTTTCATGTATATTGATGAAGTGTCTTATTAAGCAAGGCTGTATTAATATGGATGAAGCATAGTACTAGCCACTAGGAATGCTAATCACATTGGTTACTGGAAGCAATAGATGCATGGCGTTAACACAACTCTGTCTGCATTCCATAGCTAAGGTGGGCTCAATCACAGCCCATTGTGCAATAGTGTGATGGAGCCTAAGAGATGGTCATATAGCTGAATTTTGATGACATTATTGTACTTGAAAACAGCTAATGCTGACATGTTGAAGGGCATGGTAACAATGATGCTTAATGCTCTCAATTGAAATGGATATATGATTAAAGAGCTTACAAATAAATGGCAAATACAATTTTACATGTAATTGTGTGGAACTGCATTATCCCTCTTGAATGTGTTAGATTATATTTAGGGCTTCTGATTTTTGGTTTTAACCGATAAAAAATGATAAAAGACTCCCTGATACAAAAAACAAACAAACAAACAAAAAGCACCCAGTCATTTTGGAAAGTAACCGGAAACCATAATTCCATATATAAAAAGCAAAAAATCAGAAAAAAAAACAACAAAATACATGAAACTCAAAAATAGTTAAAAATAAATACTGACAAATGAAATAAATAAAAGCTGAAAAACAGAAGCCTTAATTATATTTAATATTTAATATGATTTTTTCATTTAATGTAGTGAAGTCAGATCAGCCTTTTTGTATCTTTTGCTTTTTTTTTTTTTTTTTTTTTTTTTTTTTACATTGCAATACTTTTCCCAATGTTGTACAATTAAATTACAGTATGTTAAAGTTGCTCATTTAAATGCTGGTTTAAGAGAAGCAAACATCCACCATTTAAAGGTTTTGTAGCTAACAAATAAATCCTTCCTGTACTGTACTAATATTATTTTCATTTTAAAATATGACACTGCTGAGGTGACAAATGGCTTAGGAAGTGAAAAAGTAACAGACTTTGTAAAAATAAATTAAGCCAAAAGAGAACATCCTTAGTGTAGTACCAGATTTCATGTTTAAAAATGTAAAATGTATATTTGCTATAACGTGTTTCTTTCATAATTGGAATGACACCTGTAGCCTAGAGAGCATATTTATGGTAAATAGACAACTGGCACAACTTGTATATTTACATTTTGAGTAAAATGTAAATATACATCAGGCTTTGCGTAGCAGCTGCTCAGCAGCTCAGCTTGGCATCCAGCATATGTCATGCTTGTTTAATTCTGTAAACCTGCAGTGACCGCTCCCTTGACTTCCTGGCATCTGTTACCTGGAGAGTTTGTAAGCCTTGTAGTGACACTTCTCTTAGTCACCAAATTGATGGCTGAAGGTATATTGCATTATTTATACCCAGATCAATTTAAACTTGGGGTGTCCATTCACAAGCCTGGAGGGCCACCACTCAAGGTTTAACAGGTAAAACTAGACAGGGAACTACTTCACGATCTGAATGGTGATTTAATTGGTTCAATGAAATGATTTAGAACAGGATTGGAACAAAGACCAGGACTAAGAAAGGGCCATCTTTGGCCACCCCTAATTTAAACAAACCAATACATTTTTAATAAACTAACTGCAACAATTATATTTCTTCACACACAGCTTTCTCAACCATTTGCGACATATTTTACAAAGCTATAGGAAACCACAAGGTCCTTATACACACTATCTGCACAATAATCTAAAGAAGCTAGGAAAAAACTACATTAGAGAATAAAATATGTATCTGCTTGTATAAAACCAGCAAACCCGCATTGAGGGAACATATTAACAGCAAACCCCATCCCCCCCCCCCCCCCCCCAAAAAAAAAAAACTACTGAGAACAAACATTTAGATGCGTTATTGACAGTTTTAAAATGTTAACATTTTTTTTTTGTTATTCCTTTCAGAAAACATATTCTTTGCACTGCAGAACAGAGCCACGTGTGTTTAAAATTATGCGTAAGGTTGTAGGGTCAACAAGCTGTCCAGCATTATTAAAGACTATGGACAGCCAAAGTGCATAATAAAAAGCCATCTTGATGACAGCCAGCCTGTTGCTGTCATCTCGATAACTCAGCTGTGTGTCAAATGTGAGTCAGGTACAGACCCCAGCCTCCAGGTGTGTTGAAGCAGAATCTCATCTGCTTGAGGATGGGGCATTTATCAGGATCTGTCATATTCCATAACTAATGAGAAGGCTCTCTTTATTATAATCTAATAGGACCACTGGTAAGTCCTCAGCAGATGTCATGCAATTTAAAATGCAAATCGCAAATGACTTTCCTCTTGATTTTGATAGAAGAAACACTATTTCTTATTAGCAAATTGTTGCAGCCAGTTCATTTTTATATATTAACATATAGTAGGATCAAGATAGAAAAATATTTACTCAGCAATTGGAAACTAAGACTTCCAGGTTCAGACTTTTTAATAGGTTCGGTAGGTAAACATAGGTAAAGCATCCTGCTCTCTTTCATCTCTTGTCTGGGTAATTTTATATAAATGTACATTTCCCTAATATTTAGTATCTTACCTGTTTAAAATCCTAACATGTATGTTCTTGATGACTCGCTATTGTTTTCTATTTAGTTTATTATTTGACATGCTAACTAACTATTCCAGCAAAAATTCATAGAGTAAAAACCAAAAAGTTTAGGCCTCTACCTTATTGTGTAATCAGTGTACTAAGATGAACAACTATAGAGAATCATACAGACCACACATACTAGGATATTAAACAGATAAGAAAGTGAATAATAGGAACTTGTATATGAATTATACCTTAGGCAAGAGCAGACTCAGCTAGTTAGAGATATGAGACATACGAAACAGGAAGTTTCACCTGTTTTAGATAATGGGGGTAAGATTATCTGGTGAAGAGACAATCCTAGACTTTTTGCCTCCCTTACCCCTGACTGTGACTCACCCTGCACACCACACAGCTGTGCCTTTACAAGGTGAGCCACTCAATCCAAAATGACACATTCACTGATCTAGGTGGTAATATTTGGGAGGTGCACTAAGGAACCCTGTAACTAGCTGAAGGAAGGTGCCAATAGCAAAAAATAGAACAGTACTTTTTCTATGCATGTTCTTGAAAAAATCTATTTAATTTTGCAATATAAGGAACCGCAAATTCAGCAACTCTTCCAAATTAGTTAAAATACAGTCAAGTTGTTCTTGCGCAGCTAATAAAAGATCATCAGCCCTGAAAATTAAAAATTTGAAACAGTTGCTGCAGGATGCATTACAAATAGGTTTAGTGGGGCTGTCTGCATTGAAATTCTTATTTTTTTATGTTATGCTGTAATTTTCAAACAACTGTATCATAATTTAACTAAGGGAAGCCATTATACCGCTACAAAACCAAAAAATCTGATAATATTTTCAGATAATTTAATAAACATTATGTGTCTTTTAATGCAACCTTGCTTTATGGCCACCCTAGTGTAAAGACCATTTCTCAATTAAGACTTTTTTTTATGATTTACTATTGACAAAGTAGTAACCTTCAATATTAGGTCACTCTTGTATTCAATATTAAGGTCACCATCTGCAGTCTAACAATTATCAAACATCTGTAAATTTGCATTTTAGACATCTTATTTTTAATATGAAAATGTTAATGTAACAAGATGTTACTCGTTTTATTTGTATATATTAAAAAAAATCAATTTTGTTTGCATATAAGATATAAAATAAATGCAATCTAAAATGGTTAAACTTTTCAATAAGTGTTAAATACATTGTCTAAACTAAGAATTAGTAAATAATCCAGTTACATTAATTTGTTACATAAAAATCTATGTCCCTTAGTAGCAGGCCACATTCAAAGGGAGAGAATCTACAGTGTTGTGCAGGATAAATGGGCTTCACACATTTCAGAACGAACATACAAAAAAACTAAAAAAAAAACGATGGAAGAAAGTTTTTATTTTCTTATTACCTTTAACATTTTAATTTGTAATAGTGTAAATGAGTCCTGTTTTACACTTTGGAGTGCTTTAAAGACCTTTAATGATTCAATGAGGTGAACCCTTCCCGTGACTTTAAGCAGGCGGTATTTCTCTTCTGCCCATTAAGTAGCCTTTAAATCCATTTCAATCTCTATAGCCTTTCACAGAACAATGCTTTTTATAATGCTCAGTGCGCATATCATCCTCCATGTGAACTTACAATGTGCTTAGTCTTGTACTGTCAGTGGAAGAATTACATCTTTTATAAAAGTGTGTCATGAATGCTGGTGCTCAAAAAAGTGCCATACTTCCCCAGAGCAGGAACTGCCTTGGAGAAGTCCCCATATTGTCCTTCTAGCAGGTCTCAAGCCTGCCTTTTAGAGCAAGCGAGGGAGTAGTTCCATCTCTCTGCCCATCCGATCCCCAACCTCTCTCTTTGAAGCTGCCCTAGAAACCACAAAGGTGCCCTATGTCAATATTGCCAACATTGTCAATAAACGCATTTCATTTGTGAACTAAACTTGGTCCAAAAAGGGACTTGCATGCACCTGCTTTTCTGAGCATTAGAATCTAAAAAGCGAATAGTGAAAGCAGCAGTCAAATGATTGATTTCGTCACAATAATAATCACTGTATGATCATCCTGCTGTTTAACAGCTGTGTAACTGTTAATTGTCTACATGTGTAATAGCTGATCATTTATCTTCTCTGAAAAGAGCTTGGAGGTAGGGGAGCTCTGTACAAACCAATCATTATAATTACAGCATTAATATTAAACTGCATTTTCTTTTCTTTTTAGCCAAAACGATTCCTCATGCTACAGGAAGACAGCACCCCCACCATCATGGCATTTTCTCTCAGTCTGCTCCGAAACAAAGAGCCGAAAAGAGTGACAGGAGGCAGGTAATGACAAGACTGTTATCATTTCATTCATATGATAAATAAATCATTTTAAAACTAAAATGGTTGTGACGGCCATTTTAAAGTCGGTTTAAAGCATGTGTCATTTGGTACTACACATTCAATACGGCTTTCATACACAGGTCCTCTTTCTAATAAACTACTGTATTAAGAAATAAAGTAGGCATATTGTAAGGTAGTGCTGTGCAAATAAGCTGAAATCAACTGCAGTATTCAACACCTAAAACAACTAGCTGTTAGTAGAGGTTTGCTGGAGCAAAGCTTTGTCAGTTTGAGACGGATACAATTGTCTACTATGTAGGATATAGTGAAGATCTCTATTTTAATTTTGAAGTTGCATTATCATAATTAGACAAAAGTCAATGTACTGCAAAACTAATACAATACTTTGTGACAATCCAGAAATAAGTCTTCAATTATAGCTTCTGACAAAGGCAATATTACATTTTTTTTTTTTTTGTTAGATGAGAACCTTATTGGTATATTTCATTTGCTGTCACTCCGTATGCAAAGTACAGCTCTTTGTATAGAACCCATTAAAATGCAGGACAACTATTATTAAAGTGTGTTCATTGTACAGACCAGCAGGAGGTTCCAGCACTGCCGTAGGTAATGCAAACACTAATTAATCAAACAGGACTGGAAGTAATTATGAACAGGGCATATCTGTTGATAAATAAGCCCCAAACCATGTGTTATTGAAAATTAGGGTTGCTAGGTTGAGATATGAACATTTTAACTTTCACGACATGAATACTGAGTGTGTTTATACTGAATTTTATATACAGCTCAGGTAGTGTAATATATAATTATGCAAGCATCAGTATCTGTGAGATTAAAAAGGGTTTTTAAAATGGCATTAAACACTTTTTAAAATTTTTTTTGAAAGCTTATAAATTAAACATATTGCCGCTGATGCAGTCTGGTGTAGCATTACTCTGGATATTTTCTTTTGTAAGCTCTAGATATCTAATATCCTGATTATATGTTGTATCTTTTAACATAAACCATTCAAAATGTCCTTTATGGTTTGGAAAATAGTTTGTTACACTAGGATTTCATATTGAAATATAATTGCCTGTAAAATGTAAAAGTATATCAAACATCATTTTGAAAACACTGTTGAAAGTGATACTAGCACAGGTTGGCTATTGGCAGCACAGGTGGTGGTATGGAGGAATATTGTATCCTTACAATATTGCAGAATTCAGGCTTGTACCATCAGATGGCAGTATTGTCCAATGGATGACAAACATTCACAAAGCTTTCATGGCTTTTTCTGTATGTGTATTAGGAGGCCCCTAATTTGGCAGCTGACAGATACGATACACTTTACTTGGTAAAATTGTATACATTATGTGTGTAAATCAACAGAACTATCCAGCATCATCCGCTATAGTAGATGGACTAGAATAAACCATCTTCAAATTCAACCAAAGATAATAAAGAAGATATGGTCCCTTAACATTCTTTATCCCTCTTTTCCATTCAGATTTTCTGTACATTTCTATTCCCGTATTTTCTTATTTTTGTCTGATGGTCATTTGATATGTTATCTGAATTCCCACATCAGAATCAATTGAATGTTAGTAACAACTTATCAAATAGCTTGAGAGACTGATTGGTGTCTTATAAAACTCTTATACTTTTTTAATTCTACCATACAATAACAAGAACAAAAACTATACATACAACTTTGCCACTTCTTTCCAATCAACTACTCACTAAACATTGGCCTCAGTAAATCAGAATTCCACAGACAATTAATATCGCTCTCTAACACAAGCTTAACCCATCCAGTCATTGCAGTGAATAGCAACCATAAGAGGCTCCCACTGCCCTGCTCGGGTGTTACTGGGCCTGTTTGTATGTGTGCTTCTACAGACAATGGAAGAATTATTTTTATTGCCAATTCCAATATAGAACTCAAAAGTTGCAGTCAAAAATGTTAGCTAAAGCTTTCCCTGTATAGCTTTATAATCCTTCCAGAAAAAAATATTTATAATTGAGTTTTAACCTTACTAAGCCAATGAAAATTGCTTTACATACAAAAAAAAAATTGTAAACGTATTCACATTGTCTTTACAGCTAAAATGATCATCTGTTTAGCTTGTAGTTGTTGTTGCTATCGGTGTGTGGAGCTATGATGCCTGCTTTAGACCAGACTTAATAGAAGCTTATTGAACCTATTGAATGTTTACGTATATTTTAGCTGGAAGGCTACTCAGATTGTATGCAAACAAGTGCCGCAAATACACTTGGGGCATTTAATTTCAGATTTTTCATTATGTCAAAATAGAAAAAGAAATTAGGTATTTTATTTTTGTTTGGAGTCTTTGAGCTCGTTGTACCCCATTATATAAATATATAGATATATATATATATATATTATATATATATATATATATATATAGTATATATATATATATATATATATATTTTTATATCAACAGAAAGCTAGCAAAGTCAAAGCAGTTCATCTGACCTATGAATATAGATTGTTGGGGCATGCTTTTGAGGTGACAGGAGAAATTAATGACAACTATTAGAGCCATTTAATCAATGACATTTCCCAAGATGCCTCTTTCCCAGGCCCCACAAGCAAGATTAATTGCACAGGATATTTTAATCCCCAAATAATATCAAAACAATGAATGATGTGTCTGGGTTTGTCTCTATGTGCGCTCTTTTTCAGATGGGTAAAGTAGAAGTGGTTCTTAAGAAAGGATATTGTAAAGTCTATATCCACAAGACTGGAACATACCACGGTTGCCATGGTTTCTCACAGAGCAAGAGTGGGACCAAAGTGAAAAGACCATGACATCATGGAAAGCACAATCAAAACGCGTCTCTTTATAAAACAATTGATTGAAAGACTATGTGAGAGCGTCTTGGTTTACATTGAGTTTGAAGGTCTCCACAAACATATTTCTTGATTTTATTTTAACCCAAATCACTACTCAATGAAATTCATTTTTAATTTAGTATGATTCAAATTATGCTCTAAATTAAGATTGCATTGAACATAGAGAGCTTTGTGATAAAATACTGAAAAATATGAAAATAATGATTGAATTATCACATCTGTTAATAAGGGGTAGGTGTTAAATAAAACTGTCTTAGTTAGCTAAGACTAATGGTCTTTGTTTCAGGGGTGAAGAACTCTGGTCTCCCCACGGGGCAGACCCTTCAGAGTGGATGCTCAGTGGTAGGTCAAGCGTGAGGAAGTTCACAACATTGCAGCTGCGTGTGCCTTCCCATCTCCATCGGAAACAGATGACTTCAGGCCAGAATTCAAACATGAGCAGACATGTTTTTTACCCTGTCCACACTACCTGTATAAATGCACAATCTGCACACGTTGAAACCACGTGATTGACATTTACATTTATGTTTTCAATACATTATGGTTACATGTTATTTAGGTGCTATGAATAGGGTATTAGTATAATATATTAAAATATATTGATAATTATTGACTGCTGAGGATCTTTCAGCCAATCAATCAGTTCCCTCTGCTGTATTCCAGGACACATCAACCGTACCATTAAACGTGGCAAAACTAACTAGGAAAAATGATATAACAGACACAGTTACAATATATTGTGTGGCTATAAATTAGAATATCATTTTTTTAAATCCCTAAGTATTGTAAAAACACTTCTACAAAATATATTATTCTCATTGAAAATGCCATCATTGTGGAAGATTCAAAGTTTACAATGTAACATTGTTTTTGTATGAATTGGTAAGATTTTTTTAATACTTGTTCTACCATATTTAGATATTAAATTTGATCTTTAATGTATTCATTTTATTTACACATTGTCACCTTTGGCAGAATAAAGATAGTAGAGTTTATAAATGTGTCTAAATGTGTTATTTTACAACCTGCCAATTAGTTCTTAATTGATTCTAAGAAAAACAACAACTTGAATTTCATTGGAGCTGCTGGAGTCCTGTTTTTGAAATGTGTATTGCCATTCAGCGTTATTATTTTACATTTTTATTTTACAATTCAGATTTTCCACGATTACATTTTCTAACCCATAATTCAGTGCAAAATAATGTGATTGAATTAAAACAAATGCATAGGAGGAGTGAGTTTGTATGTAGCTTTTATATATGCTTATATAACTCTTTACTTATATATAACAAGTGTGAATGGGTCCTAAGCTTTATTTTACTGTACCACTGTTATACTGTTCAGATTCCCATTTACTCCCTCAGAAATTCATAGTGAGTCACTGAACTGCCAAACTGAATACGCTTTCCATGACTTAATATACCAGATAGAAAGTGTCTCATTCATATTTAACACCCTTGAGTAATTATTTATGACTGTTAAATAATTAAAAAGCAGAAACTCCTCTTTCACATTTTAAAATAAGGGTGTGATTTCCCCCAGTCTGCTGCCTGTGACCATACAGTACATATTAAAATATTCTTATTCTCAGCCTACTTTCTTATTTACATTTTTTTTAATTAATATATTTTTTGCTTCGTAAAGTGGTTGATGTTTGTTAACACAGTCTATTTTGTTAGCTGTAAACTAGCACATAAAATATTAAGGTCCCATCAACACAAGTCACTCCTGCCCTTCTCTGCTTCCCAGTCAACATGCATTGACTGCCAAGGGAGTACATTACATTTTCTTTTTATCTGGACTGAATAACTTGACACACTTTTTCATTTGGCATACTTTTTTGCTTCCAAAGAGCTCCCTTAGGATCCCCAGCACACAGACCACACCAACATTATTTGAAGGTAGATACAGTTTAAGACTTCTGTCTGTACTGCAGTCCAACATGCCGAATGCAAACAGCATCAAAGTTGCTGTTAGGGTACGTCCTTTTAACCAGGTAAGAACACATTATCTTTACTTTCACTTTTTTTGCAGCAGCAGCATCGGGTTACTGTGTGTCAGCCTGTATATAGTTTTCTGTGGAATCCTTTCCCTTGTTTTTGTAGTATTCTCCGCTCATGGGTTTTCTGCTTTCTATGATATTCTTTTATCAAAAACAAAATCCATGTACAGGCACTATTAACAATCTGAACTCAGAAGAACTGAGCTGAGTTGGTTAATTTCTCCAGAGAAGTAAAGGTTCAAGGCAATAAGCTAAATACAGTTCCAGTACTGTATATCAAAAGCAGGCATAAGAAAACATGATAATAATAATGACTTTGCAGGATAATATTAATGACTTGAATCTCTGTTGATCAATTGTCTCTGACAAAGACAACTGGGTTTCTAAGTAAGTGTGGCAGTTTAACATTTTTTCCGTGGCTATTTTAGTATTGGTGTGCATTTGTCCCGACTTATATAAATAATGTGGAGTACCAGTTGTTTGAATTCAGATCAATTCACATATAACATATAAATCAAACTGAGCAATCCACTACATTTTAGATTAGATGTTTAGGGCTCATTATACTAATGGGTCTGTTACAAAGGTTAGGCACAAAAACTGCTAGATAATGGTTAGGCAAAATGTCTGCTGGTGTTCACATTACCTGCAATGTTTTGTTGACACATTTGTTTTTGACTGAGGGTACATTGAATAAAGAAAGACGGTTGGTCAAACTGTTTGTAAAGTACTGTAACTCACTGAAGTCCAGTTAACAGGACGTGGCTAATGGCATTGAGTCTGTTGTTTGTAATAGCTGCTGTCAGAAGCTGCCTGCCATCAGCAGCTTGAAATAATGGAAACCAGTAAAAGAGCGGCCTTTGCAAGAAGGTGTTGACAAGCAGCATTTATCAAATTACCAGCCTCCCTCTCATCTTTTTCAAAACCGTTTGAAAGAACGTCAGCTAAACAATGACTTCTTACACATAAGCTAGACAGGATTTATCTTTAAAGTATATGTCCAATGGATGTATACCTTTAGATTTGAACTTACTTTCTAAAAAAAGAAACAGAGAAAGACCAGACAGCTGTTTCAGTAAAAGCCTTACTTTTAAACAGTTTTGGATTTTTTATTGAAAGACTTACTGTCAGTAAGTAACTTTCTTTCCATGACACTGTGACACTGTGCTGGCCTGGCATTTTCACTCTTAGAAAAGCATGCCACATTATTTCCACAACATATTTTTAATTCCATGCTGCACAGTGCTACTGTATGTCATTGTCAGCCCCCTTTGGTATTTGATTCTGACATGGAGTGGTGGTGTAAGTGTGCCAGGGCAAAATCTAAATAAAATATTTTCCACAATAAAGTATAAAACACATGCTGAGAAACAAAAGATCTTCAGCATAAGAAAAACAAGACCAGTGACAATAAGACACATAAGAGATGTAACAAAATGGATTTGAGTCTTGGGTTTACATTCTGCTACCATATGCACAGTGTGCTTGAGGCTCCCACCTGTCTCCAGATTGTCTACGCGCTCTCACCTCTATTCTAAACTAATACTCTACTGCTGTTGATTTCTCTTGTATGCTATGGAAGAGGGAGAAAGTTCTGCAATGCAAATGCATTGTCTCCATGCTGGGCAGCAGTACTCAGGTCACAGACCCCAAAAACCTCAACAACAGGAAGAGTTTTCTTTTTGACCACTGCTATTGGTCCCATGATGAGTATACTGAGAATGAAGAAGGAGTCCACGTTTCTGATGGTCCTCACAGCAGATATGCTGATCAGGTTAGTAAATACACCCAGACAGTCCGCCTTTATAATCAAGCTGATGTTTAATTAAGGACTACACATTGTACAATGGTATTTAAAAGTGAACAAGATGATGTGCTGGTGTATTGTAATAATGGCCAACCAAATGTTTCTAGTGACAAATCAAATTAGAAACAGGTGTCTTGTCCATGCCATGTAATTATTCCACAAAAAAGTACTTACAATGGTTGCTAAAACAAATTACAAAATAATAAATAAAAAGATTAGCTTTGGTGCATTGATATTTTTTGTTTGTTCTGTTGGGATGCATTTATATTCCTCAATGGCTGTCACTTCATTATGCAAGTCATCAATTTTGATATTGGTAATTTATGCAATAGTGGATGCAGAAACATCTACTGGTCTGTAAGGTGTTGGATATTGTGACTAAAACATTTTGCAACTGGGAGATGCAGATTTTATATACTACAGAATACACCTCTGAGAGGGATACAAAACATAAGAAACACCTGTGATTTATAGTTGGCACTATACAGAATGATACTCAGTTTATAACCCAATATTTCCTCATACTATATGTTGCTGTTTCTGTTAATCCTCCCAGGGTAAGGTCTTCAATGACCTTGGCAGAATCATTCTGGAGAATGTGTGGAGAGGATTCAATGCCACTTTGTTTGCTTATGGGCAGACTGGATCTGGAAAAAGCTACACCATGACAGGCTATGGGCAAAACAAAGGCCTGGTCTCCATGATTTGTGAAGAGCTGTTCAGGGGGATTAGAGAGAAGCAGAGCCCTGAGAGACAGTTTCATGTGGGTGGCTCTCACCCCTTCATATTCTTTTGCTAGTAGGCATCCGAGATCATGGACATTAGTATTCCTTTTGCTCTGTGTATATAACCACATGCTTTATATCCTTTTATCCATTCATAACTTCAAAAGATAAAAACACGTTAAGAAATTACAGACTGGTTTGTATTCATCTCTCTACAGCCACAAACTGATGGTTGAAGCAATCCAGGGTGATTTCCCTGTAAAAATACTGTCAAATCACCCCCAAAGTCAAGCAAACAAGCGCTTCGGCTAGTATCAACAATGGTATACTCTATCCAAAATGCTTGTTTAAGAGTCCTTAAAGTTTATTATAAGTTTAGCCTCATATCCCATTACGTGTGTGCTCCATCATTCTGTTGTTTCTGCTTAGATAATTATTTACTAGATTTTTTAAATTTTAAACATGACTGTCTTTTTCTTCCCTTCCTTTTTAGGTCTATTTCAGCATTTTCGAGATTTATAATGAGCAGGTACTGAGTGCACAAGACATCAGCTTGTGAATAATTCTGTTTAGAAAATACTGTGCTGTATGTAATACAGTACATAATGACCCCTGATTCTCCATTGGCTGCTTCGTACAATATCCTTTTAATGATGGTAGTATTCAAGCAGCCTTTGTTCAATTGCTTACTAATTCCTTCGTCTGACTGCCAGTTCATAGGTTCTTACAGCCAGCTGTCATGTGAATTCAGTGCTGGGATTTTAAACTCCACAAGCTTTCTGTCAGATATTAAACATTATAATTTGGAAATCAGTACCTTTTAGAAAAACATATTTAGAAAAAGCATAATGTTTTTTGTGTGGTGTATGACATCTCTGAAGCACTAGTTTCATTATTCTCCTATTACAAACCCCCATCTATTTTCTACTGTACATAAGCCATCATTTCTTGATTGTAGAATGAATCTTCATTCTAATTAATTTCTATTAATTAATCTTAATATATATATAATATATAAATATATATATATATATATATATATATATATATATATATATATATATATATATATATATATATATATATATATATATATTTTAAAGTGTTTCCTCCTGTACTAATTAACATTTTTGAAAGCAAAAAAAAAAATGTTTGGGTTACAAAATGAAAAACAAAACACCACCAGAGTGCTTAAGAGAACTTAAAGTATATTATTTAATTGTTTTGTTCTAGTTTTGTAAAATTATGTTTGACCTCTTTAAAAAAAGAACAAAAAAATAGTTAATTAAAGACTGGAGTGAACACATTGAAAAGCAACTATGTAGTTTCAAGCCACCTTTATTACTCGTCCATCCCACTGTCCCCTTACTTTTTTTGGAGCTTCTCCCAGTGCTGGCTCTTTCTAATTTGTAGTTTGAAGCTATTTACTGCTTACTCTGGTGTGCAGCCTTCAATGAGAGTGCACTTGCTTTGAAGGTTCAAGACCTGTTATCTAAAGTTCGAAAGCCTGGTGGTCTGCGGGTTCGAGAAGGCAGGAAAGGATTTTACGTTGAATGCCTCAAAGCAGTGTCTTGTGACAGCTATGAGAAACTGGAGGCCCTGCTGCGGGAAGGCATACGAAACAGAAGCACAGCTGTTACCAATATGAATGCAACAAGCAGCAGGTCCCATATGGTGATCAATCTACGATTTAAACAGGTAAGGCAGCTATCTGTACATTTTGTTACAGGGTAGCTCTTGAACATCCAAAGAGGAAATTCATATGCCGAGAAAGGGGGATCACTGTTAATAAGGGTTTAGCTGTCGGCTACAGCACGGTATGAATGCCATTGGTCAGAGTAAAACATTTACGTCATTAACGCTGTGAAAATGTGCTATTTTAATGAGAGGCCTGATCTGAATGTAAGGGTTGGTCAGGTTGAATTGGTTAATTGATTGCTTATTTAACCTTGCCTATTTCTACCCTGAGTGTGATTTTATATATGTGATTAAATCAGCAAACAATTAACCTATTTTTATTCCACTCTAATAAGGTCAGGCCTCCCATTCAAACAACACATTTTCACATGTTTTACTACATTTATGACATGCAGGGCCTTGGCCTATGACCAAGGTGTGTCACAATACAATATTTCCACTAGCTTTTGAAATAGTTAGCGTCCTCAGTGCATAATGGTCCAACATTAGTTTACTGATTTCAATATGCCTGTTGGCTGTGTCATCAACATACATCTTGCACAGCAGAATTAATTTTTTACGTTTGCATTTCATTTGATTAATGACAATTTGTTCACGCTTCTTTACAGCATTGAATCTAGTGGATATAAGAAACTGTCAAGTAGACAGAGGTTTCTGCAAGTGCCTTCTTCACAGTGTCGATTTAAGAACTCTTTAATAAGTACACTAAAGGAGGCACTAGCTCAAATGTTTGTCTACTTTGTTTCTGACTTTTTACCTTAGAATTAGAAGTTATGGAGGTTATACATCATCATCCAATGATTTATCAAGAGAGAGTTGCTATGGTTTCTACAGTGCATACATGCAACATCAAAGAACAACATTCAAAAGGTAAACATTGGAATTATATGCATTTTAATTTTGGATGCAGAATTTCAAGAGGAATAAGAAGGATAGTAAGAGCATGTTAAAAAAAATAAATTAAAATGTCCTTTGAAGCTGCATTCAGTACCTACTAATGTTCACAAAACAGATATGAATACCATTATATTCAAAGTGCTTGGAAGTTAATCAATAAAGTGTTGGACGTTCAGTTATATCTCTAGTAAGATTTAAACATGTTCTAATTGCTATCCATTCTTAAACACATTCACAAGGAAGCTAACAGAGAGAGCTATTATCTATGCGGAGTGCTCTTTATAAAGTCAAAATCCATTTTATGACTTCATGCACAATAGCTAAGATCAATCTATGTGCTGATAAAAATCATGCCAAAAGCACTGTGTCGACACAACAAAACTAGGAATAAATCATTCCCTGGACAAAAGACTCTTTGGTTTACAAAATGTGATGGTTACAAATGGTGCCCCATAGTTTGTAAACTACAGGTATAAATACTTGTCTCAAGCCTGATCAAAACTATAACTATAACTATAATATATAACTGTAAGTCTATAAGCATTTCTGTAATATAAGATAGCAAGGAGAAACGTCTCTGACCTTGCCAAGTTTTTTTTTTCTTCTTTTGCCTTGGGTTCAATAACTAAGGCTGGTTTTATGTTTATCCACTCACGAGTCCTTGTACACTATCCATAAAGTGATTGTTTTATTGTTTATTGCCACTACCCTTATAGTGCATTGTAGCATTCACGTTCTTTTGATTCTATTCGAGAAGTGTTACTTTCTGGGCTTATTACATGTTAATATGAGTGTTCTGTGCTTGTATTCCTATTTCTGGAAGATTGATTGAATAGTGTCATAAAATATAGAGATAATGTATGTTATAAAGTGGTGCTGTATTTTTAAAATCTATATTGTACCTTTACTGCTGTTTATTTTTAAAACAAAACCTAAACTTAAAAAATTAAAAATATATTTGATGGATATTTAATCGCTGAAGTGTAAAAATCTAAACTTAAAGTATATATTTTTAAAACTACAAATGGTGTACTCTATTGCTCCAGTGAGTTGCCCAGTGTTTACTATTTCTGTTCAAGAAATATAACTGCAGACAAGTGATAATGTTACCTTAAAAAAAAAAAAAAAAAAAAAAAAAGGTTAAATTGATTCAAATTAACTTGACACAGTTATCTGTGCTTTTAAAATATGAGGGACCAGTTGTGCATGCTTCTCCATTTTCTGTTTTTAAGCTAAGGCAATGGCTGGTCCAACTTGGCAGGAGCCTGGGTAATGATCTCATAGATATGCAATCATTAAGTGACATCTCCAGTTAGAAGCTTGGACATTTCTAGCATTCAACCAATTCAAACAAAGGAACTGAAGAACATCTGAAGAACATAATTAAGCGAAAATTAAATATGTCCATTTCTGTAGAATCTAGGCAGTTTTACCCCCCCCCCCCCCCCCCCCCCCCCCCCCCCATGGTATCATTGATTTGCCTATTACTTTACTGTCTGTCCCCTGCCTGCTCTACATAAAAATATTAAATGAAAGAACATATCCTATAAATTGATCTGTTACACTTTGTGCCAAAGTAAATTGCAGTGAGGCTATTAGCTTGCCTTTTGATGCTTGTTAGCTGTATCACATGTTTTCAGTTTAGCAGTGGACAGAAATGATCATGCCCCTAAAAAGATAACAAGACTATGTGACTGATGGCCGATGGTCAATCAGGTAAAAACAGGAGTCACATGAATGCACCTGCCAGGCTAATTTGGCAATTGATTATCCAATTTAGCCTGACCCCATTTTCAAATGATTTTTGGCCCAGGGATAAGGACTTTTAATATTGCTGCTACTGTACCCTGCTGAAGTCCTGCACTGGCAATATGTCCTATATATCTCATGTCACACCCCCTATCATGCTTTAATGATTAATTATTCTATGAGCTTAGCCAGTACGTGTTGTGTTAAAGGGTTAATTGCAGGTATAAGAGATGAAATGTCCACCACAATAGACTAGGTAAGCACTTAGAGAAGTCATAATATTTCAGAAGTGAGTTAGCACAGATTTTCCATTTAAATAGGTGGAACACTTCCTATAAAATGACATCAGCGAAAAGCTTTGCACAAAGTGGATGCTTGATTATCACTGCAGCTCTGCATGCTTAATTTCTCAACCAAGGTTTTAACCAAAGAGCATTGCCTGAAGCAGTCTGAGATTGATCTGGTGGATTTGGCTGGCAGTGAGAAACAGAGGAGTTCAGGAAACACATCAGACAGATTCAACGAAGCAAGAGCAATCAACCTTAGCCTCACCACACTGGGAAACGTGATCAGGTAACATGGGGCCATGCTGCCTTAAAACACTATAGAAAACTAATGACATTTACATTTTCCTCCACTTAGTAGCTGCAACTGTCAACAGTAGTAAATGCATGGGTGAGAATTATACAGTTTATCAGCCATTTAACATGTTTTACATACCATTGACCCTACTAATAGTGATTCTATTCTTTCACTCTATCGTCTATAGCTTCAGCACTCATTAATTCCGATGAAGGCCTAGCTGATATGTTTTGTCTATTAATCATCGTAACTGATGGTAGTTTCTTAATGTTTTATTTCACTCTCAATGGTTCTGCAAAGTGTTTTATTTTGTTATATAGTTAAGCCGATAATACATAAGTCCTGAGTTTTTACTATTTGTCTAAAGTTACAGCCAAACCTACTACCTTTTATCCATGGGCTCCAGGAGCATCTACCCATAAACCTTATGCTGTATGACTTTGCTCTTTAGTTGCTGTTGTCTTTGAGTGTCTCATGGAATGTCTTTGGTTTCCACTGTGTAGGACTGGGGTTATATATAATTAAGCTATTATTATTATTATTATTATTATTATTATTTATTATTATTATTATTAATAATAATAATGTATTAATGTATTTTTTAAAGCAGCAAGAAGTTTAAGTTACTGTAGGGGAATAATTGCATAGAACCATTCCTGTACCTGTTTGTTGCTACTCTGTACTACAATTATTCACTGAGTTATATGCTTTAAAGCATTTTGAGTTTATGATCTATTAAGTTTATAGAAATAAAGTAAATGTATTAAACTGCAGGTACGTGTAGCTGAAAACCAAACTGTGGGTGGTGTGACAAAAGGAACATGGCTCCAGCTTATTGGTTGATCAGGGCGAACCCACCTTTCCACCTAACCTTTATTGTACTACCTTGTAAATACCTGTCCCCCTTTCTTTGTTACACCAATTGAGTTGGCTCTAGCTTATTGGTTGAAAGAGAAACCACCCTGTCTCTCTGTAAAGGTAGAATAACTGTATGCTAACTCTGTATGGGAGAACACTGCTCTGGCTTCCTAACAGTGATGTGTTGAGCTGTTCTCGTTTGCGCAAACTAATAAAGCTTTGTATCTCTGAATACCTGGTGTAGTTGGCTTTTTTAGTTGCGGACCTGAAAAGTTCCACGACAGTTACTTTTTAATTA
This sequence comes from Polyodon spathula, assembly GCF_017654505.1. Taxonomy (NCBI): domain Eukaryota; kingdom Metazoa; phylum Chordata; class Actinopteri; order Acipenseriformes; family Polyodontidae; genus Polyodon; species Polyodon spathula. The sequence continues at coordinate 13,442,562 of NC_054545.1, forward strand.
ATTTCCTTTTTGGTACGTTTACGATGTAGCCAAGATATCACGGCTAAAGAAATTTACATTTTTTATTTTATTTTATAGAACAAACGGGTAGTTATAGAATAAATAGGGTGTACAAAAATAAGTCATTATCTTGTCTTGTGTTATGTATCATTCACAGTATTTGGTTCCCAGTTCTTATTTTGTTAATGTGTCTGTTGTATCCTTGAAACTTATTTTTAAAAAGTTTGGGAATAGTTTAAAGTAACCTTGACTCTTATATACATTTTGCTTCTAGGCATGCACTGCCTAAGAAAATAAACATTTAGTAGATTTGTTTTCACTAGTTGTTTGTGTTATTTCCATGATTTTAAGTTACAGCATCACTCTGTTTTCTTTAGTGCTTTGTCAGACAAGGCTGTGGGCAAAAAGATCCATCACATCCCATACAGGAACTCAACTCTCACCAGGCTACTCCGCACAGCGCTTGGGGGAAACAGCAAAACCGTGATGGTGAGGAAATACAAGCTGTGTTTGATACCATAGTGTCCTGAAGTAACATAAGCAGTAGAATGCTTTACCACTTGCGTTCGAGAGTATTGATTTGCCAGAGAAAAAAGTCATAAAGCAGTGAAAATGTTCTTGTAACAGCTGACCACGAGATATGGTTGGAACCTTTGATGTCGTAGTATATGTACTGGAGCTCCACAACAGGTGTGACATACTGTATACCATTCTTTTTCTCCATTATCTACTGTTGCTACTTGGCAAGTTCAATTAATTTCTTTCTTACTTGGGGTGCAATCAGCAACCAATGATTGTTATCAATTATTACAATAATGAATGCATTCAGAATAGGCCTGCCACCTGTCTCTCTTTTCCCTGGATTGAAAGCAAGAGGTATAAAAATGTAAGGCTCCAAATAGGGCAACAGGGAGAAATTAATGTTAGTTAATAACATACAATACAAAAAACCCCTCACAGCCAAAAAGCTGCTTTGCAACACACTCTACTGACAAGAATCTAAAATGGAGCAGAAGACGATTTTTGTCTGTACCGTCTTTCAGAGCATGATTCACGCATTTATTAATTCTGAAATTTGTGGCGACTATCTTGCTTCGTGTTTAATTAGCATTAGGTAGCTTTTAAGTGCAAATAAGTGAAGACAGTGCCTAGAAAAGTTTCAATCTATTGCTTTCACTATCTCATTTTGTTAGACAAAAATAAGTCTTCAGAATAGAATGTCTACTTCCATAGAATCCTAAGTGATTAATCTTAAAAAAAAAAAAAAAAAAAAAAAAAAAAAAAACAAACCAGAACAATTTCCCTGACAGGTGCTGTGGGGTAAAATGTTTGATCAGTGTAAGAAAAATACACTATACACTCAGGAGCTTGGTGGAATGGTAGACTAACACACTCCTGGCTTGGAGAAAATGTTCTGAAATTTGCAGGAGCTGATCTGTGTCAATGAAGATTAGAGATTAGATAACCCCAATTTACTAAATCCACCATGCCTCTGTATACAAACTGCTGCTGATTATGACTGTTGTAGGCTAATAATTGGTTGCAAGCTAATGTATACTTGTATTTTTTTTTCTAGATTGCTACAGTAAGCCCTGCACATATCAATTATGAAGAGACTTTGTCAGCTTTACGTTATGCAGAAAGGTATATTGTGTGGGTGTGCATATTTACTTGTACGGTTTATTTATTATGTTTTTTTTTATCTAAATGGAAACCAAGACTAGGGGTGTATTACAGCACTGCAAACACTAAGGTTATAAACAGCTATAGTAGAATGTCAATACTGGAGGGATAGCCAAAATGCCATCAGTTTCAGAATGTCTTTCTTTGTATAACAGAGGTAGGAGGTTTGGCTGGTGTGGAGTGTTCTTCCATTCAGTTAAAATGAAAAAGCAGTGAGAAAAATGAGTTTGAAACCCGATTTTCTTGTTCACCCTCCTTTGAAACATAGTTACAAAACAATCAACTTTAATAAGAATATAACTGATGTGTCTTTTGTGTGTGTGTGTGTGTGTGTGTGTGTGTGTGTGTGTGTGTGTGTTTGCATTAAGTAACTGTAGTTATCATTGTTTTTCGCTATTTAGTTATTTTTAAAAGCAGTTGCCATATAATGAAATGTAATCTTAGGTTCTAAAGAAACCTTCTTACTAAGAATAGGTGGGGGAAGGATTTAACCATTTATGTAGCACAATGTAAATAATACTATCTAATTAGAATTAATTTTTTGTAGGAATCAAAAACTTCACTTGACCTTATAAACCAAATAATTCAGCTAAAATACAGTTCTGTATGATCTGTTTTTCAGCTAGGTCCCTAGTCTAAATGATTTATCTACGACATACTGGTAATCCATCATACTGCATCAACCAACTTGTAAAGAAAGTCCCATTATATTGGAATAAATGTTTTTTGGCTCACCCTTGCAGGATTTGTTTAGTGGTACCGGATATTACAGGCCTCTAAGTATTCCATTACGGTAAAGCAGGAGTCAGTCTTTCTAATGCTGGCCATCTGGCTGCATGCAGCAATGAGCTATAAAGATCATTACTACAGGTTGTGGAGGAGTTGTATATACCACCCCTATCAATATATGTATTCTGTTTATACTACTATATAAAAAAATGCTTCTTTCCTTTCAAATCCCATTTCATTAATCTGTAGGCTGCATAAAAAAAAAAAAAAAGATCTGTAAAAAAAGGCTGCACGTTTTTTTTTTTTCAGAGCAAAGAGCATTATGAATAGAGCTGTAATAAATGTGAGTGCTACAGAGAGGCTTCTCAGAGATCTTAAAGAAGAGAATAGCAGGCTGCAGGCGAGAATCGCAAGCATTGAAACAGCAGGAGCAGTTGAAGAGAGAGGTTGGTGCAGAGAGCAGTGAGTTTCAAAAAAGATAAAATCACTTCTAGTAACTTCTGTTACAGATTTGAAGGCCTGAGGCACGTCTATTGCACAAAATGATTACAAACTAAACTGGAGAAATAAAATAATAATAATAATAATAATAATAATAAATAATAATAATAATAATAATAATCTGGAAAATGTTGTTTTTAATTCAGATGCTCTAAGGAGGCTGATTTTGGAGAATGAAAGCCAGTTAAGAGAGATACAGAAGTCCTGGCAGCAGAAACTGGAGGATGCAAAGAGAGAGTGGGAGCAGCAGTACGGCACCCTGGCATTGGTACTAGTTACTGTAGGGTCTTTAAAATTGTAATAGTCTTTACAGTACTGATACTCTGGACAAAGCAAATGCACACAAGACAAACTAGATATGTGCTTCTTAAACTTTAGAAAGGAGTGATAACCAAGGCTTTCTTTGCACACATTTTTACCATAGCATACATTTTGTTATAGAACAGTGCAACACAATAGACTCAACATTCTGTTGCTTCCTGATACTGAATCCCAACACATAGTGCTGTATCTAATTCTACACCCGGCAAAGAATTAAAAGATTGATGGTAATGTTCAAATTGCATTCTATTAACACCAGGGGCGGTGGACAAGTGCAGTCGATGTAAAGGTGTTTATGCATTTCAGGAAGAAGAGCTAAAGGCTACGCTCCCTTATTTGGTCAATGTCAGTGAAGATCCCCAGCTGTCTGGAGTTTTGCGCAAACTCATTAAAACTGGTAAGGGACAGAGTAGGACAAAGTCTCTCATTGTGGGGTTAAGGTTATCAGATTACTTGCCGATTTCTTAATTTCTAAATGTGTCTATGATTCCTAAAGAAAAAGTATCACAAGCAATAGCAAAGTGAGCTTCTCTACATTTCCAACAAACATGACTCAACAATATCCTGAAGGGACTAGCCTCTTTATGATGCAGTGCAGTCTTTATGCCCATCCAATCCCTTTTTGACTCTGCCAAAGCCTCCAGTTGTGCCTGATTGTTGTAATTTTGTGGACAGCGACCTGCTGTCCACTGAGAGTTAAACTGAGGCCACCCAGTAGATTTTTCTGGTGACCTGAGCTGGAAGGAACATTAAAACATGTAATAAGACAGTCCCAAGTGGCTGACCAGGTAAAGGCACAGCAGTGCAGTGTGCAGGAGAGCACACACTTGCATCCCTGCTGTGCGAAGTTGCAGATCTTCCATGGGGATTCCACAAGGACCATCACACTGGCTCTGGCACGCTTACAGGTTTGAGAGGCGATATTATTAGGGAATTTTTCTACTCACTGCACGACAGTGAAGCCTAAAGATTAGGCACCTGGCAAGTTCAAGTAGACACCTTCAGGGTCTTACAGGGGCTGGTAGCTTGCTTGTGAGATTCTAGGTGCAAAGAGGCAATTGACTTGGGATAGGAAGAAGTCCACTGACCTTCTGTTGTCCTGAACTGTTGTGGAGGATTGCTATGGTGAGTGAACATAATTGAACATATTAAATTGGGGGAAAAATTTGGGTTAAGCTAAATTAAAAACGGACATATAGAGTTAACAACCCATTTATCCTGTAGCAGGGCCCAAAAGAATAATACAGTCTCTAAAACCAGAGGAACTGGTTAACTCTTTTATGCAGTAAAACTGTTATGAAAACTGCTATTTTTAATGAAGCAGTTTATCCAAAGTAATCCAAAGCACTGACAGAGACTAGGGGGTGAACTATGCATCACAACTGCCTCTGCAGAGTGACTTACAATAGGACCTGGGCTTTACGTCTCAGGGTCACACACAGTGGCTGAGCATGGATTTGAATTGGGAACCTAATAGTAGCAAGCCCTTGTCTTTAACCACGGGACCACATGTGGTTATAATCTAAGTTATAATCTTCATAAATGGTAAATAGTACTGATGTTCAGTAACTTTATCCAAGTGAAAAAGACTATTTAAAGGAATATTTGTGCAGCTTTTAGCTAGCCCTAACTGACAAGGTTAAAATAATGCATCATAATTTTAGCTCATATTTAGCACATGGCTTTGCAAAAAATACTTTAGCAGAGGATGTGAATGTTCTTTAATTACTTTTACAGTTCAATAAATATACATTACAGCACTATAGAAGGAGAAAGAGGGAGATGATATTTCAAAGTTTTTCAGAAAGCCTGCAATGATCTGTGTGCCAGTTCATTTTGTTTCCATTGCCATTTCACACCTCATAAGAGGCTAGTCATAAAATTGTCATATTTCCTACCTTCATAAATGCTTTGATTTATAAATGAACATAAAGGTAGCTATGTCTGAATGGGGAAACCCATATTAAATAGTTTCCATACCTGTACAGCAGAGTACAGTACAGAGTGACTAAAACTGTATGCTTTGACAAAATATCAAAATATCTATTGAATTCTATTGATCAGAGCTATGGTTTCAGTGAAAGGGAAATACAACTGGAAATAAAATTCTATTTCTTACCATAGTAGTCACTGGTATGTTCACAAAAAATAATTGCAAAGGTCTTTCAAAATGTCTTGAAATGATATGAAAATGAATTACCATTATGTATTCCTTGACAGAGGTTTACTGTGGAACTAGATTCAGGAAAGAATATGCAGCAGTGCATTTATATAATAAGGTATATATAATATAATATTTACTGTACTAAAAAAAATCAAACTCCATGTATTTTTTCAGTTGAAACGGACTGCTTGCTTTTCAGAAAACTGAAAACTTCAGACATAAAAGAGAAAAATCATAGTAATATTATAAAGCATTGTGAATCCACGATCAAATGTGGTAATGGCAAAGCATGGTAAATGCCAGGTGCATAACAAACACATTTGTAAGAGTACATCAGGTAGTGTCCACAAGGTACTCACTGCCTTGAATACATGTGCATGTCAAACTATCTGTCTTCATTATTGTTTTCCACATTCCATTTGTCCGACATTGTCAAAGGCAAATCCCACAGCTGGAAGTTGGCAGGCTAAGAGATACGTCAAAGAGGAAAATAGACTAACATTTGTGATATTGAAAAGCACAATATCGTTTTTTATTGAAGGTATTACGTCTGTAGGAAGGATACCCAGCTCTGAGGAGGATATTGTGATGAAAGGCCTAGGGTAAGTAAAAAATACAAGAGCCTGACAGGGAGTTCTCAATCTTGTCTGGGTACTCTATACAACGGACAAGCCATTCTGAATTACTTTTTTTTTTTTTTTTAAGATTAGAACTAAAATAAAGAATAAAAATCTTAAAAAAAACCCCAAAACATTATGCGTTTCTGCCATTTTTTTCCTTTTGCAAGAATTCTAACTCCCAGAGGCCATTGCGACTCCTCTGTGCTTTAACTCTTCTCCATCCAATCGCTGCTTTTCCTATCAGTTACATTTGCCAGTATTTTACAGTGGAAAAGCTGGCAAGTACATGAAATATATGCAAGGAGCACTTATCAATTGCTACAAAAAAACATGCTTATCCAAAATCAGATGGATGTTTACCATAATGTTTAAGTCTTTCATAGAGGAAAATACAAATCCCATAAAATTATATTTTGTGGAATTATTTTGTTTGCTGTATGGCCCTCTAGTTTTTTAAACTCTTATTATGATGTTTGTAGTTATTCCGAGTTCTTCTTATTGTTCAAATACTTAATTTTTTTGTTAAGATTTACCTTCTGACTAAATGTGTACTGTTTACATTACAGCATTCTAGATAAGCATGCAGTGCTAGTGAACTGTGATGATAAAGTAACTATGGAACCCCAGAAAGGTGCAAGAATTCTGGTAAACGGAGTGCCGCTACTGACCAGGTCTCAGCTAAAGCATCTAGTAAGTGTCCCAAATATCTTCCCTTCAGGAGGGTACTCTGGGCTTTTCCCAATGGCACAATCTTACAAAAGCTAAGCAGGCAAAGCTGAAGAAATATTCCATAGGGACTGCAAGTGACCAGAAAGTGACCATTTAAACTTAATTGTACATGTAGAGTTTTGCAGAAGTTCTCATTATGTGTTGCAATATATATTTTACTTTACAGGAATAACGTAACAGGTCATTTATACAATTGATGTTACAAAACTTTAAATAATTTACATATGTTCATGTAAAACTATATGTGTGAACGGACTGATGAGTCTTGTTGCAATACATATTGCAGCCCAGTATTATCCACATATAAATATATGCAGTGTGATATACATACAGGTACCCACTGTATATTCCCATCACTGACTAATGCACCCTCAGCTGATCATAGTAATACAATGTATAATTGTACAACATGCTGGGATTACCATAATCCATAGTTGTCTTGTGCAACAAACCCTCTACACAACATCATAATGTATTGGAACAACTCAGTCTTGAGCCATTAGCTGTAAAAAAAAAAAATAAAAAAAAAATTCAAGAGACAAAAAAAAAAGAATCCTGTGATTATAGAGTTACCACAAGGACACAATCAACTGGTCCATAAGGGGTTAATTCCAGCTTCAGCTGTGGTAGCACATTGACTGATGACATCATTAGGGTGAAGTACATGATAATGGATCAATTTGAAAAAGCTACAATGAGGCGCAAATCAGACAAGTTCACTTACAGACCCTCCAGCAGCTAGAATTGATTATATGCCAGCATGATCACATTGATGTGGACAAATAGGTCAAATCAGTTCCGTTAATGCAGACACACACACAAACACAGTACACTCCAACACAGCATTTGTTTGTAGGCTTTAAGTGCTTATAGCACCCATAAAGTACAATTACCACTGATGCCTAAAATCTCTGATTTAAAGATATCAGTATCTTGCATCTTTAAAATACAAGCCATCAAGAAAGTGATTTTTTTGACAATAATTTTACATCTGATTGGTTTTATAATTATAATCATGAGTGTTTGTGACCAAATCCCTTCAATGAGTTCAATGGCAATGCAATGGGTGTGTACTATGGGCAAAGGTAGGGCAACTAGAGTAGTATCAGCCATTGATAGAATTGTACCACAGCATTGATATATATATATATATATATATATATATATATATAATATATATATATATATATATATTATATAATATATATATATATAGTGTATTAATCTATGGTATGAAGGCATGCACGCTGATAAGGCCTTATCGGGACTGTGCAATGTTTGTTAAAAATTCTAATGCTAATGCTTGTTACGCTATAGCCAGCTAAGGGTTTGACCGAGACACCTTTGTAAACGAGACGACCTCTTCTCAAAGGGACTAGCCTAGTAAAACAATTGACACTACAGATATATTGAAAGCCATTGTGTGGGTTTTTGGGGTGTTTTAGGGGAGTGGTTTGGAAAAAAGAATTCTCAAACATGATAAATAATCTACAAAGGGCACAGTAAACATTTACCAGTGGGGGAAAAAAAAGTATTTTAGGAAAATATAAATTCATAACATAAAAACATCTATTCTTTCTCTTTAACAGTTTATTTTCAGTATCCAGTTATTTTCTCCTGTTTTCTAATTATGTTCCCTCCCCAAAGTTACTCCCCAATCACACCTTCACACCCAGGTGCTTGACTGCCGATGTCAAATCACAGGGGCATGGGGCCCGTTGGGGATACTGTAGAGCAGAAAGGCAAATTTCAAACTGTGTTTCTCATTGTTCAACAAACAGGACAGAATTATATTTGGATCCTGTGCGTTCTATCTATATGTGGGCTTTCCTCAAGAACGCAGTGAAAAAGATAAAATCCACAAGTATGGAAAGGATTTTTTCCTGTCAGAAATTGTCTCAGACACAGAATTTGCTCAGCTACATTTAGGTAAGTAAAGTAGTTCACCATTTGTTGTTCTGATTTCATTAACATGCATTTAGAACTACAAATAGTTTAGTAACCACTGAATGAAAATTCACAGCTCTTAAAGAAGCTCCAACCAAGATTTTAAAATACATTTCCCTACCTCCACCCCTCTTTATTTCTGTTGAAGATCTTTTGGTTACTCTTCAGATTGTAGATATCTGGAAGACAATGCAATCATTGAAAAGTTTTTTCTCCTTTTCGGATCCCATTCACTTGATGTTGGCGTCACTGTGAACTCTTCTGGTCAGTGAGACTCGCTCACAATAAATGTCTGGGCTACTGTACACATTGAGTGAGTCCTTTCAAATATCACCCTCGGCAGCTGTTATCATCTCCTATCTGATTTCTATTTTAGTCCTACCACAGTGGTTCTCAAACTGGTGTCTTCAAAGGTTGCCCAGGGGGTCCCCAAGACTTCTGAAAACATTATAATTATATATATATATATATATATATATATATATATATATATATATAGACACTCTATATATATAGTCAGTAATATATATTTTATACATGTTTAAAGAAAATAATGTTTGAAAGAAAACATTGCTGCAGTACAGTTTCTCAGTTTCTTTCTAATTTGTGGCTTGCCTTTTCCTCAGTTTTCAGTTTGGTTTCCTTATTCAATTTTATTTTTTTTGAAGAACAAAATAACAACTCAGGCATGCTTAACACACCTTAAATTATTACTACTTTGTTGTTCTTGTTTTGTAAAATAAATTGGTGTTTTTTCCTTTGGAAGCATAAGCTTCGAGAAAATATACTTTGGATACTGGTTGGGCAGCCCCCTGTCATATCTACAAACTGCAATAAACCTTTGCTTCTCTCCATTTTACGGTCAACTACTTTGCATAATGTATCTACTTTTTTCTCCATAAAGGCTTCAAAAGCCTGGTGAATGCCATCAATTCATTCCCTTACTTTTATATTTCTCTCTATAAAATGCTTTTTTTATTTTTTATTTATAGAAGAGTTTCAGTATATTGTTGAGGGATTTTTAAAACAGACCATTTTATGTACATTGTCTGATAACCCTTACTATGCTTTGTCATTATATGTGTAATGATATACAACCAGTATATCTAATGGACAGATGCCAGGGTTACTCTGACACTTTTATTCCATTTAAATGCAGGGTTTTATCACAGATTGAAAGCTTGAATATTAAAAGTGTGGTGCCTTCTTGATGTACACCAGTGGCTTAACTAACAGGGGGGCAAATGCCCCCTCTTTGCCGCCACCCCCCACCCCCAGTTTACGTAGTCTAGTTACGCCACTGATGTACACAAACATTAACAACAATACATCTGTCCTACTCATAAACCTGCCTGTTTGGACAGATACCATGTCTAGTTTCTCTATAAATGTTAAACATGCTGACATTTTGCAGGCAGTTCTGACAAGCAGAAAGAAAACATAGACCCTAACCTGACAAGACTGTTCCACGACTTCACCGCACTGATGCCTGTGGTTATGCAAGCTAACCAGATAAGCCAAGAACTTGGAAAGGTAAGATGAGAGATGAAAAACACAGATAACATAACATAACACATGGATAAACAATGGTGGGAAAAACTGTAAACCTGAGTAAAGATCAGTACCAGAACTTTAAAGAACACAACTGAATTATCTTTTAATATAAATAGTACACATCAGCTTCTGTGAGTATAATTTGCTTTGTAAAACTGAAGGTTATTTGAAGTCTCTAAACTTTATTTTCTTCCAGAATACACAAATGTTGAAAATATTTTGACATACGGATGATATCAAAATGGTATGGGCCAACAACATATTGTACTGGTAATCTATTGCAGTACCATCAGTACCAGTGTGTTGCTGCAGGGGACAGAAAATTGGTAACTCCCATGAAAAGTAAATGTACGACAACGGATTGGCTTGACAGTTGTTTGTTCTGATTGCCCACCATTACAGTCCTCAGTGAAACATAACTCAGTGATGTTATTCAGGCAACACAGAACATATTACCCTTTGCTAAAAGAGCAACTTTAATGATTCTTTCTATCTTAAAATGTCTGTCTTTTTCAGAATATTTCCTTTGAGTTGGAAATAAAGCACTTGGCTTTTATGGATGCCAATGCAGGAGAGCTGGATAAGGAAGTGATTGTGAGGGTGACAAACACCAAGAATCAGGTAATTCTATTACCAGCAAATTAAACTCTAATGAACCACTCTGAATGGTTCCTGAATGATCAACACCCCGTGGATGGATAGTGTTGCAGTCAAGGCTGGTTACCAGCAGCAATAGCAAATGCAAGAGTCAGCAGAGGCAGTTATGCACTCTGGAGCACACTTAATTTACAAAGCAAAAATATGAAACAATGAAATCACCCAAGAACAAGCTGTCACAGTGATTGATGCAACCTGCTGCTCTTGCATGCTGAAATGCTGTTTCACAGCTCTGTCTCAATATGTTCTCAAGCTAAATTGGCAGTTAAATAACCAACTGAGTCTGACCACATTCTCACATGTCTCTTAAGTTTCCCTCCAACTAGGTCGGACTAAATAGTCTAGCCACCTTCCCACATGGCTAACTTGTCAGTCTGTTGGAGGGTTAACTGGACACTGCAGGGAAATCCTTGTCTAAACACTGTGGTATTTTTCAAACTATTTAGGGTTATAGATAAAAGGACAATGAACGTCACAGTCTTGATCATGTTGAAAACAGTACCTCTCATTCATGAAGTGTAATCTGTATATTAAGATATTAGTCATATTGTAACTTTAGTATATTATTACATCCCTAAAAATGATTTAAAAATGCTGTGCCTAACAGACCACACAGCTGAGTCATACTGTATGTCATTTTAGATGACAGAAACAAAAGCAGTAAGGTTGACTTTGATAGACATTTTACGCAATACCTACTCCAAGGACAACACTGTAAAATAATTGTTTCAACAGTAAGAAAATCACAGTTATCAAACTACAATAATCCATTGACAACCCTCTTTGTTAGCTGATTTAGTGAAGGAGTCAGCAGTATATTAATTGTATGAGTCATCAACGTGGGGTAAAATGAAGGCAACATAATGTGTCAATATTTCATGGGGCCAAGGCAACAATGTTTAAAATAAATAAATAAATAAATAATCAATATGTAGTTCTTTGAAAGAAATATGGGTTTTCTTTTTAAAGGTATGGGTTTGGTCAAAGGAGAAGTTTGCTGAATGCATGCTTTTAATGGAAGATATGTATAAGAGAGACTATCAAGAGAACTTACAGCATGATTTCTTCAAGGACTCAGTAGAGAGCATCCACCTGGGGAGGTAAGACAGTAAGCTTTCTTACTTTTGGCAGATCAGTAGTATGAAGAAATTGAAAGATTGATCGAATAGCACCACAAAACAAGAAGATAATACAGGTTATAAAGTGATGCTACATGTTTGATCAAATTTCCCAACAAGAAATTGTTAACTGCTTTATAAACACAAGTTGTCAAATTTCCTGGTTTCAAAAAAGAGGGACTTCAAGTACTGGTTACTTCCTTAAGGGAGAGAGCCAGTAAAATTTTAAATGAATACCACAGAATGTATATTAAACAAATTCATTTGCAGTAGATAATATTATGACAGATTGTGCACAAAACACATCTACCTATGTTTAAAATGGCTACTCTTAACCATAACATACAGTATTTCATATAGAAAATGAAATAAATACAGACATAAATAATTTGTACCTAGTACAACAGGGCATGGTGTATATATATATATATATATATATATATATATATATATATATATATATAAAATAAAAGAAAAACGAGTTTATCTTACCAGATTTTCTGAAGAACAAAGTATTCTAATGCAGCAACAGGAAAAAGAATTGAAAGGGTGATTCTTACCCAACTGTAATGTTACAATGTCAATAGGAAATATCTCTGAGCTGGTAATGTTAATGTCAGCTCCTTGCAGAATTGCACAAGCATAAATTACTTAAGCAGTAAGTCTCCATTTTTGGTTAAAAAAACAAAAAAACCTTGATTAAATAAACTAACAAAGGTACAGAACAAAAACCTCATGCTTTGGCTTCTTGAAATTTTACCTTTAGATTTTTAAAGCTACTAACTAAACTTTGTCATGTGTTTTGCATGCAAAACTAATTAAGAAAGAAAAAAAAAACCACAAACCCTTGCAAGTGGAATTACCTGTTAAAGTAAAGCACACCTGAGAATTCAGCACAGCATGATTTAGCACCCCTGAGAATTCAGCACAGCATGATTTAGCACCCCTGAGAATTCAGCATGGCATGATTTAGCACCCCTGAGAATTCAGCATGGCATGATTTAGCACCCCTTAGAATTCAGCACAGCATAATTTAGCACCCCTTAGAATTCAGCATGGCATGATTTAGCACCCCTTAGAATTCAGCACGGCATGATTTAGCACCCCTGAGAATTCAGCATGGCATGATTTAGCACCCCTGAGAATTCAGCACGGATTTAGCATGATTTAGCACCCCTGAGAATTCAGCATGGCATGATTTAGCACCCCTTAGAATTCAGCACGGTATGATTTAGCACCCCTTAGAATTCAGCACGGCATGATTTAGCACACCTTGGAATTCAGGAAGACATGATTTTCTTCTTTGTCTTTTAGTGCTCAGGTGTGGCTTGAGTCCTTGGCCTACTGTATGAGGTATGAAGAGCAAGTCGATGCCAGTAATTCTCAGGGTAATGAAGAGGCGATTGTCCACATTAAACTATTGCCCTGTAATGCAGATGGAGTGTAAGCTTGTTTTTTTTTTTTAAACTTATCATTTCTTAGTGCATTATATATATATATATATACACACACACACACACACACACACACACACACACACACAGTATATATATATATATATATATATATATATATATATATATATATATATATATATATATATATATATATATATATATATGTGTGTGTGTGTGTGTGTATAAAATGTAAACTGTGCAAAAGTTTTTGGCAGGTGTTAAAAAATGTTGTAAAGTAAGAATGCTTCCAAAAAATAGACATGTTAATAGTTTATATTTATCAATTAACAAATGCAAAGGGAGTGAACAGAAGAAAATCTACATCAAATTAATATCTGGTGTGACCACCCTTTGCCTTCAAAACAGCATCAATTCTTCTAGGTACACTTGCACACAGTTTTTGAAGGAACTCGGCAGGTAGGTTGGCTCAAACATCTTGGAGAACTAACCACAGTTCTTCTGTGGATTTAGGCAGCCTCAGTTGCTTCTCTCTCTTCATGTAATCCCAGACAGACTCGATGATGTTGAGATCAGGGCTCTGTGGGGGCCATACCATCACTTCCAGGACTCCTTGTTCTTCTTTACGCTGAAGATAGTTCTTAATGACTTTAGCTGTATGTTTGGGGTTGTTGTCATGCTGCAGAATAAATTTGGGGCCAATCAGATGCCTCCCTGATGGTATGGCATGATAGATAAGTATCTGCCTATACTTCTCAGCATTGAGGAGACCATTAATTCTGACCAAATCCCCAACTCCATTTGCAGAAATGCAGCCCCAAACTTGCAAGGAACCTCCACCATGCTTCACTGTTGCCTGCAGACTCTCATTCATGTACCGCTCTCCAGCCCTTCGGCGAACAAACTGCCTTCTGCTACAGCCAAATATTTCAAATTTTGACTCATCAGTCCAGAACACCTGCTGCCATTTTTCTGCAGCCTGGTTTCTGTGTTTTCGTGCATAGTTGAGTCGCTTGGCCTTGTTTCCATGTCGGAGGTATGGCTTTTTGGCCGCAAGTCTTCCATGAAGGCCACTTCTGACCAGACTTCTCTGGACAGTAGATGGGTGTACCAGGGTGCCACTGTTTTCTGCCAATTCTGAGCTGATGGCATTGCTGGACATCTTCTGATTGCGAAGGGAAGTAAGCATGATGTGTCTTTCGTCTGCTGCAGTAAGTTTCCTTGGTTGACCACTGCGTCTATGGTTCTCAACATTGCCCATTTCTTTGTGCTTCTTCAAAAGAGCTTGGACAGCACATCTGGAAACCCCTGTCTGCCTTGAAGGGGCGTGGATCAGAAAACCAGTGAGCTTCCCTGAGATGGTTTGTGCAGAAATTCTTTGGTTGTGCAAACCCACAGTTTCATCAGCTGTCCAAATGGCTGGTCTCAGATGATCCCTCAGGTGAAGAAGCTGGATGTGGAGGTCCTGGGCTGGCATGGTTACACGTGGTCTGCGGTTGCGAGGCCGGTTGGACGTACTGCCAAATTCTCTAAAACGATGTTGGAGATTGCTTATGGTAGAGAAATGAACATTCAATTCTCTGGCAACAGCTCTGGTGGACATTCCTGCAATCAGCATGCCAATTGCACGCTCCCTCAAAACTTGAGACATCTGTGGCATTGTGTTTGGTGACAAAACTACACATTTTAGAGTGGCCTTTTATTGCCCCCAGCACAAGGTATACCTGTGTAATGATCATGCTGTTTAATCAGCTTCTTGATATGTCACACCTGTCAGGTGGACGGATTATCTTGGCAAAGGAGAAATGCTCACTAACAGGGATGGAAATAAATTTGTGCACAAAATTTGAGAGAAATAAGCTTTTTGTGTGTATGGAACATGGGACCAGCTCATGAAACATGGGACCAACACTTTACATGTTGCGTTTATATTTATGTTCAGTATATAATATATCTATATATATATATATATATATATATATATATATATATATATATATATATATATATATATATATATACTGTCTGGCAAGAATAATATTTTAGCATGAAAATAATTCAAACACATCTTACTATCATCACATAAAGCACTTGTTCTGAAATAAATAACACCTCCTTAATTACTGCGTTCTGAGGTATGATTCCACTCCAATCACAATGGGAAGCGATATGCCTCAAAACAGTAAATGAAGGGCTTTGAAAATGTTTCGAGAGCAAGGAAAGATAGCACTGTCCCTGCCCAGTTTTTCACAGCGAGAAAATTACCCATACATTTGCCCACTGTGGAAAATATTTATTCTAAAGAGGAATATATATATATATATATATATATATATATATATATATATATATATATATATATATATATATATATATATATATATAATATATATAGACGAAAATCGTAGAACAGAGACAGACCTGCTCATTGCAAAATGAAGATCAAAGTCTAACTTCCTCCTATCAATACAAAATCCCTGGTACAATCTTTTATGCATGAATGGTTTGTGCCTAATGGAAGTTCCATATTCAGTTTATTTCATATGAACCAAATGGTCTGGGGATTTGCATAATGTCTTTACACTGGAGGTTTTGATTTTGACCTAGAAATGTGTGCTGTTGTGTAGTGATCATGTTTTCATTGCTTAGATAAATCATGTTTGTATGGATATAGAGGTCAGGATGTAGACGGGTGCATCAAGCATTGGGGGTCCACTGAATACTGGAGTAAGAGACGATGAGATTGTATATACAATATACATTAAACTTCAGGTCATGATTTGTGTTAGTCTTGCTTTATTTAGAAACTGTGTCTGTGCCACAGCTTTCATCCTTTAGTCTGACATACTGTATATGGTACATCTACTTCATTTAATGATGAAACATACAGTCAAATATTTTAAAAGCCATGATATAAACAAAAAGGTCATTAAACAAAAAGGTCTCCATCTATAGTTTAATTAAACACAGTTTATAATTTATTTAGATTGCTTATAACATGATACATCTTATTAAAAGATATAGCAGTATGGAGTGATTGGCCAAAAAAAAAAAAAGTACTGTAAATCCTCTAGTGTGCAGTGTATGCATGTGGTCACATGACGTATAGACGTATGGAAGCTGTCTGAGAGTTGTGCGAAGCTAATCTGCAATAATCCTGGGAAAGCAGAATGATTTCTATGACTACACACATGATAGTGCAACTAACTCGTCCCTTAATGTAGGGGCTGCATTATTGACCAACGTGCCTATCAAGACAGCCCCCCTTGTGTTCCAGAAATGTTTGTTGAAAACTAAAAAAGGCCTGCATTGAAATAGTATTTTTTCAATAAGTTCTCTTCAGCCATCCCCAGTAATGCCAATGCTTGGCTTTGTGACCCATGGATCCTCTTGCATGTCTGTTTCATGTCTCCTCAGCCCTCTGGGGGAGGAAGCCGCTGTTGTTGATCTGGAGGACCTCCTGGGGAGACGGATGGACTTTCAGTTGCAGATCAGTCAATGTTTGGGAGTGAAATGGATTAAAGAACAAATCAGCAGAGGCATTCAGATCGGGTGAGGATTTACTTTTATCTGCAAATCAACGAGGACATCATAAAGAGCCTGGGGCAGCTGAGGCAATGGGCCAATTAGTTCAAATATGAAGAACATATTGTTTTGATGTTTGTCATCAGGCATTAACTAACCTATGACATAGAGGGCTTAAAATCCCTTTAAATCCAGGTTGCTTTAGAAATGTAAAGAAACTAGGACTTCAAAATCAGTATTGTATTAAGAGGCAAGCAACAAAGATTTGATTTTTAAGGATTTACTTTTCTTTTTGTTTCAAATATAAAATAACAACACCAAACATAAAAGCCAGAGCTTTCTGCACATCAAGGTCAGAAATCAGAGAAATATTCTGATAAAATGTCTTGAAACGTCAGTCTCACGCATTGTATTTTGGGGGGTTTATTTATCATGACTTTCTCCCTGCCAAAGAAATGTTGATATTGGAATGTCATTATTTTTTTAGTCATATATCTGTATGGATATATAGTTGCAATAAAACTCTCTGCCAGGCATTGATTCATGACAAAACTGTCTTGCTCTGGCAGCATGAAGAAAATCACTCCTGATAGGCTCTTTATTACTCTGCCACAATCTATAAATTACTAGAGAAGTGAAGAACATGGCAAAAAAAGCTGTGATACTCAGAACCAAGAAATTCAAAGGGATTTAGAAATTAAGGAAAATGGTGGTTCAGGAAGGGAACTCATTTTTAATCATAGAACAAATCATGTAAACAGTATGTCCAAGTATCAGCATTGAAGGGATTTAAATCTTACCTCAATCCATTACATCCCTGCTGTGCGCCACAGTTCGTCTCCTCCTGCTCCCCAGCCTCCCCTTGCTGTTTGGCTTTGTCTAACAGAAAAGGCAGCTATCCTGCACCCCTGCCCATGGCTTCCCTACAGTCAGCCTCTCCCCTTATCTGTGAATTTATTTATGCACAGGGGAACCTCGAAAGGCCAAAGAATGTAATGTACAAACATTTTAGTAGTACTGTCTATTCTAAGCTTAAATAAATAACCTTTTGCATGAGATTTCTGAATGAACTGGGCTAAAAAATGAAATTTAATAATTGTGTTACATGGAAGTAACAAATGCCAATATCATAAAGGGGGGTACAAAACTAAAACAAGTCCACCAAAAGAAACATCTTAGCGTTGTAGTAGACTAGTCACCGTCAACAACCAGACAATGTGGGGAAGCAATGAAAAAGGCAAACAGAATGCTGAGTTATGTTTTGAAAAATTCCAGGGTTAAAAGGTATGAGTTATGAAGATAGGTTGAGAGAACTGGCTTAATTTAGAACCAAAAAATGGTAAAGGAAGACTGTCAAGGAGTTAAGGTTAACCTTTATAAATATTTTAACAGCAACACAGAGACTACGGCCAGAAGACACAGCTGGAAATTGAGCAGAGGCAGATTTAGAACAGAGGGCAGGAGACACTTTGTTGCACAGAGAGTGATGAGTGTATGGAATGTGTTACCAAGATTCTATTAGAACTGACCAGATAACGTTCTAGGATCAATCAACTGCTAGAACCGGATGGACTAAATGTCCTTTTCTCATCCATAACTTTTAATATTTTAAAGTAGAAAGTTCATTAATGTACTGTATGTTTCCATTGTTAAAATTGCACACCAGAAATGTCAGGTTGTTGGCACAATTTCTAAACATCATAGGTTCCTAGTTTGAGCAACCAGCTCACATTAACTTTTTGTGATTTGTAACCTGCAGATTTCAGATATATGAGCTCCCTGTTGTGTTTTACACAAATAGCAGTTGGGGAAACATTAATCCGACTTTAGCCTACTCTGTGCATTTCACCATCCAACATGTCACCATGGATTTTCTAAACTACTTGAAAACTCATGCCATCATACTGGAGCTCTTTGGACTCCAAGGTCAGTTATCATATATATATATATCTATATATATATATATATATATATATATATATATATATATATATATATATATATATATATATATAATAATGTATAAACCATTGTGCTGAAATAACATTAATGTGTTTTGGATAGGCTACACGTTACATTATTAACAAAATATAAATATGTACAGAACACCTATACAGTATACAGTACAGTAGTAAAATCAAATCATTTTCTTTTTGCTACCAGTATGGTAACACAAAATAAATCATGCTGCTGCATTGTACACATCAGTGTACAATGCAAATAATAATAATTATTTTTTTTATTATTGAAACTAAATGATTTTAGTGTTACTAAAAGCTACTATTCTTTTAAGGTGAAATGATTTTGATTTCACTTATTTCCTTAGAAATGAGTCATCACTGCTGTGAATTGTAGGATTGTAGTCATGGGAAAGATGTGATCTTTCATTAAAGCTGACAAAAAAAATACATTTCCCAGTTTGCACAGTGATAAAACCAATGATATCTGATACCTTCAGAGTAAATGCACTGCTAAAAAGCATGTCACATTGGAAACGACTGATGTAACCTGAAGAGCAGGATTTAGATATGGCATCATCTACCCATCCTGATACCAAAACACATATAAATCCAATAGAATAAGAAAGACATAAAAGAAAAACACCCCTAACAAGTAAACTGGTACAGTTCTAGAGCTGTCAGAATGTCATTGTTGTTTAATATTTCTTTTTACACTGCACTTTTTCAATTTCATGTTGTTGCTTATGCTGTTTTTGTTGACACAGAGGGCTGTCCTGAAATGGAGACATCATATGCTGACATCCCGCTTTCTAATGAGGGGACTGTTTTGCTGGACATGTGCTACCAGGATTCCCAGCAATCATGCACATCAACAGTATATAGTTGCTCTTTGCTTTTTGTTATTAGGTGTTTCTGACAATGCTAAATCACATTTTAGTGATGGTAGTGCCTGAAAAATCACAGTGAAGCATTGCAAAAATAAGTTAAGATATGCACGTTTCCAGTAATAACTTATTAAGTTTAGATTGCTTGGCTTATCCCTTGTCTGTTAATACACAGATTTACCATATAGGTCGTCAGTATTTTATATGGATAATCTAGTACTATACCTACTCAGTACTAGACCTTGGTGGGCTGATAATTCTGTGGGATACAGTATATATATATAGATATATATATTATATATATATATATATTATATATATATATTATATATATATATATATATTAGATATATATACTGTATCTAGATGCAAATGTAGCAGTAATCTTTATAAAGTCTGGATTGTGTCCTCTCACTTCTCAGGTTGTCCTATTATATGACTTCATAAGACTTTGGATTGGGGTCACCCATTTAATTTCCTAGGATGGTAGGGGCATCCCAGTGACAAGGTGGTGGGGCCTTTGGTGTATGATAATGTCAGAAAAAAATGTTTTTGTTGTTCCTTCATACATTTTAGGATTCTGGCAATGACTTTTCAGAACTTCGTGAAAGACTCTTACACTTGGAATTAGAATGTGACAAGTTGAGAGAAGAAAACCGGGTCTTGAAGACTGAAAACATTGAAATGAGAGGGGAAATGGAAAAGCGAGCTAGACAGAATGCAATTTCAGGTAGGTTTAGGGGTCAAAACAAGGAATCAGCCAAGAGCAATCCTAGGAGTTGGATTGTTTGAAGTACATTTATTTATCAACGTTTCATGTATTTTATAAAGTGTAATGATTAAAGTATTTTCCCATGTATTTGGGTGTAGTTTGGTCTGAAGACTTGTATCACGGATCCTATGCCACTTCTCTTGAAAGCTTTCAGCCATGGGCACATGTGCATATTTCTCATAAGGAGGGCAGGATCATTTTATATCTTGACATTTAGTTATCTTCCTAGTCCAAAATTCAGAATAAAATTACATTAAAATACAGATATAAGAAATTACACAAAAGCAGACATTGTTGAGGAATGTATTGGATAGCGGTGCACAAAATTATTATTTGATTATTCAGATTGAACTCTCCACTGAAACCAGGTTAAGACCACCAGGTGAAGGTCATTGTTGTTGATTGAGGTAATTTACCATTCAAAATTAAACAAGTGAAGAAACAGCTGCTTGGATTTGTGATGGAAAGTAGCAGTCATCACAAATCCAAGCAGATGTTTTTTCACTTGTTTCATTTTCTGTGAAGAATAGCAAGCATCACAACTCCAATCAGCTGTCTCTTCAGTTGTTTTAATTGGAATGGTAAATTAGCCCTATTAACATTAATTACCCTCACCTGGGTGCAGTTTATATGAATAATCCATTTGTGCAGCTCGAGTATTGGATGTACTTTCACTACCAATACATCCGTATTGTGGAATTACAGAATATGTTAGCTGCCAGGGCTCAGCTTTGAGGACCATATACTGTACCCTTTTTTGCAATACTTTAGTAAAAAGGAATAACTTTATTAATCTTCACACAAGTAACTCCATGTGTTTCTTTGCCACAGATAATACCTCTACCTCAGAGAAATTATCTAATGACAGACTGAGCGGACGATCTGCCTTTCCAAGTTTTGATGCTGAGTTTGCCAAAGCACTTAAGAGGTTTTATTTTGGAATGAATGGAGTAAAAGGAAAACTAAATCATCTGAAGGAGATACGACCTTTGGTAATTTCAAACAGATTTTCTATTACCTTAGTCCTGATGTTATGTAGTAAGGCAGAAGAAAAAGATTGCAATAACAATCTAGTGATGTAATTTTAAAACACACATAACCTTGACATGCAGTTATCTACAGAAAATATGTTGACATGCAGCATCTGGAATACAACATGCAGCCGTCTCTCTTGGCACATATGCCCATAAGGCAGAGGTGTTTGTCAATGTTAAGCATTATATCATATAGGATATACTACGTGTTGGAAGGGACAGATGCATAAATGGTTTTGGTGGAGAATTTGTTTTACTAATATTGCTTAATAAATATCTCGATATCCCTAATCAGAAAATAGTATACAGTAAAAGACTTTAATGAGCATGTTGTCTCACAAGTACAGTGGTAATCAATTCAAATTTAAAATGATTGGGAGGGATATTGTTTTGGTCTCCCATTGTTTTCTATGGAGGTAACTTGAATTACAGCCTTCTTTAGGGAAAAGGTTAAAGTAGTGGTACTATTTTAATTGGTTTATTTTACTTTCTGTCCCCAGGATGAATATAACATTCATTCCCTGCAGTACTTTGTTGATGAAAGAATCGAGCTGATTAAGGAGTTTGGGGGAGACCTTGAGGGCTGTGTTGGGAAAATGAAAAGTGACGTGGAGAAGATAATCCAGAAAAAGAAAGAGATCCACCTCACACTTTCAACAAAATAGATTTTACATGCTGGATGGGTTAAGCAAATACTGTGATCAGGGGTTTCCTGGAGAGCTACAAGGTCTGATTTGTTTTCAATTGAGCTCTCAGTTACTTAATTAAACAAATTATCAGTTTACTTAGTTAAGATTAACATGTGTTCCAGATCTTTAGCCATTGATGATGTAAAACATCTATAACACCTGCAGGATTGGGGCTCTCCAGGACCAGGGTTGGAGACCCCTGCTGTAGATCTTTATTAATAATGTGTGTGTGTATATCAGGGGTGTCCAATTATGGTCCTCAGGGGCTATTCCACTCCTTGTTTAACAGGTAAAATGATACAATTAATTACTTCAGGGGCTTTTGTTCAACTAAACAATTTAGAACAGGGTTGGAACAAAAACCAAGACTGGAAGGGTAAACTTTGGCCACCCCTGCTGTATATTATAAAATGGCTTGGATCAATTAAGTGACATGGTTGGCTTAACAAGATCACATGACTAGGTTTGTGTAATTATTAAAAAAAAAAAAAAATCGAGACATTTTCTAAGTGAAATAACCCATGATAGGGTGTGTGGTTATACAATTCTTGCCTCACTTCCTGGATAGTTGTAGGTACTTGGCATGCAGCCTCGTGCCTCACAATGCACCCAGGTTGTGTGGTAAGAATTGTCTTACCGCACACTCTTTCATGGGTTATTTCTTACTTGAATAATTCATGAATTCTATAAAAAGTACTTATAACATTGTTGGATGTAATAAGTATATTGATCTGTAGCAGAATTTGTATATATTTAATATAACATACTTTTTTAATGCAAAAATATATTATCTGTAATATGCATATCTAGAACTGCTGGTGTGATATTAGTAGATCAGATTTGATTAATATATCAATTATTTTTTTCCATGCTTGAACTCGTTGTCATGGTGGTGGTGATGATGATCATTATTATAATGATCATTATTGTTATTATTATCATTGATGAAGAAACATCAGTTAGCAGAGTGCACATTATTGTATGAAGAAGACATTAGCTGAAATATTTGTCAACTGCACTAAACTTTTTTCTAGTTTTTAATTGAGAAACAGTTCCTATACAAGCTCTAGAATTGATGCTGACTACAGTCATGTATTTCTTGGTATTTTTGTCTTTGTTCAGAAAAAATGGAATATAACCACACATGTCCAGATCTCATTCTTGAATAGTTGGTATTACTTGTGTGACACTGGCCAAAAAAGGTGACCTGCTATTGGGCCACTGTAGCTTAGTTGAATGCTAAAGTACTCTAATTTTCTCAGCCCGTCATATATAGAAATACTATAGAGCAAGTACAGCCAACAGAGTTAAAAACAAGTGACTGACTATGAAGATATTTAAAATGACAGACTGGGTTATGGATTACTCTACATTAGCTTGAAGGAATCACTATATACTATAAATTACTTTTTCATCCTTGTTAGTGATTCACATTTCATAATAAGCTTTTCAGGGCTGACTGAATTCATTGGGTTGACAAGGCAAGTAAATCTGACAGAGCCAGTCATGTTTTTGCAGCTTATTCGTCTGAGCCGTTTTTCATAATAATGTTAGAAATACTTCCATGCATCATTTTTCATTAAAATGACCCCCCCCCCCAATATTATTATACACTATTATGTAGTAGTTACAATCAGAGCATGTTAAACAGCGTATTCATTTATAAACCTGATAAAATAAGTGTAGCCCCTAAGGTTACAATATTCAGTATACAGCCCTCAAATAACTGCACTACATTTAACAGCATAGGAATTTCTAAATGGAAAGGGGATTCTATTCAGCAAAGGAGGCACACTAATAAGTGGTGGAGTTAAAGTGTTTATGGTGCTAATAAAGGTTACATAGTAAAAAGGAGTTTAGACTTTTATTAACACAAATTTTTCCTATAGTTTTTATACATGTTTAAAATGTGCCCTGCTTAGGTCTTTGTGTGTTTAGAAAAATGTATTTATTAGTTTGGTGCCACCAACAATTAAACATGTTTTGAGAACAGTAGCTCTTCCAAATAAATTGACACCACTCTTATTGGACTGCATAATTAAATAGTATTGATTTGAAGTTTCAATCTCTGAGCTATTCCATTTGTAAATCTATTTTCTATAAATAGGCTAAAACATCTTAATGACATTTGTAGCTAAGTTTCATACCACCTCATCCTGCAAAATCCATCTCTAGTTTTGTTTTAATTAATATATTTCATTTTTGTTTGTATATAATTTTGTATACTTTATCTGCAAATAACAGTTATTAAGTTGCAAAGGACTATGCTTGAAATATAATGAAGAGGCTGTGATATGATACTATATTTTAAACTTTCCTGTGTTTTCTTATGAAGTTGTTTAGATTTATATGGTTGATAAATCATTTAGAAACACAAAACATGCAATAAGGTAACTGGTCATTTTTGTATATGAAAGTCAGATAGCAAAGCAGTTGTTGTTGACTAAAAAAATGGAAAGCATACCAAATGAAGCTGCATTAATCTACAAATAGAAATGGCGTGGCGCTGTCCAAGGTGCTGAAATGGCACCACAGCGTGAAGTTTGTAGAGGCGACTTCTCTTTTTTTTGGAAAGGTTAAGTGAGTATATCTGGTAATGTAATGTGCAAACTCAGTATATTTACTTATGCTATGGTTATAAACAGTATTCAGATTTGTATTGAAACATACAAAATAGAGCTTGTATTATTAGCAGGAAACAAAATAGTATATATATATATATATATATATATATATATATATATATATATATATATATATATATATATATATATATATATATATAGACTATATAGATAGACTATATTTAATGCACTTCACAGAATAAATCATACTGATTGAAATACATCCGTTGCACATGTCACTACTGCTAGTCCTCATCTAGCTCTACATTAACAGTTACTTTCTGTATGGTTTACTTTATGCGTCAGTGTGTCAGTGCACACTGCGCAACTGCAGTTTCTCTAGGCACTGAAAAAGAGAACAAAAATGGCTCTCGATAATTTTCTCTTTGCCCAGTGTATACTTTATTTTTTGGCTTTTCTCTTTGGGTTTATCGCCGTAGTTCCGTTATCTGAAAACGGTGATGATTTCCAAGGGAAATGTCTGCTATTCACTCGGGGGATGTGGCAGAACGAGAACATCACAGTGGAGAAACAGAGGTTCATTGTAGAGGAATGGGGGCCAGAATCTGCTTGTCGTTTCAGCACTTTCGCTGGGATAGTGTCCCTCATTGTATCTGCAGTGCAGGCGTGGAGAATACTATTCTACCTCTGCAAGGGTCACGATGAGTGAGTTTTTACTGGGTTTATATCACACATTTGTCTTTTATTTCTATCAATGGTGTGTAATTAATGTAGTTAGAGCAACAATTCTGTGTCGTTGCATGCATTGTAAAAAACACTATATAAAAAGCATTTCCCAAGAGCATTTTTTTAAAATAATAACTGTACTATTCCTGCCGCAAATCAATGTCTAGATATATTTATAAGATTTCCAAGATCGTATGTGAAATACTAAGTGTATATTTTATACATTTAAAAATAAATAAATAAATAAATAAACAAACAGTATTTTTCCTTTCCATGCTTACATATTTTAAGTGGGGCATATAGGAACACATTTTATTGATTTTATGTGTCTAAGGGACAAAAAACAACATAATCACAGTTTATGTAACTCTACTCCGCCCAGAGTCAACGCCCTGAGTGGGTTATGATCAATGTCTAACCAACAAATTGGTAGACATCAAATATACATGCATACGTTTCAGAAACGATTAATGTCTGTAATTTATAAGGACTTAATGAACGGGGAAACATTTTAGCTCAGGCTTTCGAAAGAAAGATATCATCACAATTAGAACACGCGTTGTACTGCAGAGAAATCAAAACACGAGGGGCTTGACAGATTTCACTATGAGTAGTCATTCATAATATTATAACAAAATGTGATGTTTGGGTATATAGTACAATTAAATAGATGAATCTAAAAAGTGCGATATTACCTATTGCTCAGATACATAGGTTTTGCGAAGGTACATTAGCTTCTAATACTATTTTATTCCTTATTGTATCCATGTTGTTTTTTACCGAACTGACTGTAGTTTGTGACAAATGCAGACGATATGTGGTTTACAAAGCAGAAAATGCAACTACGGACAAATAAACAAAAATAAGCAATTGCCTTTGAATGATTCAGGGTTCTGTATTCTCTGAATGGTTGTCCAAATAGAAAATTAATGATGCAGGGATGTGGTCGGCAGCTATCTTTCATTAGCATTGTCATCACTGTAGCTGCAAGTGTAGCTGAATGGAATCAGGTCTATTGGAAAAGACGTGGTACTTCAGTTGTGCACTTCCATTATCTGTATCCCTTTCAATGCCAAACTATACATTTAGGGATGTTTAATATACATTCTGTACCAGCGTACATTGTAAATACAGTTTCCAATTGAATAAGGTTCTTATCTTATCAACAAAAATTATTTAGTTTTGCTGAGATTTTAGTCTTGAATATTGAAGTCATGAATGCTATTTAATTAACCTCAACAGGTAGGAACATGTAAACTATCCTCACAGTGTTAAATTTGCAAGCAGGTTTCACAGGGGAAGGAGACTAACGATTTTTGACGAATATAAACAAACTGGTCTGTAAATGGATTTTTTTTTTTTACGTGAAATGAAAACTAATATTATTCCTTACAATACATTAGTCAAATTATCCTTGGGTATGTCAGTTAAACTGCTTCGGTAACTGTAATAAAGGACACAAAAGGCTAATTCACTTTTAGGATCAGCCTAAAAATATATATTTTTAAACACATAATCTTACATTACACTAATCATTGCATTAAATATAGATTGAATAAAGATGTGCACAGTAGGATCCACAATGTATGAAATGATTATGCTCCACATGCAATCCAGAGGGTCTGTTTGTGGCTAGGGGTTGATAAGAAAAGTTTGGAAAAGACATATTCAAATTCAAGGCACTTGTTCACCATATACAGGCATACAAATGGTCCACACTGAATGAGAAATATAAAAACCAGAATCTTCGAGGCTATAAAATTACATTCCTGGTATATTGGTGATCACTGCTTTGACGGATCTGCTTGACAGTGCCGTTAATTATGCTGGTCCCTTGCTCTTCTGTGCAGTGTCAAGTCTTTTACATCTGCCCAGAGAAGAATATTTAAGGGTTCTGCTGTTGTGCTTTTCAATGAGTCTAACCTCTAATCTTTCTGTAATTACAGCTCCTTCTTTTATGCCTTCGTAAATCTGCTGGCAAGTTCCTTTGTGGTTTTTGTCATCTTTGTTGCCAGCACAATTGTCAGCGTGGGATTTAACATGTGGTGCGATGCCATCACTGAAAATGGAAGCATGCCAAACAGGTCTATAGTTTTTCTTCCCTTTCCTGGTGTCAATCGCATTAAAGATTCAATGCAGTGACTATACTTTGAGATCCCATTACAAGTAATTTGTTGGACCCAATACATAACTGAAATGCCCTACCTGCTGCTGTCAAAACAAATGGTTTTAGTTTTATTAAAAATATGCCAATATACTTGCTTGACCTGGTTAAAAATATGTACTGATTTGTTATTGTGTTATTGTTGAGGTAATGTGTGCATGCAAATTGCAGCTATTCAGCCAAAATTAAATGGGGGCCAGTGATAATATTACTAGTGCTAATAATAACATTAACAATACAATCTTGGTTTACTTGTTATAACCAAAACATGATTTAATCATACCATTTTTCTGAGTGATGGTAAATTATTGAATTGCAATCACAGATCTGATAGCCATGGGTAGATTATGGCTTTAGGAGAAATTGTGGAAACAGGATCACTTCTCTCAATGAGATTCTCTGTTAGGATTTCCTCGATTTAGATTTTGTTCATGATGAGCAATGTTCGCTGGAGGAACCAGATTTTGAGTCACAATAAAAATGCATTATAAAGTACAATATAAACAGAAACCTCATGTGACCAAATGGCAGAACTGACACAGGCATGTAAAACACGTGGAAACACAATCATTTTAAAGAGTAACTTGGTATGGTCATGAAATATAGCTTTCAGAAGGATGCCTTTAAAAATCTTTAAATTGTCACGTACACCTGAAATGAGACATTATAGTTCTTGAAACCTAGTGATTTTATATGTGGGCTATCATTTTTAGCTATGTTCAAAAAGTTCTGCATTAATGTGATCTTTAACAACACTATACAGCGTTCTTCATACTTGGCACTCCATTGTTGAAGCATTGCGAAAATTGGAGAAGATGGAGGTTAGTGTGGTTTCCATTGAGCTTGGATTTGTGCTTCTGTCAAGGTGCTTGTTAGCAAAAGCATTAGCTGTTACTTCCCTGTTACTTCTATTTTTAGCCATACAGCAAAATTAGTTACTTCTTAACATGTGTCCTGCTGTGAGTACTGAGGAACTGTAGGCATCTAGCCTCTTTATACCTGAACAGCCCTTTGGTGGCAAACAGTGCATCACAGAGTGTCTCTCTCATAGACGTCTTTCCTTTACATATCATCCACAGTTTTAATGATGCTCCGACAATACTGCATGAATTATTAATCACTCTGTGTGTGTGTGTGTGTGTGTGTGTATGCGTGTGTGTGTGTATATGTATATATAGTTAGGACAGTGAGTTATCACTTTTGATGGCAATTCCAGGTCCATAATTGACTCATAATACAAACTTGATCAAATGTTTATGATTCCATAAGTTAGTGTTCTAAAACATGTCATGTGCTGTAGGACAGTTTCACTACAATGGTATAACTACATTCAGACCATGTGACCTATTGCACAGGAAGTGGCTAGGCACCAGGAAGCAGCAATACTGTAACAAAGTCAGCAAAGAACTAGTTAACAAATCTTACCATCCACAACTTCAAACAGAATGAACACTAGAAGATGTGGTTGAATGTTATCTTAGAACATGGAAATCACTTGTATGCTGTATTTTTTTATTGTGTTTGAAGGTTTGATGGAGTGAAGAGGCTCCATCGACCTGTAATCCTGCCTCCCGGTTTTAGAGGGCTCATCTCGCAATGCAGAACTTGCTCTTCTACCATAAAAGGGATGACAGTGGCCATCTTGGTGAAGGGCAAACCAGCACTTCCTAAAGCTCTCTAGGCAGCTCTATTTAAGAGTAGCAGATTTGAACTGAATTAGTTTAGACTGCTCTGATTTGATACTACTAAATTGGAGACAGATTTATAGGAAGACAACTGGCCTTTTTTCTCCAGGGCTAACACCTGGGGTTTGTACCTTGGACAGCTGTCTCTGAATACTTTACACCCTCTCCAGGTTGTCCCTAGGTCACTCTTCCACAGAAGG
This sequence comes from Polyodon spathula, assembly GCF_017654505.1. Lineage (NCBI taxonomy): Eukaryota > Metazoa > Chordata > Actinopteri > Acipenseriformes > Polyodontidae > Polyodon > Polyodon spathula. The sequence goes on from NC_054545.1 coordinate 13,472,225, forward strand.
GTCTATGGATGATAGTTGTTAATTTGTTTATAATATTTCCTTCTTTGTTTACAGCTGTGAGGAGCTGCAGGATACTGATTTGGAACTGCATTTGGACAACTCATCCTTTTATGACCAGTTTGCCATTGCACAGGTTGGTTGGCTGTACTAAACAATTGTATACACTGTAAGATAACAGGGTAGCATGAAAACTCTTGCTTTTTAATATTCAATGCACAAACTGTCTTGTGTACTGCTGATGCATTCCACTCCAATTCCAGTACCAGCTAGAAAATTAATTACTGATTTAATGCGAAAATCTACAAAATGGTACTCCTAGTCCCAGTCTCCTCATAATGAAAAATGGGTTAAAAAACAATATCTTAGCAAATTAATGAAATCCTAGTATCTATCTTGTCCTAGAATTTGAACTCCTTACCAGCTCGCTCTAAAGAGCTTTCTGATATATTTGCTCATAATGATAACTCACTGCTAAACCTACTAAGCACCATTTCATACACATGTCTCATCTGTGTTCAGAGTACTGATCAGCCACTTCATAACCATATTGTATTAAAACTATTGTCAATAGCCTCAATTCACTAGTAGTAGGCCTACATGCGCAAGTATTACTTTTAGATTGTAGTACATTATTAGTTTGTAATTTAAATGATCTTTTTGGTGTTTTTATATTCAGTGTGGACAATTATGTCAGGACTGTACCTGTAGCATTCTTTGTTTATTCTGTTGGTTGCTCTAGAGGCTGTACTGAATTCTGTCAAGGTAGCTTCAAACACTTTTGAATGTATACCAGACAGCAAATCAAAATGTGAGATTTTCATCAGCTATGATCCAGTAATTATTCAATAGTTCTGGACAAACCTCACAACACAGACATTTGAGTTTAAGGAAAAATGTTATTGATGATTATGTGATGTATGAAAGAAACAATTTGGCATCAAATCTGCTTGGTTTGAGGGTCCACCACCTGGCTGTCTGGACGAGGCAGGTGACCCCCATAATAGATTGTATCTAGAGAAGCTATTGAGGTGGAGATGGGGAGGCGAATGGATGCAAATCAATCAAACACAAGAGAGGGGGGAGTTACAAGGGTATTTATATGTTTTTGACAGGTTACATTGAGATGACTAAATGTGTAGGGGCCCTCCCTCCTCCCTAACTTTAGTTAACTTCATATTGTTAAGTTTATTGTATACTGTTAGTTTATGTGCCTGTACAGTTTGTCTGATGCAGTCTGTAACACATTAGTCCCTGATTCTGAAACCATACATTTAAAAACTTATCATCTTCATTTTTTCTAAGTTCCAAGTGCACTCACTGCATCACTTATTATGTTTTTTTTTCAGTTTGGACTGTGGGCTGCTTGGTTGACGTGGCTGGGAATCACTATCCTGTCTTTCCTGAAAGTCTACCACAATTACCGACAGGAAGACCTGCTGGATAGCCTGATCCATGAGAAGGAGCTTCTGCTGAGGAGGTCTTCCAGACGAGGATCAGATCTGGATGACAAGAGTGGCATGATCTAATGTCCATCTCTTTGGAGTTCCATGCTATTTCCATACTTCCTTTGAATTGCCTGTGGTTCTCCCTGCCATAGTTATTTACATATTTGAGCACAATTAGGTCTATTCCAGGCTGGTTTGGAGTGTAATCTGAACCTTGAAGGGTAACATAATATAATACCATAATACCATAACATAATTGAACCTCAGAAGAACCATTAGCCAATCACATAATTGCCAGCAATGGTAAGAGATTGGGAGAACATTGGTAATGAAAAGGTTTGGATGTATGTCAGCATGGACACTATGTTACCAGTACCCCTTAGTACAAAACCATTGCATTGCCATTGTAGATCATTTTGTAAGGAAGCACATTTTTACAGACAGCAAATACTTATTTGAGCATGGCTCTGCAGTGAGAGCAGCTCTCAATAAGATAGAACTGCTCCATCACACCTTTGTTGCTCCGAGACAAATATCACTGAAAGTACCATGTTAAGAACTCAGTTTTCACACGGGAATGGATGGAAGTCATTTATTACTAAACAAATTATTTAAAAAAAAGTTTGAATGCCTAAGCATGGTTTTACAGACACTGGTTAACACTAATCTTGGACTATCCAGTTTATCCTTTACTCACTTATCCCTTGACTAACTCGGTCATTGACAATTCATCTTTTGAGGCACCATTTCCCTCCACGTCAGGTGATCTTTAGTGACTTGGAGAAGTTCTTACTGCGATTTCCCCATAGGGGTGCTCTGGACTCTGCTGCTCTCTGCTTACTGCTGCTAGTAAATGCTCAAGGGATCTAATCATTGCAGTTACTTCTTTAACAGAGCTGTTCATTTAACAGAGCTGTTCATTTTATGTGTGGATTATGCTATCAGAAGAATTCTTCTGATACTTTTGAAGTCAAAAGCTTCATTTCTTAATTCTCTTGTTGCTGTTAGAGTCCAGGTTTCCTATCCGTACAGGGCTGTTGAGAACACAATCGTTCTAAGAAGTTTTATCTTGGATGCCCTTGAAATGTTCTTGTCTTTCCAGATTAGGTCAAGTTTTGCTACTGCTGCTATTGTGAGGGCAAATCTACTTTAGATTTCTGTTTCAGATTTCCCATCTTTTGTGGTGGAGGCTGCGAGGTATTTGAATGAGTCCATGTGCAAACTTCTTGTTCTGCATCAGAATGATCCAGTGGTTGTTATTATTTTTTTGCTGAGGTTAAGCTTCTTTATCTTTATCTTCTTTATAATGCTTCTTGCTATATATAATCACATGCTTTATTGAAGTCTGTGAAGTTGTGACGTAGTTCCTTTTGGTGGTCTATGTGTTTTTCATTCAGTATTCTCAAGTTGAAGATTGCTTCTTCCAGTCCTGAAACCTGCTTGCTCTTCTACAAGTAATGAAGCTTAGTAGTACTTTGCTTGGGTGACTGATTAGGCTGATGTGGTGGTGTGGTGGTTTTTGCACTGGTTCCCTTTCTTGGGCATTGGGATCACAGTAGATCGTGCCTATAGGGTTAGCCCCCTCCCTGACTTCAAGGCAGTGTTGCATATTTTATGAAGTATGTCAATAGTGACATCTCCCCCATCTTTCAGCAGTTCTGCAGCTATGCTGTCTATTCCTGCTGACCCACCAAGTATGGATAAATCTTTAGGTAATTATTGCTAATCGGGGTCTGTAAAACCAGACTTTAATATAAACAAGTGGTACAGTTTAAAAGTTGTGCATAAATGATAGCCAGGGTATGGGAGTGCATTACATACTCTATATATCAAAAGAATTCCAAACAGTTGGCCATTGAACTTAATGCCAGTGAAGGCAATGGAAATGGAAGTTTGTAAACAACAAAACTCGATAAAATGCTTTGTAGTTGGCTGGACCTTACATGCAATACATGCCACCCTTTCTGTGTTACATGCTTTGGTTGCCAAACATTTTTCATGCTGTGTACTTTAATGGAAGCAATGTTGTATGTACAAAGTTGAGAGTGGAGTGTGTTCATGCCTAATTCTGTTAGCATTGCAAGCATGCACTGTTAATTAGTTTTGTCTCATGTATTGCATAGATTTGAGCAGATTTGTAACCTAATGCTTTGATAGATTATTGCTATGGATTTTGGTCTGCTTCATTAATGCTATCATCTTAAACCTCTATGTTCCAATTAGCTGATGTCCATTCTTAAAGAAATGTAGATAAGGAAAAGATATATTTAGAGGCAGGGTAGCTGGTTTATTGGCAATGTCTTATATCTTGGTTGCATTATCTGTTATGCAGCAGTCTCCACAAACTTGTATTTTATTATGGCCCAGTTCCCCAATTTCTAAACCTCAATAAAAAATATGAAAAAGGAAATGTTTAAAACTATACCAAACACTCCCAGAACACAAAATGACAGAGCAAATCAAGTGCGAATCCAAAATTACCTTTAAAACTAAAAAAAAAAGCAATTAGAAAGGGATTTGCCAATTATTTTACAAAGAAAAAAATTGCATTTGCAATGTTTTTGCATTCATTTCCATCAAAATCACAACTTTTCAAATGATGCACTATGTTTGCTAGTTTGTATCTAGAGGCAGAATTGGCCACCACCACTTCAGTCTGGCTGTGTACAATTGTGTGCGGTTTACTTAAATCAGTGTTACTTGTAATATGCACTTTAAAAGACCAATAGACCTTGTTAAACTTGCTGTGGATTTTGTGTTTCTGCAAAAGTCTAACTGTTGAGCACAAGTGTAGGTACTGAAGTGTTCTTTCAATATGTGTACAGTACTTGTATCCTTGTGAACAGCTGTTGCATTGTATTGCTTAAACCTCTTAAAGCAAGGCTTCCAAGTATTGTGCTAGTAACAGTATTAATTGCAACTCAGTATGGAAAGGCAATTTGTAATGGATGATTAAAAGTGTTTTGTGTCTTATTATTGCTCTCTAATTAAAAGCATAGATATGAATTTATATAGTTGTTGGCATTATATGTCAGTGTTCTCGTTCAGACTTTACTGTCTGCCCAGGTCTACCACACACACAGTAGTATTAGGGGGGCTGTAGTGGGAAGCAAGGCTCATCTGTAAACATTTTTGCTTGTTTATTATTTAAGTTTTCTAAAAACATGGGGCCAAATATTCAAATGCCTTGCGTGTGTTGTGTGATGAATAATCCCACCACGAGCTAAATTCAAAGGTTAATTTGCTTGCAAATCACTATGTTGCATGGAAATCACTTAAGACTTGATACACTCCTCTTAATTATTATGCAGGAAGTATTTTTTAGATTTTACTTAGATTTCAAAACATTCGCAACGCAAGTAGAACCTTTTTTTTTGCACCATGAATTCTCTACATAAGAAAACATCGGAATCTAAATTAACCAGCTACATCATTACTGCAATTTTTTTTTTGAAATTATTGAATGACATTTACCTTACAGGTATGTCACTGTCAGAGTGTGTATATTATAAGATATATATATATATATATATATATATATATATTATATATATATATATATTATATATATACTATATTTGAGGACGAATGCCTAATAAACCAAAAAGTTTGTTAAACAATTAATCACTTTTGACAGATTAACATTTATGATCAAAAGACATAATCTCTATAGAAAAAAGTGGTTTAAAAATAGATAAATGAACATGAATTAAAGCTATATACACAATTTTAAATTAAAATACAAGTAGTACGAATGCATTTCAACAGAATCTGAAACTCAGAAGCAGATTAGATCTTATTTTCTTACATTTTTCCTTCTAAGTCATAATTTTATGCAAATGCAAATCCAGTATTTGTTTATAGCATACAAAGACAAACAAAACAATTACATTTGGTTGTTTAATAGTGTAACAGCCTCTCAAGCTTATTCAGCTTGGTGGTAGTAGCTTACAAAAATAATTACAGAAATTTTACCATCCATTATAGGTGAAGTTTTGAAAGAAACGTGTTATAGTAAATACATTTTTTTTTATAACAGGTACATAATTTTAAATAACAGATTATTATGTTCATATAGTTTTTCTTAAATTATTTCTCACTCCTAAAATTCCTGGTGATGCAAAATTTGTGGCCATAGCTGTACACAAGGTTACAGAAATTTCTCAGTTTGCTTGCCTAAATGTGTTTCAGCGTCACCTCCTATGTTATATCACCTTAACTCAGGGTCAAAGCATGTTACTGGCTGCAAAGCAGAAGAAACTGGTTAGTTAATGACTGGAAAGAAGGCATTGAAGGAGTAGAGACAATTTCACTCTCCAAGTCAAATGACCAAGGAGATATGCACACGACACAAGTAACACATAGATTTCATTAACCTAGTGTAGCACTAGAGGTCTTAAAATAAAACAAAAATATTTCTTTAAAACCCACATCTTTTGAGACTGACTGATAAAATATATTTAGTGCGTGGAAGTCTGTAACAGGTAAGATTTATTGAGTTTAATAGAATCCGCACTCAGGTGCTCATTCATGACCTCAGTACACAATGGGTGGTATCTTTCACACCAGGTTCACAACTTCATCAGATTGGTTAGTGAGCAAGTATTGCATATGAGCCTTCTACCTAAAGCCTTCTCTACTGCAGTCTGCACCCACTGACCTTTTGGTCCTTCTGCTCAGTTGATAAAGACAATCAGTAACTGAATGCTACAAAACAAGTCTGGATGCCATTCTCTCTAGAAAAATCTAACATAATAAGATAAAAAAAAAGGAAAACAAAAATAATTCACTAAAAATATTTACATTGCCATGGTTACTACATTATACTTTGAATACCCTTTACACAGTTTATTATACTTAAGAAATGCTTTTTTAATTTTTTTTTTTTAATTGGTTTTCTGAAACAGCAGAAGAATTTCGAAATGTCCTGAAACATAAATTAAGTCGTTTTAAGCAAACCTTTTATTTCCTGAAGCCTGGCTTTATGAGAAAAGCCAGAGGCAAGGAGCATGGAAAGTCTCACATTTCATTTTTCACGCTCTTGCTTTCATTGCCTTGTGAGCCATGTTCAATAACCCCAGAGGATTTGCTTCATCTGAAGAAAATAGACAATTAAAACAGACTCCAATTCTTCACACACTTTCAAGGGTCTCCTCTTGTCAGTGCAGTATAGTACGACTCCCAGCACAGACAGTAAAATGAAGATGCAAGCCAGCAGGGCAAAGTGTGTTCTATTGGTCGATTGCTCATAAGCTGAAAGGAAATGATTGCCAATAAATAAGCAAGAAATATACTATAACATCAGAAGCTTATACAGTGTTTCCCCTGTACTCCATGTCTGGGAAACAGTTATATCACTTTTATATAGTCTAAATAGCACATCAATTACATTGGGTATGCGTCTGTTAGAAAACACCAAATTTGGCCCACTCTGCTTCCATGACATAAAGGGTTAAGTTGGAACAAACAGGGCTTGAAATACAGCATAGCAATCTTAAGTGCAGCTTTCGTAATTATCATTGTCATTGAAAAGAACAATAGTTTTCAAGAAGCTCCTTCTATGTTGTTGCCAAAATAACCAGAGCTCCCAGCAATATGTTTACATTAAACCCACAGTTAAAAATATAAAAAAACAAAGTCAGATAGACACAGGTTTCAGCTAGTGCCTTCTTCAGTGTAATAATTAGGAACTGTAGGTGGTTATATTTTAGGAAGTGATGGCTCATCCTTGTGAGAGTTATATGTAGACAGCACCAACATTGTGATTAGTCTGCTAATGGTGGGTGATCAGGAGAGGGTAAGAGGTGTGAGGTATGTGGGAAAACATACAGAATCTTACAAAAGTAACTTTAGGAAAGAAAACTCCTAAAAATAGTTATAAAACAGTACAATAAAAACGACACTAGCTGAAACGCTTGTCTACTTGCCTCATTTTGAGTGTTGTGAAGTTATGAATGAAGAACAACACAAGCATCTAGAACACTGCAGAGTTAACTCTGTGAGACTAATCACTGTAGACTACAACTGCACACAAGACATTATGTAGCCGAAGCAAAAAAAAAAAAAATGAAAAAAATGCTTGTAATGGGGTACAAATAACCAATAGACTAAAACAGCTCCATTTCAGAAAATATAAGATGCATTCCTCCCAGGAGAATAAAGAACAAATGAATATCTAAAACTGACACTGCACATTTTCAGGGTGGGTTTAATAAAGTGTGTCCTGTTTTTATTAGATATCTGAGGTGTTGGCTATTACTACTTTTAATTTAACAGCTTTACATTAGTTAGTTTTAATGTTCGTGTAATGCGCTAATCAAAGGGGTAAATAATAGTTTTAAAGAATGGAATTTTTCTGTAGTTCCACAGTTAAGGCCTCAACAAACCAACACAGCAGGAAATGGTTATTTCCAGGAATGGGTTTTAACTTCTAGAAATATAATTCATAATGTGTGAAAAAAGATGTAGATGACACATTGAAACAAGCAGTAGACAAATCAATTAACTGTCAGTAGCCTCAAATGCCATTTGAAATGATTTCTAATGTTTTTTTTGCAATTGTTCTGAGTGGTTTTATGTTCTGTTAATGCAATATTTATGTATATATGCTTTTGTCTGTCTTTGATCCTGCTTAGAGTGTGCTAAATGCCATCCACTGAATATAACATGCCAAGGTTATGCTAGGACAATGCAAGGGCTGCATGTATTACACAAGTAATTTGAAAGATTTTAATTTTGAACACATTGCTTTAATCCCTCCTTATCCTTCTATCACCCTTGCATAGTTCTTGCTTTAAACTTATTTGCTTTATCCTAGTACAATCCTTGAATTGATACTGATATGGGAAGTTCACATTATTACAGTATTGGAATGGATGGAGGAAGTCTGTTTAATATATAATTCTGTGTGTATCCTATCATAATCCTTGTGGTTTTTGTTTTTGGTATGGATTTTAACTCTGTTGGCCCCATCAACTAAATATTGAAGCAGTCAATGTACCCAGAATGAATGCAAACATCATACACATGGAAATGCAAAAATATCTATCAAAATGGCATTTGAAGAAAAAACAGTCATGAAATTCATCATAATATTTCATATATGCCTTTTCTGTAATACATTTCTAAGTAGTCAAGCGTTGAGCTTATGCCTTTCTAAGAGTTTATGACTGAGTGTTGCTACAGCTGTTAATGTAAGGTGTGTGTATTGTTTATTTATTTATTTATTTATTTATTTATTAACATTTTGACCACTTTTTTAAACTTTTAAATTGCATTCCCTGCCTCAAAATGGCTTCCCATGTACCCACATGGACTTCTCAGAACTTAATTTCCCATCATCCTTCTGCTCACTGGTAAATCCATCTCAGTTACATATGTGAGCAGGAGGATGATGGGAAATGTAGTTCTGAGAGGTCCATGCGGGTACATGGGAGGACATCTTGAGGCAGGGAAAGCGGTCAAAATGTAAAAAGAAAAAATAAATAAATAAAAAAAAAAATAAATAAATAAATAAATAATAATTTAAACAATACACACACCTTACGTAAACAGTTGTAGCAACACATGGGAACACGTAACACAATAAAATAAATAGGTCCTTATGTACCCTTTAAGTTGTGGAACTGAACTGTGTATTCTCAATTCAATTTTATTAAACCACTTGCTCTGCTGATACACACATCAAAAATGCAATGCTTTGCTGTGATTCTAAGAGACTACAAACCTGATTCTACAGCTAAATCAACCTATTGCCCCTTTTAATTCTAAACTAGACGAACTCACTTGCACTTGTCTTTGGTTTCATGCAACCTTCACCAACAGTAATTTAATGTTCTTGAAGGAAATGCTAAACTTTTATAATTCATCTACCTCAGAGTGTAAACTAAATAGTTTAACATTTATTATTTGACTGTCTTTTTAAAGTATCTGGAACCAAAACCTGTGTGTTCAGTTTTATTTAGAAAGCCTTGTCACTATTCAAAAAGTCCCACTTCAAGTCTTCTTGCCGCTATATCAACTTGCGGGCTAGAGAGGGATGCAACAGACTATCTTACAGAAGTGAATAGTTGAAGCGAGCTCTTCAGACTCTGCTGTAGCAAGATTTAGGCGAGGTTAGGAAACTTGTCAGACTGTGGTTGTTTCACAAGCTTCCAGCTGAAGCAAAAAGGTGACCACAAAACCCCATCTTGAGCTTGCATGAAATTCCTGTAACCCTTTTGTTAGCCTCACAAAGCAAAATAAAATGTAAATAAAGAGATTAATTGTAATATATTAAAACTACATTTGTATTCTTAATAATGCCACTTGTTAACTTTTGAAGCACATCTTTAGAAGTAGACTGTTTTGGAGTATTTACCTAACTTTAGAATAGATGGTGTGCTTGGTAAAGCATGCTGGGGTACTTGTACTATACAAGTGAATGTGTACATATAATATTGTATAGTACACTGAAAATGACATAACAGTTAGTGGTGAGATAAATTTGTACTGTAATGCTACTCTACATTCTTAGACTATCAATTCCACTTACCTAGTAAACAATCATAGTAAGGAATGTCTGAAATTAAGATAGATAAAGGAATTTTAAGACTTGCAAGCAACCATAGAATGCATTTCATGTGTCTTCAAAATATTAATCCATGTTTAATATTTCAAGACAAACAGACATATTTTCATGACTGTGCAAAGCTTGTTGTTAATACATTCTGACAGTAAAATAATAAGTGCATATTCAAACACGGAAAATACTTTGTAATAAATGACTTCCAGTTATCATGATTAAAAAACGTACTGCTATTATTCTGTAGAAGAGAGAACAAATTCTCCCACTCAGAAAACATAAAAAATTACCTGGCAGTTTAGTAAATGCTAAGTTTTGAAATCTAGCCACAATGTTTTTAGGCAAGTGAGAAAAATGTTCAGTATATTGTTGAATGTTGAACATATACACTACAGTATGGTACAGTACTAAACATAATTTACTACAGTGCTCTCTCTTTAAATACTCTAGTTGGGAGCCATACAGTAGATAAAATAATGTTCTATTTTCATTCCGTCTGATAACGAGAATGCAAGTGCAAGTTAAATGGCATTATAGGGACAATGGGAGCTCTGACTGTATTAGTTTGGTATTATAAAGGGTACCCTCTTGCATGGAGCTACTGTATTGTAACTGGAACAGAAATATTAAAAAAGAAGAAAACAAATTAAGTACAAGGCTAATTTAGTTAATTAAAAACACCAACTCTACACAATACACACTTTTATCGCTGACAGGCCCTGTACAAGCTGTATTCTGCTTTGTAGGTGAAAATAATGAAACCAAAGGTATTTTCAACAGTCACCTTGTGAATACATTGAGCCAGCTAGTTAACTAAGAAATGTGAGTGAAGACTACACGTGACTCTTAGCACTTCAAATGCTATGACCTCTGGTGAACACACTCATACATACCATGTACAATGATCTCAGGCTCCCTGAACCGGACCCTTCGGTCTGACTTCTTTCTGTGCGTGAACTCGTTCTCAGAGCAGCTGAAGCTTGACCTCTTCCTCAGTATAGAGGTGAGACACTTACATGTTGTGACCTGATAAAGGACAGACAGTCAGTTCCTAATTGTATACTGTAATTGCCCAGTTAATAGCTAACATCTAATTATGTAAGAAAAAGAACAGCCACTATCTGTCCTATGCAATCTTATACAAATGAAAGTCTCAAACTGCATATGTCATCATAAACAAATTTGTTTTTAGTTTTTAATGACATTACTGCCCTCCAAAGCAGACTTTAATGCCAGAAAACTAACATTGTCTATGGTAAGCTGCCCTTGCCTTCACAAGGAACACTTAACTGGGGTCAATGTAAATGATCTAGTGGGTATAGTAATGGGTATATAGTAATTGATAGTACATTAGATTAGTTTACTAGTCTTCTTTTATGAGTGATGTACTACTAGGGCATTCTGCAGTTCTGAGTTCAGTGATCTTCCCTATAACTGTCTACAGGTCTGCATTGTCTGCAATAATGCCTGTTAAAAGCTGCCTAAAAGCATCAGAAACAAACCTTATTTAAAAACAGACTACTACATAACATACACATATACTGTACATATACGGTAGTTTATATCTTTGTTTTTAAATCTTTATTTAGAATGTTCCCTAATCATGACAAATCTCCAGGTAGCTCCACAAGTGAAGGTTCAATGGGCATCCTCCAATCCCATGACTGAGCCTACCTCCTCTTTTACACCCAGGAATTGATAGCAGATGTTGACGAGCTACTGGCGGACAAAGGCCAGCCATATAGGTGTCTGCATGAGCTAACAATGCACCTGGCAAGTCAGGTCCGCAGCAACGTGATGAGGAGAAACAGCCCCTGTGGGCTTTGCCTGCCTAACCCACAGGCGTGCCAGAGCCAATGCGAAAACTGGCGACCTTGCACAGCTGAGACACAAACCTGTGCCTCCCCCCTCCCTGACTCTGTGACATACCCTGCGCAACATTTGAGAGACTCTAGAACCCCCAGTAGCTTAAAACTTAGTGTAAGATACCTTCTCTTTACTGTTTGTTGAGGAAAGCAGCAGATCCTTCTTATGCAGTCTCTTCCTGTCTTGGCAGACCTCTGTCTTTGCTAAAGGCACACCATTTAAAACTTTACTGAATGAGTCGGCAGGTGAGAAAGTCTTCGACAGCGCAGAGGTATACTGTCCTATTGTATATGAGAAAGCAAAGAATATCATCAATCTACAGTAAACTTTTATTTTGAAAACTGTAATGAAGATGAAACTTGAAATCACCTATACCCATACTGTAGGTCATATATAATCTGTCTACAGATCAGAAGGATTAGGGTTTACGTGTTACATAGAGGATACTCAATGAAGGTTCATGAGGGTATTGTAGTTTTTCTAAGAATAAGGATGGCTGCATTAGCATATTGTATCAGCAAGGGGTCATAATTTGGATGAATGTAATATAAATTATATATATATATATATATATATATATATATATATATATATATATATATATATATATATATATATATATATATATATAAGTCAGTCCTGCTAGGTTCCAATGGCAACAGACCAAGATCAAATCAGTTTGAATGGAGACCAAGTTATGTCCAACTTGTTCTAATGGTGGTGGCTGAAAAAAAAAGGACAGCTGTCAATTAAACATGCTATTGTGATAATAGCAAAGGTAGGAATGATACCAGAAAACATATCAGGCCATCTTTGACCCTTGCGTAAAAAAAAGGCCAACAAGATGCTCAGATACATTGTGAAAAGTGTTGAATTTAAATCAGAGGAAGTAATGTTAAAACTGTACAATGCAATAGTAAGACCTCATCTTGAATATTGTGTTCAGTTCTGGTCACCTCACTATAAAAAAGATATTGCTGCTCTAGAAAGAGTGCAAAGAAGAGCAACCAGAATTATTCCGGGTTTAAAAATGTCATATGCACACAAGCTAAAACAATTGAATCTGTTCAGTCTTGAACAAAGAAGACTACGCGGCGACCTAATTCAAGCATTCAAAATACTAAAAGGTATTGACAATGTCGACCCAAGGGACTTTTTCGGCCACAAATGGAGATTAGACAGAGGGGCATTCAGAACAGAAAATAGGAGGCACTTTTTTACACAGAGAATTGTGAAGGTCTGGAATCAACTCCCCAGTAATGTTGTTGAAGCTGACACCCTGGGATCCTTCAAGAAGCTGCTTGATGAGATTCTGGGATCAATAAGCTACTAACAACCAAACGAGCAAGATGGGCCGAATGGCCTCCTCTTGTTTGTAAACTTTCTTCTGTTCTTCTTATGTTCTTATGTTCTTCTTTCTTAACTTTTTGGACCATAGACTTCAAATGGGACTGGTGGCAGCCTGTCTAATATTGGACCAAGAAACGATTAGACTGGCTTCATGGTTCAAGTGTGGCAACAGAAGCCTGACTTGTTTATCTATCTCCATTCCTGCAACATCTTTTTTAAACATTGGAACTCCTAAAGTAGTTAGTCAGCAACAGCTGTAGCAGTAATATGTACTTTTGTTGACCTGTAATAGTGTTGAGACCCAACAGAAAGCAATACATTTAGAATCACAAAGACAACAGTCAAACCTCTTGACCAGACCAGGTGCTGCTGTCTACCTCTATAAGGAAATACAATCCACCTATTTGTCCCCTGATCTTATTTTTTTTTCTCTCAAATTTAGAGTGACCGTTTTTTTTTTTTTTACTTATCCCCCCCCCCCCCCAATTTGAAATGTCAGAATAGCTTTTATGTTGAGCAGTCCAGAACAGAGGTGGATGGGCTAGTGTTCCATTCTGAATATGCTTGGTATCTGAACAGTTGGGTTTGAGAAAAAAGGTCCCTGCTGGTTTCCCATCCCCCACCCTGGGAGCATCAGAGCCAATGTGATCCCCCCCTTTGGAGTCCCCAGCAAAGTTTGGTGTCTTTCTACAACACAGATGTGAACCGGCGCCATCCAAGCCGTGTGACTCATCCTGCGCTTCCAGTGGCAATGCTTTAACTGGATGAGCCACTCGAGGACCCTGTCCCCTGATCTGACATCTTCTTATTCAATACTTTGAATAATTCTGCCTGCCCTCGGTAACAGCTGCCTCTGCAGCCAACAGAACATGTACAGTCTTGTTATTATTAACACAAGGTGTGAACACCACAGGAAAACATGTAGCTTTCCGCTCTATTTCCACTAGCACATGCAATGCTTAGAATGAGCTGAGAGATGTGGATAGACATTAGACACCTTTGCCGACAGGGTTCTGAGTCAAACATAGCAACTCACCTCACTGATAAGCTTCCTGTGCCAGGTCTGATGAGCATAAACAGTGTCTTCTATACAATCAGATAGACAACTTAAACTAATTTAACCGAGCCTGAAAGCAAACTACATTTAGTGGTTATAATTATAAGAATATGGAAACAATATTTATAAATTTGACATTCTGAGTAAAGCCTGTCACACATTTAAATGTAATACAAGATTCATTATATGCCTGATTCTGTTTCAAAGGTTGTGAGGATCTGGCTCAAGCCTGGTTTTAGGTTTGATTTTTAAAGAAACTTCATTGTCAATGTCTTCAATTATATCTTAACAATGCAAACACATTTCTTACCTGAATATTCTGTCTTTCCTATTTCTGCATAGACAGAGGCCAGGAGCTCCAGACTCCTTGTAGTAATGGGATGGTCATTGCCAAAAGCCTTCTGCCGAATTTTAGTTGCCTAAGCCATAAAAAAAACAAAAAAACAAATGATGACGTTCAGTTAATGAAAACTTACCATGTTTCATTCACCATTCATCAAAGTGTGACTGACAACAATAAAAACATAATATGTACATATCTACCTGTTCTCTCTGTATAGATATAAGAAGGGCAGTGACAATAGTATAGAACACCCTCACCTTTTAAAACCTAATAAAGGTTTAGCCCAGTAAATCGACATGTTAGCATTGCAGTTTTCCCATGGTTAAATTATGCATTTACCATAGTTTACCATGCTTTTTAATATGCTTTACCAGATCTCTGGGCTTTACAATGCTCAACTTTGCTTTACCATTCTTTCACTGTGCTTTATATTATTCTACCATGCTTTTACTATGAGAAATGTTTACAAGGTAAGGAGGGACAATTATAGTATGAAGAAATGAAGATGAACGGATACCCACCTTTCCACTGTATTCTAAAGCAAGATGAGGTCTGGAAACAGAAATAAAAGATAATCTTAGTTTATTCTGGCACTGATCTGACCAACATTATCCTCATATATGATCCACTTTCTCCTCATTCAAGTGATATTCAATACGTGATTACGTTTACCTCGTCAAAAGATTGAAAGCAAAAGTTTGTTTTTGTGAACAACAGCAAGATTTCGGCTTTTAATTTCTTCTTTGAATCATAAACTAATTGATGAGAATGAATGGCTTTTTTTGTGAGGTTTGGTGCTTTATACACTCATCTACAGTATTTTGAGGGTGATATATCACGCCTCTGTTAAATTTCTTGGTTAAGCTGTTAACCAGTTAAACAAATTGCCTAAACTAATGACTTTTTAAATAGTCAGATTCCTGAATTATTATAAGAAATTATATGGCCCTTCAGTAAAGGCCACTATTAAAGAGAAAAGGTTTTGGAACAGGGTTCCAAAAAAATATAGCGTTACACGTCCCCATGTGTTACTACAACTGTTTAAATAATGTACCTGTAATTTTTCTTTTCATTGTTAACATCCTGACAACTTTTTAAACTTATAATTTTAAAGTCTGTTTCAAAGCTTGTTTAAAAATGGAACTCTACTGCACTGGGGTTTGAGAGCTGTCCTCTAAACCACTGCAGGATTTAAAACAACAAGTACTCTGGCTTATCTGTTCCTTACCACATCATGGATCCAATAACCCTTACAGAACAAAAACACACAGCTCTCCTAGGCTATCATTGGGCATATGTGTATTTAGTGATATTCGTGCAAGGTCAGAGCTTAGAACAGGCATGTTTGTTTCCAACACTTGATCTGAACTTGACAGTTTCTGTCAGCATGTGAGCAATGGCTGCAGGCCCATTAACCTCCTCAAAGCAGATGGGCATGTATGCAATGTCTAGCTCCTCTCTCATGCAAGTATGACTAACAATCAAAAACAACTCAATTTCTACCAAGATTTAACTTTAACAAAAGGTTCCCAAGTTATTTGTTAATTAATGTTAACAATATACACTGTCTTGCCAAATTTACCAAGTACTCCAGCTGGTTTATGGTGCTTAGGTAGTGTGACATTTGTTGTCCAGACCACCTGCTTACTAAATATCGTAAAACCCTTCAACAGATAACCATACCATCTTCAAAAATAGGCACAATATTTTAATAAGCTTACATACACTGCCAGGCCATTTCTACCTATTATTGGGTAGGGCAATTCTCTATGATCACAGCTATGATACAGAGCATCATAGACTCCACAAGGTTCTGGAAGGTGTCTTGGAGCATGATAATCCATTCAGTCATTGATATTTCACATAGGTAGAGGATAGTGAAGACGAATGCACAGTTAAAGTTCATCCCAAACATCCTCAGTTGGACTGAGATCTGGGGATTGTGGTGGACATGTAGGAAGCCAGAAGTTTTGCTTTTTAAACCACTTGCACACAATTCTGTCACGGTGGATGGAGGAATTATCATCTTAAAGTAGTTTTGACGATCAGGATACAAATGAAACATTGTTTGGCGAACTTGGTCCGCAACGATGCTTAAGTAAACTATAACAGCTTTATCATGGTACAGGGATCACATGTCACACAACATGACCAACCTAATTTGCATCTCTGTATCAGGGCTATGCCAAATCCATTCAGAAAGACAGCTCCTAATAAAGTGACCAGGCAGTGTAGCTCACAATTGCTGTAGCACCTTACTTTATCCATTTATCTGGGTGTTTATTTTTTATCCCACAAAAAATGTGTTTCTGCAATGACGACTGTCAAGACAAAGTCCATGATACAAATCATTCAAGACAAAATGTGTAGTTTCATATGTACATTGTCAACAATCAAAACAACAGAATTGAACAAATAGTTTTATTAAAACAACACTTGATGGTGGTGCTTGATTCATGCAGGATTCATTGAGATAAGATTAATAGCATTGCCAACACAGTGTAACAGAAACCTGCAGAGCAAGCAACGCGGGTGGATTAGTGAACATACTTGTTGGCACCAATACAATGTCATGTCATCCCTCTGTAAATCTTTATGACATGGCATTTGTTGGGCAACAACTGCTTGTATATCTGCATGTGTTTTTTTTTCAAAGTAACGTGATACCACAAGCATGATTGGCTTTAGGTGGATGTACATGACTGATGCTGCCTAAGAGACTTGTGGAATTCAATGTACAGTGTATGGAGGTTCATGATAACAAGCTCTGACCCATAGCGTAGCTTCCTAGTAATTTGTGTGACGAAGAGTCTGAAGTACACAATCTTGACAGCACATAAAATTACAACTTAGTAGGTTTACTTATTTATATATTATCATACTTTAATATAGGCTAAACCAGACTCCCCTGACAATTATACCTAACTTTACAAACTTTTTGACACATTTTTATAAAAAAATAAGAATTAAAAAAAAAAAAAAATACTTAGGAATATATTGACGTGTTTCCATAATAATTTGACAACACCATCCTCTGTAAATACTTAGATTAGAATAATATATACACAAGCTGTGCTTAAAATTCAGAGCAAATTAAGTGACCTACATAACTGGTATATAAAAGGAATGGAAAAACTCGGGTGCCGTGACCTGGCAGACACTAATGAGCAAACGAGGGGTGTCAGGTGATGCTGCAGTCCTGCTCTGCACTTCACCAAAGCTGCATTGTGCAGTGTTTGTGTGCACATCAAAATGATAGTCTGCATCGCAAGGTCACCCCTCACCCCAATGTGTACTTAAAAATGTAGAGCAAGCTGTATTTAGTGCTACAGATGTAACCACTACTGTTCCAATGCATATCCTTATGAATAAATGACAAGACTCGGATGTCCTGCTCAGAGTACAAACAGGTATCTGATCTAGTCACATGCTAATGTGACGACGTGTCGATGAATGATTTAAGTCAGAAAACCTGTTGTATAACCAAGATAAGAAAAAACACAGTTGGTGTGTTTTATATACATCAGGTTTCACAATTATTATTTAGAAATTGCATTGGAGATTTTATCAATCATATGCTCACCTACTAAATGGCAAATTAATATTGCATAACAATGGTTGGGGTTAGGCCTTTATATTACAATATGGTAAAAAAAAAATGTATTGATATAATGAGGTTAAACTTATAAGAAACTCGTCAAGTAGAGAAATGCTGCTCCTAATGCCTTCATCAGTGTTCTTTGTTTCCTAAAAGTTTTACCTCAAAATATATGATTGAGTGTTTGAAGCAAATAATGTATATAGTGACATGAACATAGGTCCTAAAGCAGTAAGCAGCCAGACCAATGAAGTAAACAGTCTACATTTGCAAACTAGATAATTAATTAAATTACTTATTTTGCATGCAGCCAATAACACAATTACAGGGACTTGCTTTACTGTATTGCAAAATGGCATTCAGTGGCACAGATAATCAACTTTAAATACAAACTATATTCTTCGGACATTTTAAGGGTTGATTAAAGGGACCTTTTCTTAAGCAGCTAAATTGGAAGTTTACATTAACTCATTTTCTATTTAATGCAAGTAGTGCTCTCATCTCACATGTTGCTAAGGCTAAAAGTCACATTGAATACTCTTACAGTAAATTAATGCTTTGTTTAAAAAAATATATATCCCACAGTCTGACTGTAGATAATTCTTTAATAACACTCAACAATATCATATAAACAAACCTTAAATAAAGTTTTAAGTGCAGGAGACAAATGCTTATGAGGTCTACCTTCATCAGAAAAGCAGGCTACACTGAGACGTTTTTCAACTAGACATATCTTTTTTATAACTGAAGATAAGCAGAATAAATGAAAATGTTAGGCTGACATTCTATACATCACTGAAAGCCCTAATGTAAGTTAAGGGATACAACTTTACAAATCATGGACAGGCAATTTGTCTAGGAGCTGCCTAAATAAATACAGGCAACATTTGCAAAAAGTTATAAAAGAAAAAGAAAAACATGCTGGTCTTCAATCAAATTCTGGTTCCTGACACATTAATTAACGTGTTTTAAATAAGTAGTTAAAAGATGAATGAGTGTGTAACAGTAGTCCACAGTCTTCAACAGAGGAAAGAACATATATACTATTTTTCCCCACATGGAAAACAGTTATTTACGTGAAAATAAACACATATGAGCAGTGAAAATATTGCTTATCTGATCCTTTCCTGAGTAATTAACAACTCAAACAGTCTTACATGTTCCAATATTTCCAGTCATCACACATGCACCAGCTAATAGCACTGTATGTAGTATTAAACAAATTTGGCTAATCAGTTTTCCAAGTAATTTCCTTCTTGCAGCTTGCTGGTAGTTTTTAATCACATCAGCAACTGCATGGGCTTAAAAAAGAGTAATAAAACTTAAGCCACTTGCCATCTTATCTCAATTACAGCACACACAAAGAAAGTGTGGCACAACATCAGTTTAACCACTTACTTGCACTGCAATAAATAACAGTTAAAAATTATTAAATTACAGTCAAACCTTGTGTACTATTTGGGCTCCGGTTTTATTTATGAAAACATTTTGAAGAGCGTTTACTTGCTATAAAGAAACAGACTTGACATTAACAGTGCTGATACACATGAAGAACTGACCACTACTCAATTAAAAAAAAACAAAAAAAAAACAGGGCCTACCTTTTACTCATGATGCAAACTTGAGCTAGCTTCTCATAGTCCCCTGCTTGACATGCCTGCTCTGACACATTCTCTTCAGAGAGCCATCCTCCTGTGCCCTGCTGCATTACATCAGGAGGAGCTGTCAGGGATACTGGAATCAGTCATCATGAAGCAATCATTTCCGAGGGCCAGGAAACTAGATCCTAAACATGGGCACCTGGCCACCTTAACACAAATGCAGAATACAAGGGGGAAAAAAGGTTCCACTAAGAAAAGAGACTTTCAGAGTTTCACATCCAATGCAGAGCTGAATCTACTGTAGTGTATGTGAGCCCCTTTCATAAGACATTGAATGAGTCATAACCTTAGGGAAAGAACATGCACTGTTGTTTATCAGGTAGAAGTGCTGATTCAGAGGGCCGTGGTTTCTATACGCTTTGCACTTCTCAGTTAGATAATGCAGTCCAAGGATATTTCCAACTGGCCCTTAAAAGTCGATTCTGTGAAGACACAATTAGCTGTGTCAGCAGCTTTTGTGGATAATGAACAGCAAAGATGGTGGTTATTTGCCATACCTTTAAATGTGCTGGTGTACAAAAATAACCTTCATCTCATGAAAAAAAGGGGTTTTATTTATCTGCAAAGAAAACCTTCAAACTTTGGGTGGTAGTGGTAAAAGTGGAAAATAACAATGGCAATAAAGTAGTTACTATAGTAATAAACTAAACAGAAGGGTATGATAATCTGACACAAATAAATTACAGTATGTTGTGAAATTGGACTGTGGAAGTCTACACTTAAATAATAATAATAATAATAATAATAAATAATAATAATAATAATAATAATAATAATAATAATACATTAATAGACCCTGAGTTTGTACTTCGTGCTTTAAATTAATATTACCAGTGTCTGTCTATTAGAACAAAATCTCATAAACATATACCTAGAATTAAGAGACACAAGTATAATGTTCTATTTTTTGGGGAAAATGACTGACTTACATATAACCAGTATAATATCTGAGTTTTTAAAATTTGACTCATCTTTCAGTATTTGAGCGTTCATATATGTACCGATGCATACTTGTGAGTGAAAGGTCCAAATATATATAAAAAACAGTTTATTTTGGAAATGATTAGCAAACCCAGAGTCTATTCTGACCATGAATCATTTTACTAAAAGGAGAATCACCTCACAACACAAAAACACAGACATTATACATACACTTCTCTGATATACAATATATGCAATTACCGTAAGCACAGCGGACTTGCCTGAGCTCCTCTGAAGAGCAGTGAGGTCTGCTAGTGCTACTTCATAGAACATTTTTTCCGCTTGAATGAACTGAAGGACTTTCACATCTGTTTATATTGGTTAAGGATCTCCATGGTGTCCATTATACTGAATGGAAAAAAAAAAAAAAAACAAAGCCAACAAAGCCAGCAGTTGTGACGGGTCAACAGTAATGTTTACAAATAGGCAGTCTAAAAGTACACACCGTACACAACTTAAGGAACTAATGTGTGCTACACAATTATGCTTCTTTACTAATCCTCATGGGTATAGTGTGAATACCTCAGTCAGTACGATATACATATACAGTACATATACTGTGTGTGCCAGAGTTAATTCTGATCTAAACCATAGTGTGTTGAAAATAGAACAGAATGCCCTTTAAAAAGTAACCCTAAAACTGGACTCACTCCAGGCTTGATTGCTGGGCTAAAAACAGAAAGGGTAATGTGAATAAAATAAACAAGGATTGTGGAAGTCAAGGCTACACAGAAAGCACTCAAGTGTTCATGCTCTATACAAGTATAAAGTCAAGATGAACATGTAATGTTCTATGCAATGTGGGTGTAAGAATGTAAGGGATTTGAGAGTTTCCTATTGTAAAGGGCTCGAAGCAGTCCCTTGCTGAATGGAGAAAGGAAATGCTCATTATTTTTCAGGGTCTCAAAGGTTCCTTTTCTGAGTGGAGAAAAGGGAATACATATCGTAAAAGCCTCTTCTATGGAAAGTACTTTTTTGCATCAGTTGAAACAGATGTCCATATATTTTTTAGGGAATTTAGGTTGCGCATGTTCACAGCCAAATGAATGGTACTATATAAGAGTAAGTAAGAAAACAATCAAATGAGTTGGTTGGGTTTGTAATCAAAGGAATAAGAATTAAGAGGTAATATGACATCATTACTATTCTGACTGTAAGCTAGGCGGCTACCATTATTTTGTCTAGAGAAAATGTGTTGCAAGAATTGTGATGTTTCTGTATCTTGAATAACATGAATGTAAACAAATGTAATCATGTATTGATCATCTGCTAAGAATAATCTTTTATTAATCAATAAACCATGTAATCAAATTTTCTAGGACAATTGTCTGATTCATTATAACAAATATTTAAAGATCGAAACTCAGCATTGTAAGATGTAAAGTGTAGTTTGGGATGATTGACTGTTTGACCCAGGTACTCACCGTCTGGACCGATAGAAGCCTCCCTCATTTTGAGGTGCGACCCCCGACATTGGTCAGAGGTCACCAAGGCCTGATGATAGAGGACCACCAACCTCCAGAAGGGAGATACAGTTGCAAAGGAGTAATTTAATTTGTTTTAATATTACTTTTACATGAACCACCTCAGTATATTGGTGAAAGTAACACATCTATAGCCCTTAGATTACTGAAACATAGTTATAATTGCAAGCACCTGGAGTTTAGTCCCACTGCAGTCTCACTTAATCAACACAACCAGTCCTATATGCTACCAAAATGTTACAAGAAAGAAACACAAGGGAACATCAATCAATAGCACAATTGGACCACATTTACAGCATTTAAATCAAAATTCATTTGAATATTAAATACATTGAAAAATATTAGTTTGCCACAACATTTATGACGTCTCTTTTAGCATTTCCAAAATTAGCACAATTGAGTGTTTAATAGTTATGGGTGAAGCAGCAAAACAGACAGAAATAACTCTACTGTAGCTAATACAGTTCATTTGACACAGAGCTGAGTGATGAAGAGAAATCTTTAGCATTCACATACACACCAGCCTTAGCTGCAGGTGAACTATGGTTAATACATTTACCAAAAAACCTCTCTTGATTAAACGTATACCTTACACAGAACACACACACGCCATGGTGACATTTTCAGAACCTAGACTGTGACAAATAACAACACCGTCATGCAGTATGTCATGTCAAACCTGGTAGCCATGAAGTCTAGATTTAAGAGGATGTCTGGTTATTTTTAGCCTTCTGACTATAAAAGCTCTGTGAAATGGTTATAAACAGTGTGCCCTAATTTAATGCTTATAAATAGTGTTCACAGTACTGCTTATAGAAGGGCCTTTCTCGGTAGCTGAAGGACATTCTTACAGCAGTGAAATCTACCATTCCAACCTGCTCTTGTCTGGACATACTCCACAGATCTGATTTTCAATATATTTAAACCATTCAGTACTCTGATTATAACTAGGAGCTTCCAGGCTGATACCTTAGTTTCCATCACTTGTGCCCAGCATGTTATACGTTCTTACATTACTGTAAACGGTACAGACAAGATACAAAAATGCTGACAACAGCAATTGTTCTATGATCAATATCACTTCTTTTTTTTAATTTTTTTTTTTTTTTTTTATTAAAAATACCACCACCACCCTATGGGGTGCCAAACAGGCAAAATATCAACTTTGAGATATATGTTTATATATCTGTTCTCAAACATCATATATATATATATATATTATATATATATTATATATATATATATATATATATATATATATATATATATATATATATATATATATATAGATAGATAGATAGATAGATAGATGTATTGACTTGGAGAAGGCATATTGTTAGTAAGCACAGCAGGGTCCTGATACTTACTTTTGTAATACATGTAGCCTAACATTCATTTTAACCAAAAGATTATTAAAATTACGTTGTATTTTCCAGATATAGAACCCATTTGTTTCCTCTTTTGATGCCATTTTCAAGAAAGATAATATGAAAAGCACATTCATGTGACGCTTAAGTTTTGACTTACACTGTTGAAGCCCTTTTTGATTTCCATGTTATGCATTAACCATATTTCTTTTATTAAAAAAAATATTTAAAAGTAACATCAGTATTTATTTATTTTTTAACATAAAATGTAATGCATTTCCACATTTTGTTACCTGTCTGACAAAGGAACAATTACAGATACAAGTTACTGAAAATGATAATCAGATTACAGTAATGAGTTACATGCATGTAGTTCATTACTCCCCAACACTGGCACTAACATACATACATTCTGAGAATGTCTAATCATTTCCAATTTCCAGAAACATGTAGAGTCTGTGTTGTCTGAATAATTTGGCCATACATTGTAGAAAAAAACCCTGTATTTTTCTGTTGAACAACGATTCATCACATAAGGAATATTTTACAGGATCACTTCAGGCTTGCTGTTGTTCGCTTATGGTTAAATAGACAAAAACACACTTAAGATACACTCTCACTGTTAGAGATATAGGTTTTAAAAATTTTGACGATGGTGGTATTTATAATCTCCACTGCTGAGATCAATTGAATAGACACTATTGTACATCTAGTAAGAACTACGGCCATGCTAAATCAAGCTCAGGCAGCAACAGTTGAGGCACAGATGAAAGTCTTTGCTGTCCTGTCTGAATTTATGGTAGCCAGTTAAAAAAAAAAAAAAAAATCACTAAGGCATTTAGAATTTCTCAGTTTAGGCCAAATGTGAGAAAAGTCTGAGGACTCAAAGTGGGCTCAAAGTCATCTACAGAGACAACCTTCTAAACTAAAAGGATACATTTCATCTCGTGGTTGAACACTTCAGCAATCTGTAACAGAAACCAAAACAACCTCAGATAACATTAAGAGAGCAACCAAAGGAGTTAGGGCTTTTCATCAAGTTTAAGATTTTGTTGCTGACCTACACAGCTCTTCATAAACATATCCCAAGCTATAGTAGGTCCTCCAAGCGACAACTTGAGTCTGCAGGTTTTCTGGCCTACCAGTAATTCTGAAAATTCCAAGCATGATATAAATAAACATTTGTCATCAGGAGGGTGTCTAATTAGAATGTGCATATAATTTATAATGTTACAATGCCTGCTGGGATTTAGATTGTCGATGTAGATGGTAGATCATTTAGATAATTACTGTATTTACTTGTAATCATTGGCCACCACAAACTGGATGCACCTGTAATTGCCTCTATCTCATTAAGCTTGTGTGTGTGTATATCTATCTATCTATCTATCTATATATATATCTATCTATCTATCTATCTATATATATATATATATATATATATATATATATATATATATATATATATATCTATATATCTATCTATCTATATATATATCTATATATATATCTATATATCTATCTATCTATCTATCTATCTATATATATATATATATATATATATATATATATATATATATATATATATATATATATATAATATATATAAACTATATATTCATTTATTAATATCGAATAAATAAGGTACTTCAAATAAAATAATTAAGATACAGCACTTAGTTTAGGAGGATCAAAAAATGGTGCTTCCATTCAACACATACATATTTTGCGTCACACATGCAGGGGTCATATTGATAATTATGTAGCCATTATACAGGTGTAAGATAACTGGGTAATTACAAAGTTTTAAAAAAAGAAGAACAAAGAAATCTACAGGATTCTACTCAACAATAAGCTGAATTGAGTCTGCTTTACATGGCACAATATTAAACTGAATTTTAATCTCTCCAACTTAAGATGTTGGTGGAAGTTTCTGATCGTCCAATGTGAAGGACTCAAGAGGTGGGTTTTAAATCTTGGACTGTACGCTAAACTTGAAGGCTGTTATGTCTTATATTGGTCAAGGACTGATATATATATATATATATATATATATATAATATATATATATATATATATATATTATATATATATATACGGAAAAGGGAACTTGAGATCTATTATAAGATTTCCTGCTTTGGCAACCTTTTTAGTATTAAAAACTCTGATTGGTTACTTAACTATTGTTCTGTAGCTGGGTTTTTGGGTACCCTTGCATACCTATCCCCTCTGGGGCAGTTTTTTAAATTTTTATTAAATTAACATTTGAATCAAAGTTCATGGAGGTCCAGTAGGATGTCCAAGAAGTTGCCCTGTTAAGACTTTGAAAAAACATACATGAATAAAAAGTATAGATAGATAGTAAACATGGTACAATTATAAATGTAGTGACCAATATAATAAAAAAAAAGTTATGTCTTTTTTAAGTATGGTAATAATTGTGGGGATTTTCACTGGCAATGTTTTAAGAGTGGGAAGAGGGGAAAAAAGATGCTACTTTGACAGCAGCTGTCTTCCTCTCACCTGGTGAAGACAGTCAGGCAGAGACTGAAAGCTGTGTACATGTGTCAGGCCTTGCAGACAAGTCGGGAAGCATTTGAGTGCAGCCTCCAGCTCCCCCTGCTGCTGGAACTGCCTACCGTGCACATAGAGAGCATCCCTGTCATCACCCAGCATCCCTACTCTGCTCATGAAGCCTTCTCCTGAAGCTGGCCTCCTCATCTCATCTGCAAATAAGGACCACATAGACAGCAGGCACAGTACATTTTCTAAAGCGATATTTCATCCATAATAAAAAACAATAAATTGTTAGACAGTCAGCCCTGCTAAAAATGTCACTCCTTTGCTTATTATTACCAGATCGAAATGCCCCAGCCAGGATATTATGGGGGCCAATAGGACATGCTCCTGATAATATCAATTTGGTTATTATTACATTCCAGTTGTTATTATCACATTTATCAGCCATACAGCTAATTTACATGCCATCTACCATAATATCATTTTGGGAAAGAAATGCAGTTAGAAGGTTTACATATAATCAAGTTGCTGTATATTGTTCGATGTTCTGAATATAATATAAAGTATGGTAGCCCAATATAGAATACAGAACACTTCATTATTACAATGAACCGTTAAATTCCACTCCCCTTTTTGTCACCCTTTTTCCTCATTCCTGTGAAGTGATATGAAAAGGACTGTACAATATACGGTATGTATAAACACCAAAGGAAAATAGAAAACTTAACAAGTCTTTTTTGATGACATTAACAAAGTTGTCGAAACACTTGTCAAAGAATTGTAATTGTAAATGTAGGTCAAAATTTCAATGTTTAGAGTAAATAATATGCTGGGATTAGAAGTGCTGCCATAATTGTCGATAAATATGTTAGGTGACGTGACAATGTGCAAAGTGATGAAACAGGATAAAAAAAAACAAACGAGACACAGTTTCTTACATTTCCAGTCGTGTGGTTTGTGATGAGACAAAGAAAAGTGTGCACATGTACACTGACTTTATTAAACTGGGGAGTAGTTTATTTCGTAACATCAACAGATTTATTTTCCTTTCCTCAAAACATGGTGCAGAATGCATTGTGGAGTAAATACCTTGATTAATCCAGTCCATTGTGTGTTATGGATAATATAACATATAGACATCTATAGTCTGAACTTAAAAATTAAAAAGCACTAAATACAAGGCCCAAGGACAAGGGGACAAATTATATTGTTGCCTGTAAACTTTAAAGCCTTCAGCTAAATATGGTATTTTATAATAATATTGCATTTTTAAAACCAAATGACATGAATACTTTTTTTTTTTTTTACATTTATAAGCAAAGTGGAAAAGAAACAATTTGTGTTTTGCTGTGAGTCATCAGGGTGAATAAATATAGACCACTTAGAGAGCTAATTAAATATGCATGCAGCTTCCAAAGGGCACCCACTGCTGACACTTCCCATAATGCTTTAAACAAGCCACTTAAAATTATCTTTTTAATACACAGCATAGAGGGATAGAGGGGGAATAAATACCCAGTCCCAGTCAATTTCCCTTAAATGCCTATCACATAATTGCATATTTTAGTTGTAACAACCTTCACTTCTATAGTATTTCCACATTAAATTTGCATGGATTGATCTGTTAAGGGAGTCTCTGAGTTAATTGCCACAGCTTTCAAATGTACACATGTTCCAGTTAATTGCATCAAAAAAGCATACAAAAACGTATATTATATAGATAAGAGGAATGCAGACTCTTTATTAATGGTGATCCAGATCTGTGTGGGATATTATATGTTCATGAATAATGATAACTACCTGTGACAGAAATACAATGATTCTTGATTGTAAATCACCCTACCAACCTGTGAGGACGCTAAGCAGCAAGAACAGAGTTCCTTGGATGGGCTGGCCTGACAGTTCTTTCCTAGGGTTCAATAGAAGTCAGCCAGCCAGGAAGGGGGCGGGACTCATTTGCAATAACGCATTGACCAGGAAGGGAAATGACATGGCGGCCGCAGATTGGAGAGGCGATTGCACTCGTTTTCCAAGGGGTCATGTGTAACAGCATGAAAGGGTTTGGAGAATCATAATCTGTTCCTTCGCTTTGGTTTATTGTGAGTAGAACTGAGAAGGACTGTAAAGTAACCAGAAACTAAAATCACAAGTGTTGTGTTTTGTTTGTTTGTAATTGTCTCATCTTGTCTCATACGTTACTAGACAGTTAACACAGTTCTGTAGCTGTCACCAAGGGCCAGCACAACACTGCACCTTTGTCACAAATATAAAACTGTATCACCCACCACGAGCACTACTGCACGCACCCTGGACTAGTGACCGTGTTTGTATTATTGTGGGGCGGATCGTTTATTATTTGGGACTGTCTTTTTTTGTGTTATTTACCTTGTGCTGTACACAATGGTGTGTATTGCTGGGGAACTATTGTTTGGTCACCAGACCTGAAATCTCCAATAAAAACCTTTCCAAACCAGATTACAATTATCTCTGTCTGCTTCTTTCACACATTGCATCACCCCTGCACCTGTTACCACTCAGCCACTTTGTAACACTACCGTATATATTTGATTCAGTGACTAACTGGGGGCCCCTTTTCTAAGCTGAAGAGTTCTAGCTCATCAATTAGTTTAACATGTATTTTATTCAGTATAAATGTTTCTGGTATACAATAACTGGAATAAAATATTATTAAAATATTGTCCACAACTGGCAAAGTATAATATTGTTTATTAGAAGAAGTGGCAGTAGTAGTAGTAGTAAACATAATAATTTTAGTAGGAATAATTTTCATATTTGAATATTCATATGAGAAACCACTCCAGCTGTCAACCTCAAACAGAGTTGAAACTCACTGTGAAAAGAAAGATCAGGTGAAAAACTGAACTTAAAGAAGTGGTGCACAGCATCTCATTTAAAAAGCATACAAATAAGGATTTGAGTAGCACTAGTATCACTCTGGCCCCATCAATGGACCATACTAATCAATACAATTGATACATGAACATCCTCACAAGGTGGCGGCATGATGTTTCATGGCTCCCTCTAGTGGACTCAAGAGAACTTACGTTTGCTAAAAAAGTGTACAAGTGCCTGGTCCTTCCTTTCACGTATGCCAACTGTTGTTATTTTCTCAATCAGTAAGAATCAGAGATTGTACACAGACAAGTTACCTGAAACAAAAATAATCAACAGTGAAAATGATATAACTCATTTTTTATTGCAAAATATAACCAAAATCTTTGATCATGTGATTATGGTTGCAGAAATACTACAGGGATTTAAGGTTACATGTTATCAAAAAATAAATAAAATAAAAGCACTTCACTAGAAAACACTTACACACACCTACAGATCACTGTCAATGGACCATGATAACACCTCATTTTTATTACTTTGTGCAGTTCTAGAGAGAGGCATCTGTCACATCTGTGGTCATTTATGACAGAAACAAAATTGTAAAATAATATTTTACATGTTACAGAATAAATCTGCATTACAAAATGATCAGACTTTTTACAGAAAAGAGTGTTCCAAAATGGTCACCTTCTATACCAGCTATGGTCAGTTCCCCCAGATTACTTGAAATCACCTTATCAGGGTGTTATTTATTGCATGTTGGTTAGGTAGACCTTTATTAGTCAACTAATGTCATTGATAATATGGGGTTCATTTTAATACATCAAGTATTCTGCTTAGAGACATGTGAAAAAACTTTAGCTAAGATTTTTAACACCAAAATGCGCTGTAGTTGTAGTGCAGCAAACACTACAGACCTACAGCAGCCCGGTATAAATCAAAGCAAATCAAAACTGCAAAATCAGCAAATTATTAATAGAACAAACATTAGAGGTAGTGGCAATATGGTGGCAGAGCCAAACAAACAGGGCTCTGTGGAACATTTCCCCTTAAAGTTTGTTAACAGTGGTGACTTATTTAGATAATGAGTGGTGATAATTAACATAGTTGAGTGTTTAATTTGATACTTAATGCTTCCTGAATTCTAGCCTATGGTTTTATCGCTCACTAAAATTAAGCTAATAAATGCAACACTTGCGGTAACCTCAAAAGTCTGATTATTTTCTTTGCTATGAAAAGTAGTGGTAAAGTAGTCCCTGGTTGCATTTTTTTTTTTTTATTGCTCCATTTCCTTTAGTGCTGATTGAATTGAATATGATTCCCCTGACAAGCTCTTACCATCCAAACCCATCCACACTCTTTATTCCCTCGCTTAAAAGATAAATGCCTTCATAAAAAAAAAAAAAAAAAAAAAAAAACAAGAAAATAACTTTTGAAGACTTTTTCATAACGTTCACTCCCAGTGTGACACTAAAAGCAGCACTGATAAAAAGGCTAGTCTCTGATGCAACACATATAGTTACTGAAAGTAACAGATGCACTTAAACACCAATATGAATGAATTCTAAGAGAATTTGATCCATCTGCGACTGTATAATTCTACATATAATATGTTTGAGTAATAGTGCCTTGGTCTGTTATATTCAGTCAAATAATTCAGCCTCCATAATGTGTTTGGCAAAGTATAACTCATACTTTCTTGTAACACACTAAATTACTGTTGTACATCAGACACTCAACCATGATAACTAGATATTTCCATATCGTTGTTCTTCAGAATTCAAGTCTAAAATTACATTGCAAAGTATATTTTACAATAATATTGCTGTTTACACATCATTTTGCTATAGGAGTCATACACCAGCATCTTTTTGTTTTACAGACTAGATTTGAATTTTGACTCAAACATTAACTACCTTAGGACTCACTAGGTTTACAAGAAAAAAAAAAAAAAAAAAAAAAAAAAAACAGGATGTGTTGTAAGCGTTACATTTAGAAAATTGTAAATCCTAAATTCACTATAACTACAGACAGAATGCAATTATGGTTTCAGTAAAATTATATGCAAATGCTTATACTACATACACATCTATCAAAACAGACAGATGAACGTACCTTCACTTTGGTCCTACTGGAAGATGGTGTATGCTGAAGCAAATGTATCCCTTGAGTTTTATTTCCAAAAAGAACTGTGCTTCAATGGATGTGTCATGAAGTGCTTTCTCATTTGACAAAAAACAAAAAACAGTATCTATTTGACTATCAAATTACCTGCAAATGCAAAAACTCTCAGCATGTTTGTTAGTACTTGTTAAGAGGTCTTTCTACAGATTGAGAGGTAGTGTTTAGCTCAGCCACTGATATCAAAACCATTTTATTTTCTTAAACGACAGTTGTGGAATTTGAATATCGTGGGTGTTTTGATAAACATCAGTAGAGGGTGCATTCCTGTCAAAAGGAAAGGTCGAAGCTTGAGTGGACATAGGCATT
This sequence comes from Polyodon spathula, assembly GCF_017654505.1. NCBI lineage: Eukaryota > Metazoa > Chordata > Actinopteri > Acipenseriformes > Polyodontidae > Polyodon > Polyodon spathula. The sequence goes on from NC_054545.1 coordinate 13,503,806, forward strand.
ACACTAGTCAGACAGTTTGCACTGGGTGTACTTCCTGTAATGTGGAAAATTATATGATATATTTTCTAACCTAAATTCATCCCCACATTCATTTCAACATAGAATAAATAATGAAAATATACTATGGTATACAGCCTCATACTAAACACCTACAGGCTATTTGCTTGTTGGCAGGCTTCCTACCTAGTGAAGGTTCTCTGACTTTTAATGGCTAACCCTGACATTCACTACCCTAGTGAAAAGATTTTATTGTCTCCATGTAATCAGCAGTAAAATCAACCCATCTGTTTCTTTTTAGCCATTTAGCTACCCTAAGAAGATTTCTTGATAAATATTTAAGAGAGACACGATTAACATTTTTACCATTTACAGTACCTTATTAATTAGTCATCTTCAAGGTCAGTACACTGCCTTTGACGTTTGATTGCAAATTCTATCCATAGGCAAGTAGGAAGTGCAAGGACCACACAACAGCCCCATACAGTCTTAACTAATAGTGTAAGTTTTTATGTGTAAAAACAGTAATGAATAAAGCAATTACATGCTTATACTTCCCATGGTATTGTAATCTACAGTAGTAGGGAGGTATTGTAAACTGATTGATATAATTGAGTCCCCCCTATATTGGCTCTGCAATGATTATAATTTATTGGACTATAATTAACAGACTGTATTCTCTTTGCCTGTTAATTGGTCTGTTATAAAGTTTAGGTCTGACTGCACACCTGTATTGCCCACAGAATGTGAAAGTCACTTGTACTGTACGTTGCTCTCTCAGAATATATTACTGATATATATATATATATATATATATATATATTATATATAATATATATATATATATATTATATATATCTAATATATATGTGTGTGTGTGTGTGTGTGTGTGTGTGTGTGTGTGTGTGTGTGTGTGTGTGTATTCTATATTGAATAAATTCTTTATTTCCCCTGTTCATCATTTATCAGTGTTCCTGTTTATTAAAGTAATTTCCCCCCCAAATCTCAAATCTCAAATCTCTTTTACAAATCTCAAACAAACATATTCTGGGGGGCAAAAAATGACCAATGTATCCCCCAAGTGGTCTTGGTCATTTTTATATTGGCCTCATTACAGACATACTACCTTGCTCAGGCTTGTTCAAAGAGCCCCACAAGTAAATAATGTTTAAGAACTGATCAAGGGAAACCAAACAGCAAACAGAAAGTAAATAGGATCCAACTTTAATGAGATGTAAGCAGAGAGTACCACGTTACATGTAACTCATTACTGTAATCTGATTACATTTTTCAGTAACCTGTTATAACGGTACCTTTTTCATACAGGTAATGGAATGTGGTAATGGACTACAACTAATGCATTAGGTGGAAATCAAAAAAATAATTCAACAGTCAAGCCAGACCTTACATGTCACACGAGTACTCTTTTCATATCATCTTACTAGAAAATGGCATCAGAGAAGCATACAAGAGGGTTAGAGAACTGGATATTCAATGAGTATTTTGAGCTGCAGCCTGACCAAACCAAATAAACAAATAAATCATCTCCCTATAAAATAACTATTTGTAACTGTACCTTGTTACATTTTTATTTTAAGTAATCAGTTACTTTACTAGACACATATTTGTTCAAGTAACTTTTTAAAAGTAAGTTTCACAACACCAGATTTAGCACCTGATATGGAAGTGTTTCCTATAGGGCAAAAGCAATTGCCCAAAAAACAACTGGAAATATATAGAACAGCAAAACAAAACACATATGAACACAATACCATATATAACTGTCAGAGGGCTCATCAGTTTTTTTTGTCCTGTATAGCTCTCAAAAAAGTATTGTAATTGATTTTGGTCATTTTGCTGCAAAGTTCTCCAAAATGTAAACCAGGCCTATATTTCATTTGGGATACTCTGAATCACATATTTACTAATAAAATATTTGACAGTAGACATAACGCAGTTTTATTCTTTGCCGGCATGCAGATTGCATTTTATTTAATCGGATTATGCCTAGAATGCATGAGGTCATTTCAACCTCGAATTGAATAAGATTTGATTCCCCTATATTTTAAAACTCAGATGACTGGATTACACTGAAACAAAGCCTTTGCTTTGTCCTCAGTGCAGTTGCTTCTAGCTATTCCATCATCTGTATCATATCAATAAGGCTATGAGTTCTTATCCTGGAGTGACAGTTTAACTGGACTATGATGCAGCCCTTACCTAATGAATGGCGGTGGCCCTGTACATATACAATGGTTCTGGGCTAAGGGACACTGGTTACACAAGGACACCTACAGTGGTGCACAGGTAATTCAATTCAGTAACATGGTTGCATACAAGTAGCACAAAAGTATTATTCTGATATGAAAATGTTCGCAGTATAGCAGTGTGCTTCTACATTCGCTTAAGACTAAATGTTATGGGATCCCAACTATGCCTTGTACTGTAGTTAAGGCACTACCATGTGCAGTGAATGGTGAGTCATTCAAATCTTGATATCATAGCTGGGGATTTAGCCTGCTATGTATTTACTACTAGTTCTGTGAAAGGTAACAGCTCAGTTTATCATACAGTTTGGAAGTAAGCATTACAACTACAAGCCTGGTACATCATGCTGCTGTATCGTTTTATTCAATTTGTGACCTTAGGATGCTCTAAACAATAGTTTCACCAATCATCGCTTAGTGAAAAGGCAAACTTACAACTATAGCTTGTTTGCTGCTAATTGGGCCATGGTTCATACTGAAATGAACAACCATTTGCCGCCCACTGTGGAATTAATCAGCATTACAGAATGCTTCTGTGAAAGGCTGATCTGATTGCCCAGTAATTGTGAAGCCATCAAATGTTTTGACAATTAAGTTGCTACTCTTTCATGATTTTGTTGTACTGCCGCACATCTTAGTTCATGTAAGCAACCATCGCCTACAAATAAACCATTGACCTGCTTAAATTACAGCCAAGACAGCATCACCACAGGTGTCCTTTTGCAGGATACTCAGAAGGACATAATTATGCTATTAAATAAACCATTCAGACAAAACAAACACAGGCAAGAAATGGGGGGTTCACTACCCCCACACATTAAATTCATGGCAAAATGAAGAATTAGTGGACATCTGTGGTTTTTGTTTTCTAAAGTTGTTTTCATTAGTACTGGTCAATATTCAAATCTTCCTCTAGGTCACATTTTAGCAGATTGCTGCCTTTTTTTAATTGACTTTTTAAAATAATAAACTTCTCTTGATGAAAGTGTGATACGATTCCCTACAGCACGCTGTAACAGGGGTGTTCTGTTACTGTGTGGGTATCCACTGAGAAACCCAACAAAAACGTATTATTTACAGGGGAAGGCCTCAGCCCTGCCACACACACAACCTGTTTGGCTTCTAATGTTGCTAACAGGTTATTAATGTTTTCCACTTGGCCCAGTGATACAATTATGGGTTGGTTTCTCTAGTCATAACAAGTATGATTTTGCCAAAAGTCTACCGAAAACTTAGCTTAGAACCTGCCTAATTTGATTGTAGAGAGAAACTATGAAATATGAAGATCTCGGGATGCCTTGACTATACAGAAAAAGACAGTCAATTTACATTTTGAATGGCACTGTATGTAAAATGAAAGCTCTCTCTATAAAAAACCTAATAATGTTCTACAAAGAAAAAAGGGGATATACATGAAAGGGGTAATAAACAAGAACAAGCAGAAGCCTCAATGTACAGCTCAAGTGTTCTTATCTTGTTATCCTAACATTTCTAAATAATACTGTATTGTATTCTGTAATACTGTATTCTATAATACTGTATACTGTAATACTGTATTCTAAATATACTGTATGCCAACTGATTACAGAAAGGAACACCCAAAAGGGATTGCAATTTAGTTCATAAACTATCAGAATTATTTACCTAGATGGAAATGGTATCTTCACTTTACTATATTTATTTGTTCTATTTTCCAAACCCTATCTCTGCCTTTTCCCTTTTTGGCTTATTTTATATATATATATGACTTTTCTGTCATTATAGTTAGTCTTATAATAAATTAAAGAAAACTCATGAGTTTATCATACCATACCATACCATATCCATATCATATCAATTTAATTTACATAGCATCGCTCATTTGCAAGCATCCCAGGGCGCTTTACAAAAATAAACAGGAAGACAAAAGAGCTTCTATCTCTTTGTTTGTGAAAGGCTAAATCAAAGAAATACGTTCTGAGCCCAAATTTAAAATTAATGACAGACTCCTTAAAATTTAGAAGCTCTTGGAATTACTCCCAGATTCCTTGCTTTTGAGGCAGGAACCAAAAAACTACTATTGAAAGGAATAGCAAGGATCACAAAGTAAAACTTCAGTTTTGCTTGAATTTGATTGAAGATAATTCTGAGGCATCCAAAGACAACGAGACAGCACAGAAAGTGCTACATCTGTGTTGGCTGGGAGTGCAAGCTACATCTGAGTGTCATCAGGGGCAACATATAGAGACAGAAGAGCATTGGACCCAAAATGGAGCCCTGGGGCACACCACAGTGCACAGTCATACAACTTGGGGAGACACATAGTTACTAACTCGTGCCACTGAGTACTAATACTAGAATGCACAGAGGTGTGGGTTCCTATAAGTATTGGGTCAGTAGGGGTAACAGAGGGCATCTCAACCATGATAGTCACAATTTTGCTTGTAAAAAGTCAAGGAACCTCACATAGAGCTTCCGAAAGAGCACAACAGTGGCTATCAGCTGGCTCAGGAGTTAAAATACTACGTGTTGTATGAAAAAGTGTTGCAGCTCTGTCCTTGCCAGCAGAAATAACATGTGAGCACTAGCGAGGGCTGTACGACAATGAGCCCAGTGTTGTTCCCAGGTGATATAGTGAACATTGAGTCCAGATGTCCTCCAACCTCATTTCAGTGTGCACCCTTCCACTTTCATGGTTCTCAGTTCAATTGTATACCATGTCAATCTGCAGGAGGGGTTAAAATTAGATTCGATATTTTATGAATGAGTGTATACAAGCTCTTTGTACCTCATGGTAATGCATCCCCAAATAAGGCATGAAGTAGATTTTAATGTAAAGCCTTTTCCTTGTAAATGTAATTGTAACAGTCAGCTGGAGGGATCATGCGGAGAATAACCCTGAGCATGAGCCTATTGACTGACACTTTCTCTACTGCCTCCACATAATGTTGAATTGGCTTTGATAATTGATGTCAACCCTTTTGTACTCAGCCTAGTTTCTCATGTTTGTTTTGAAGCAGTGTTGCTGAATCCCCATTATACAGAGTGTGGGACTGCTGTGTTTAATCTGCGCTTAACAACATCCTGATTCACTGGAGACGTGCAAGTGGAACCCCTCTCCATCAGGCTGCCATTGCCAGCCAAAAAATTAACAAGTTGCACCTGCAGCCCAAATCAATGTAACACCATCATCTTTCAAAGAGTATATCTTCATTTTCTCAGCCAATGGTGGCTGCATGTACATCATGTAGCAGATGGGTTTTTCAAATCATTTCATGATTTCCAAGTTAGTTTGGCCAACTGGAAAAATAATGAAGAAGCTCTATAAGAATAATTCAAGAAGCTCTTTGTCACTCATGGGATGCATTATTTTACCACAATTGGGTAACACTGTCAATACTATTTGTTCTTACATAAAAAGCTGATTCAGTTATGTCTTTGCCATTCTTAGCAGGTTTTTCCCCATGGGCAGCTGTCTTCCACTTTCCTGGGAACTAGTACTGGGTGGAAAAGAGTTTTCTGAACAGTGGGCAGGTTGGTTTTGAGCAAGATAGAAACTTAGTTCTGAATGATGTTAATTGGGACAGTCTGGACTTGTGTGGTTGACTATAAGAAAATACATCAAACTACATCAGAAATAGATTTTCCGTTGCCAGTTTATAATTTAGTTTTTGAAATTATAAAAGACTAGTGTAGCATGTGAGAGAACTGCTTTAAGAATAAATGTGTCCCTTCATGATTTATAAAATGAATGTCTATAAATGCTGAAATGGGCTTACAATAAATGCAAATGTATTATAACTGTGACACTTGTTGGACAACAGTGAGACAAGGACAACTACAATGGGGTTATACAGTAAGACTTCCATTTCTATAATCATAATTTTTCTGAATAACACAACACAGTAATCCATTGCAGTTCCAAGGTACCATATGTGTACTTGTACCTGTGTGGTACTTTATTAAGAGGACCATTGTATAATATACACTGTGTTGCTCTTCAGTTTTAGATGGGATACATGTAGGATATTAAAGGAATAATGCACAACAGGGATTGAGCCTACGGTGGTTGGGTACGAGGCCAAAAGCCAAGTGTGTTCAATACCTGAGAAGTGATATACCAGCATATCACACAACCTGGAGTGCATTATTCCTATTATACAATGGCTCACACTGTAAAAAATAGCAAATATGTCTAATTTCATGTGTTTAAAAGTGATTTTAATTAGACAAGTGTGGAAATAACATTTTGCCTCATAAAATAGTTCATGTGTTCCATTTATACCTGTAGTAAGGTATTAACTATGACATTCTAATAGCATATTAATGTTAAGGCTCAGGGGCAGTTCATTTAAGTGTCTTTTTAACCCCACTCTGATCCCCACGTAACCGCTTATGCCATACAGCTCTCTGGATCTATTTCTGATAGAGGCACAAAATTGTCGCAGTACTGTATTAAGGTGTTATATCTTGACAGTTTTCAAGTTTATATTTGTGTTACTCTCACTCACATAGTCATATCAAACATTTGACTGACCAGTTGGTAAGTTGTTTCGTAGATGCTTTATTTCTGTCAGATTCTATAATGTCTGTCAGAGTGAATCTTGGGTGTTGTTTTTTTTTTCTCTAATTGAGAGGTGCTGTCTCGTCTCCTGGCTGCTCTGTGTTTGAAGGCTCTTTGCCAAACAAGGGTTCCACAGTTTTCATGCTGTTTAAAGTAACATCCACTTCAGGAATTGTGTAATTTATTCTGTGTTATTGACAGTTGTGGTGGACTGATATGCCTGTCTAGGTTTTCAGTAAGGAGGTACTATATCTGTTATATTATATTGGGATAACGTTAGGTTACTTACCGTAACCCTGGTTCCTCGAAAAAGAAATGTAAACCATTACGAGTTGGGAAATGACCCTCCTGTCACATGACCCTGAGCACATATTTAAATAGCTGCCTGATAGACCCGGTGTGACCACGTGTTTGTTGCATTCTGGAACAAGATGCTATGTCACACATAAACCTTTGCCATTTGATTCTGTATGGCAATGAAGGCAAGCTAGTGACCTCACAAATTTAATGGTTGACATTTCTTTTTCAGGGAACCAGGGTTACGGTAAATAACCTAACATTCCCTTTAAATCTCGAAATGTCAGCCATTACAAATTGGGAAATGCATACCCAAGCTGCAGCAGTGAGCCAAAGCAGCCACTAGTCGTGCCCTGGTGCGAGGCTAACCGGAAGGCTGCAGCGCAAGAGGACAAGCTGCATCAAGGACTCTGGACCTCACAGAAGGTGTCACTGAAGTTGCTATATTCAGCCGGTAAAACCTTGTGTCAGGTAGGGATGTGCCATGAAACACTGCCCAAGACGTCATAGTCCCTCTAGTGGAGTGATCTGTAACATCACTTAGAGAGGGTAGGTTAGCCAGCTCATAAGCCAGCCGGATCATATCAACTATCCAATGTGACAATTGCTACTTGGAAAGTACCTGACCTTGAATATGTGACCCGTAATACACAAATAACTGGGTTATCTGTTACCATGATTGAGACCTATCAATATAACACCTCAGTGACCTGACAGGGCAGAGTGTGTTAAGCCTCTGATCTGCTTCAGAAGAGAAGGGGGTGGGTGGAAAGCCTTCAATTCCACTGACTGGTTCAAGTGAAACTGGGAAACAACCTTAGGCAGAAAAAAGGGTTCTAGGAGGTGCTGTAGTAACTGCAAAACAACCAACATGGGGCAAGAGGTGGGGTCATGGTCTCTTGTCAAACATCATTCCTTGAAAATCCTCCATTTATAACAATACTGAGTCCTCATTGAAGAGGCAATCAAAGGGCACTCAGACGCTCCCGTTCAGGGGCCAGACCCACAGCTGGTGTGACCCGGGATCCAGATGCCACAGATGGCCCTGAACTTGACTGAGAAGGTCCCTGCATAGCGGGATCTGCCACTGCTGTCCCTGAATGAGCTGGCTCAGAGCAGCCAACCATATCCTCCTGGGCCAATGTGGTGCAACCAGGAGGACCTTGAGCCCTCATTCTGTACCTTCTCCAGGATGGACAGGATCAACGCTAGAGGGGGGAAGGCATACAGCAAGCCCTGAGGCCAGCTGTGGGCAAGGGCATCGATTCCCAGAGGGCCCCACCTTTCTGAATTGAGAACTCTCTCTGTGTGGACTCCTCTGAGGCAAACAGATTGACTGCTGCACCTTCGAGTCTGTGCCAAATCATGACTACCATCTGGGGATGCAGGCGCCACTCGGCAGCAGGTCTGCTGCCTGGTTGGAAATCCTTGGCAGGTGGACTGCCCTGAGGGAGAGAAAAAGTGGTTGTGCCCAGGTGAACAACTGGAATGCCGTTGGTGCAACCCCAGGGACCATAGTCCCCCTGGTGATTGACATGCCATGACAGTGGTACTGTCCATGCACATCAGTACAAGCCTGCCCTGCAGCACTGATTGAAAGTGGTAAAGGGCCAGGTGCACTGCCCTCAGTTCCAGCGCATTGATGTGGGCCAAGGTTGGAGGCGTCCATGGTCAGCACCTCCCTTTGGTATACTACACTCATATTTACTCCTTCACTGAGGTGGAGAGGATTCTTCCACCACTCAGGGCATGCCAGCATGACCGAGACACCTTCAGCCAGTGGTGTCTGTCTCGTGCTGGTTAAACTACTTGAGCATTAAGCCATGCCTGAAAGGGCCACATGTGGAGGAGAGCGACCTAGCAACCATTGGCATAGCACCACCTGCAGTGACTGAGATGGAACTGGGACAGACAGGTTTACAAGGCGTTTACCTTGCCGGCCGACAGGGAAGCGAGCATCGAATGGGAATCCAGCCGGATCCCCAGGAAAACCGTCACTTGCACCGGGTGCAGGGAGCTCTTCTCCAGATTGAGCGTGGGAGAGCCAAAGCTGGCATTGCGCAACCACAAGGTGCACAGGGATGCTGTGTGACATAGCGTTTTGTTCCAAAATGCAACAGATATGTGGTCACACCGGGCCTATCAGGCAGCTTTTTAAATATGTGCTCAGGGTCATGTGATACGAGGGGCCATTTTCCAACTTGTAAAGGTTGACATTTCAAGATTGAAAGGGAATACTTAGAGAGTACTGAAGTTATAACACAAATGAAGCCAAATAACCAACAAGCCCCCAAAGTGGTTGAGAAGTTGTTTACAGCTATCCTAAGAATGAAATAAACACAGCACTCCACGTAGATTCATAGAGCATACTGTCTATTAAACAAATACAATGTATGTAAAAGAAAACATAGTTTCAACCAAAATTATCAGCAGAATTTGTGGAATTACTTTATTTATATGACACTCTCAATCTGTTTGAAAACAGCACAATCTGGTACAAATTCTGTCATTATTTTTAAATGACTGTGATCGGGTAAAAAAATGTTAAAGATAAAAACAACAAAAAAAAAACAATGGCAAATATGGAGAAATACATGTTATTGTACAGTGTTATAGCAGCACTAAAAAAATGTTAATCTAAAACATAATCTGAGATGATTCAAGCCTGCCAGCAAAAACTGATCGTCCAGAAAAGAGTGCTCTAAAGTTACCCACCTGCTGTGAAAACCAATACAAGATGCATGGCTAACAATGATCTTTATCACAGCGGAAGTCAATTTATAAATATTCTATGTAATGATGTACACATAAAAAATGGGGCTATGACAACAATGGTAGCAGCAGTGCATGAAACGGTTTCAATATTTTTCTTTTACGACCAATAGCACAGAACAATGATTAGGGTGTTCAAGCTGAGCAAACCATTTGGTGTAGGAGCAGGGGTGACCAGCAATAGGAGATGACAGAAATATGAATTAAGGTCTCTATAATAAGAGTCTGCATGGGAGTTGAACAACATTCCCTGATGTACAAACAACAAGCTTTTAGACAACAGCTCATTTCTGGCATGAACAGGAGAAAGTGAATAATAGGTCTACCTTCATGACATTGACATGGTTTGCAGCTTCTATGCCTCTTCTTTTATACAATGCACAAAATCAGAATTGGATATAAATTCCAGCCATACCTTCCTTCCAATATAGCAAGATATGGTGTCAGCTCCTATGGGGGATTGCATTATCTTGTAGTGTGAGATTTACATTCCTAATGGAGCTGCTGTCCTGCATTAAATGGTCATTCACAGTTCTGTTGTTGCTGATGGCATATCATGCTAGAAGGAGGAGGTAAATGCTTTCATGAAGAAGTCTCTCTACCCCCCTCAATTAGTCCGGTCCCAGAAGATGCAGCTGCATTTAAGCTCTCAGAATAGCAGATTTGACTTTCATTTCCAATTATATGTTTCCTCGTTTGTTTGCCCTTAGCCCGTGTCTTTGTTTTTGTTGTCTGTTTACTGAGTTTAACTTGCTGAGTCTGTTTGTATTAAATTCTTGCTTTTGGTTTTTTTTCTGGAACCAGTAATTTTACAAGCAAGCACAATGATGGATGAATGTTAAATGATAACTAAGATTAAAAATGCAAGCTTATTTACTAATCTAAATCTACAACACTGATATATATATTTTTCTTTTCAGATTCAAATTTATATGAGGTTTGTGTTATAAAGTGACCCTATTAACACAACAATTCGCTTGTTTCTAACACAGAGGACTACTTCCTGCAATATTGACTTTCGGTCAAAAAACTGATTATAAAAAACCCCCCACAATATTCAAATATTACCCTTGTTTTGCTTTGCACAAATTAAAAACCAACAAAAAAAAAAGAAACATTAACTGTGTCCTTTAAGACACTGAAGACTCTCCTTCAATCTCCCTGAAGCAGCCAAGGGGATTATCCTACATTATGAAAGATAATTTGCAGCATCTGTTTTATTACAAAAATTGTTTGGTTGCATTTGCTGTTTGTGTCTTTCAAATATATTAAATCAACAAAATGGAATTTGTGGTATTTGCTGCTTGCTTGGAATATCATGCTTCTGTACAAATAAAAAGCATTTCTTGATGCACGTAGAGCAGCTGGGCAAGCTGTGTGTTGAGATTTGGCACGGCAATCAACTCTCCCTCCCCCAGTGGGGGTTTTTCTTATGCGCTGCAATAATATGAATGTACACACACAACAGAATTTGTGCTACAACACTGCAGAGTTACGATTACAATCAACATCATGTAAACTAAAATGTGTTTTAGGCTTTGAAATGGCTTTGGTATTCAGTTTGTTATCGAGGTCACAAATCCCATTTATTGGTATCAGACTAAATTATTGTAGGAGAGCAATGCATAGTAGTATAATCCTGGTTGTATTTTATTTTGAATATATGTATAAGAATAGCTAACATTGATTGATTGCTGCTAGGGTATAGAAATGGGGTTAGTGGTGTGAAACATTAATGGTATACAGTAACTACTATGATTTAGGAAGCATTAAGTGGTTAGAGGTTGTGTTATCAGAATTACCAAACAGTTTATGTCAGACTCCATTTTGTATTGCAGCTGGCTTTTCAAGAACACTGCTGCTGTGAGTTGAAGAACACTCTGATCTCTGATCTTAGGTCAGCATAAATTCAGCTAAAGCTCTCATCTCAGCTCTCAAGGGCTCATCTGACAAAAATTCCCAGCACACAATTCATCCATACCCCTGCACTGTGTAAATAATACATACAGCCCTTATGGAACAAAAATATATTTATATATTGTATAATACATTATGTGATATACTACATTATATTTCTCAATAAATTTAAATATATTTCAGTTCCATAAGGGCTGTATGTATTATTTACGCAGTGACAGGGTATAGATGTGAATTGTGTGTTGGGAATTTTTATCAGATGGGCCCTGCTCTCTTCAAAACAGGGGTTATCTAGAAATGACCAGTTTAAGAAAAAACTTAAAGCCTAACATTTTGACTGCCACCTCAAAAAGGTGCAGTGATAACATCTAGATGCATACAAGAAATCAGGAATCTGTAACAACTGCGGAGTTTAAGACTGTATGTTGGAAGTTTCAGAAACAGCACTGTCAAATCCTGATCGCTTATTATACACACAGGTGTGTATAAGAAATTACCTTGTTAGAATGATGATTTCTGAAGCATGTTTAATACATTTTTAAAGGTCATACTTACTGTTTTAATTTCTTAATATTCTTAATTAGATCTCTGTGAAATAAACCTCATGCATCTATATTTAAAACTCGATTGGCAATAATATTTCACAAGTTTGTAACTTTCCACTTAGTCGGGAGCCCACGTGGCCAGGCAGTTGTAGTTACATGCCCCAGTGAAAATGTATAATTTTTAGACATTTCACAAAAACAAACAATTGTAGGAAAAATATTTTGTTGTAAAATTTTTGCTTTTGTGGATGAGGAAAAAAATTTACAAGAAATAGATGTCTACAATTATTTATTTCAGCTTTTTTTTTTTTTTTTTTTTTTTTTGCAAAACTCTGAACATACTAATTTCAAAGTATTCATAATCTTTGGTGCTATGATAGTATTTTCTACAAGGTGCTAGAAATTTCATTATGATAATTGCAGAACCTAATTCTAGAAAAGTCTAGAAAAACTGGACTGTAGGTGAACATTCTTAGAGTGTATAAATAGGTTAGGTATAGAATGATTGCTGTCATTACTAATAAGTCAATATGGAAAAAAAAGTAAAGAGCTATCTGCAGATCTTAGGAGACCTGGAGAAGGATACAAGAATATTTCCAAGCATTTGAATATGCTAATTTCAACTATTGTTTCTATTATCAAGAAGTAGAAGACTCATGGTATTGTCACAATGCCCCCTCGGTCTAGAAGAAAGAACATAAGAACATAAGAACATAAGAACATAAGAACATAAGAAAGTTTACAAACGAGAGGAGGCCATTCGGCCCATCTTGCTTGTTTGCTTTTTAGTAGCTTATTGATCCCAAAATCTCATCAAGCAGCTTCTTGAAGGATCCCAGGGTGTCAGCTTCAACAACATTACTGGGAAGTTGATTCCAGACCCTCACAATTCTCTGTGTAAAAAAGTGCCTCCTATTTTCTGTTCTGAATGCCACTTTGTCTAATCTCCATTTGTGACCCCTGGTCATTGTTTCTTTTTTCAGGCTGAAAAAGTCCCTTGGGTCGACACTGTCAATACCTTTTAGAATTTTGAATGCTTGAATTAGGTCGCCACGTAGTCTTCTTTGTTCAAGACTGAACAGATTCAATTATTTTAGCCTGTCTGCATATGACATGCCTTTTAAGCCCGGAATAATTCTAGTCGCTCTTCTTTGCACTCTTTCTAGAGCAGCAATATCTTTTTTATAGCAAGGTGACCAGAACTGCACACAATATTCAAGATGAGGTCTTACTAGTGCATTGTACAGTTTTAACATTACTTCCCTTGATTTAAATTCAACACTTTTCATAATGTATCCGAGCATCTTGTTAGCCTTTTTTATAGCTTCCCCACATTGTCTAGATGAAGACATTTCTGAGTCAACAAAAACTCCTAGGTCTTTTTCATAGATTCCTTCTCCAATTTCAGCATCTCCCATATGATATTTATAATGTACATTTTTATTTCCTGGGTGCAGTACCTTACACTTTTCTCTATTAAATGTCATTTGCCATGTGTCTGCCCAGTTCTGAATCTTGTCTAGATCATTTTGAATGACCTTTGCTGCTGCAACAGTGTTTGCCACTCCTCCTACTTTTGTGTCGTCTGCAAATGTAACCAAGAACAAGTACAAGAATTGTGAAGAAGGTTAATAACAACCTGCCAAAGATATTCAAAGTGAACTGGCTGCAAGTGGGACTGGGGTTTCCATGTCAACCATAGGCTGAGTACTGCATGGTGAAAATCTCAATAGTTGAAGGCCAAGGAAAAAGATTACTCTTAGGAAAACGTCACAAGGACAATCGCTTAAAGTTTGCAAAACAGCATTTGAATGATGGATATGAGTTCTGGTCAGAGGTTTTGTGGAGTGATGAAACAAAAATCAAGCTATTTGGTCACTCTGATAGTCGTTTAGAGAAAGTCTGGTGAGGCGTACAAAGAAAATAACACCATACCTATTATCAAGCATGGAGGTGGTAATATCCTTCTATGGGGCTGGTTTTCCTCTAATGGCAGAGAACATTTAGTTCCAGTACATCATAAAATGGATTCCATAGCATACCAAAAGATATTGGCAAATCATCGGAAACCCTCTGCTATAAAACTTGGCTTAAAAGTGCAACTTGACGTTGACAATGTTAATAAAGAGATTGCAGCTCTCTTTATTAACACATTTTCTCTTAGTACATATGGCAAAATGTATACTTTGTGAATTGTTACAACAGAAATGCAAACTGCGGTAAATTTGCCCTGCGACTGCTCATTTCAGTACATTTACTCTTCACTGTCTTAATGACCTGTAACATGCAGAGGAAGTGGTACCCTCTAAAAATTAGGTTTTGGACAGTATTGGGAATGTAATATGTAAACAAAGAATGTAAATAACTTGCAAACAAAGTCACTAAAATAATTTAGAACAAAATGATCAACAATTATTGTCTTCAAACTGAACTCTAACATGTTTAGTGTTCTTCCAAAGTCCATTGGTATATTTTGAATCCAGAGTAACCAGGCCTACCAAAAGATCTCAGCACAAACAAAACTGTATCACAGATAAAATGTTGTATCTAAGCAGGAAATACAGATGACAAAATACAACTGATAAAACTGATAAACTGACCTCTGACTTCTCAAATGGAAACAGTGATTTTCAGACTTACAATACATGTTCAGCAGCGGTCTAAAAGTTAAATTGATTTGTGTTTTTCATTTTTTATATATGTGCTGCACATTGTTTAAAGGACTGGTAGCTGCCAGTGATGGACACAAGGCAGAAAGAGGCTATAGTTGAATGAGTTAATGAAATAAGACATAATACATTATTGTGGATCTGAAGCAGTAACAGAGGATGGTCTGACATGGAATCAGAATTAAATAGTCGAGATAATTTATGAACTGCAGAAGACAGTTTGTGACTGCAATAAAACATACAATTATACATGAATGTTTTGAGAGATAGTTATCATTCTCGGACAGTGATAATGATAAAACTGACTGAAGATGACTGGGAAATGTTTTGTGGTAATGGTATTTTATACTAATACAATTACTTTTTGAATATTGTATGTATTTAGTCAACATAAACTTTTGAAAGGAATATGCAACATAGAATTTTCTGTAATCACTTCTGATTACACTACTGCACCTGATGAACACTGACAGTTATGGTAAAGCTGGGAAATGAAGATCATTATATTCCATCAGGTTATTTTAATTTTTGAAGAGGAGGCAGTTGTCTATTCATATATAGTCCACAGAATATATCAATGGATATAGAGCTTTTTCACAGAAAGGGTGCTGAACCATTGAAACAGGCTGCCGGACAGAGTTGTTAAAGCAATAGACTGGACACTGTCATGAACAATATTATATAACCCTCTCTGTGACCACAATAAGACCTTTAGCTATTAGAATTAAAAAGAAAACTGGCTTTCCACATACTGTATACACACAAAATATGGTACATATGGTACATATGGTACATAACATATTTTTTTTTATCTATTCCCCTACTGTTTATGGTATTTGCAATGATCCTGAGTGGTTTTGAGTTATAATAATTTTGCTCTAAATTAGCCACACCTACTGTACATCTGTATAGATAGAGATGAAAGGCGGCATTACTTGAATGGGATGAAGAAGGCTGTCTCAGAACTTCAAACAAACTCAAAGCAGCTCAAAGCCAGGTTATGGCAGATTAAGAGAAACAAATGTAATTATATGGGAGTGACATAGAGAGTAAGAGAAATTTAGTCAAGCATGTAAAATGAAAATGTACTTACTGTATAGACCATTAGATTTTTCCATTTATTTTGACAATTGGTCCTATAAATCCTATGATCTATGATAGCTACACAACACACCCTAATATCAGTAAAGGAATTTTGAAGAGTTGTTTTCACAGTTTTACAGCTTTCCATCTGCAAAGCAATTTACAGGCTGCAGTCAGGTATTGACAAGTGCAGTACCTATCAACCTGAAGTTAAATTGAATTGACAGCTTTATTCCCTTTGTCCGTCAATTACTTTCTGCATATGGGATGGTGTCCTTGTGTGCTAAAGTATCACCATTTCATTTAGAGTTCAGAAGGAAAGAGCCATGCATGTCTGCACTCGTATAAAAGTTTACCAGAGTAAAACCATAGCAAAAAAAAGCGTGTGTGTGCCTGTAACTGATAAACAGATTTATATCCTGCGCCTAAATAATTAAAATAAATGTGTGATCTGTCATTTTGGAGGAAACAATGTTTCTGTAAAATGGAGACTTTGAGTTCTGCCACTGTAGTGCATTAGAAATCCCAAAACTCAATCTGAATATATCTAACATTATTTTATTAATTAAAGCAGAGCCTGTTAATTAGTGGAGATGTGCCTTTATTAAGCTGTAAAATTCAAAGAATATAGCGACACATGTTTACAGTACAGTCTAGTATAGTTAAAAAAAAAAGAAAGGAACATCACACATATTGCAGGGTCAATGTATAAGTCAATTATATTCTGTTTAGATATGAGCTCAGTAAATATATATGCTTGAGTTGATGACAACTAAATGAAAAGGGGATTAAGAAGGGGGATAGCCACTTGCCTGGACCCCATTACCATGCTATAAATGTTTATGTGCTTTCATATCTATAGTCTAAGAAAGCTGTAACTTTTCTGTCACCCAGAACTTTCATCTCCTCCTCCATGTATTGATACAGTGCTATAAAAGTTTACAGTGTAGAACATTTTTTCTGTTTTGAAACTGTGATATTTAATAAGGCTGAAAGCTTCTCATTTTGCAAGTGAGTAGTTTAAGTGACTGAATAGCCTGGTTGGTGTGTGTACCATTTTATATAAGATCAACACATCTTCTGATACTTTTATTCACCTTTAGCAGCATTAGAAGACCATATTATTACCTGCAATTGAAAGTTAATTGATTTGAAACTAATATTTGTGGCCCACACACACTAGCACCATGGTACTGATATGTTATCAAGGTAGTGCAATGGATTATTAATTTCTATTGGTTTATATCATGATGCAATTGGTATATCAAAATATGAATATCAAAGATAAGCCTGGAACAATGAAAATGATCAATTCTAGTTTTAGGGATAGTACAATTGGCATGCTCTCGCCAGTCTTTACCTGATATGTGCATCTTCCAAGCAATTCTGCGCAGTTGGCTATGAAAGTTAAATGCAAGTCAAGTGCCGTACAAAAATCAATGCACAAACCTTGTAGCTTTCTTGCACCTCGTTAGGTTACTGAGCTGAAGCAAAGTAGTTAATAGAAATATAATACAATTTAAATAATTTCTCTGCACTTACATTGGTAAATGTACATAGATTTCAGATGATCTTTCAACTTTTTTTTTATTCCTAATTGAATTGTCTTGATTTATTATTATTATTATTATTATTATTATTATTATTATTATTATTATTATTATTATTATTATTATTCCATAGCATACAGTGATACCTACATGTAGTTGCTGAATAACCCATTGGTATAATACATTTTCCAAAATAAAAAGGAGGTCTCTAATCCCTTATCCAGGGGTTAGACGATAGCCCCCCACATAAGCAGGTTTATTCAGATTTGCTATTCTTGTGGGGGTTGCCATTAACTACTGGAATTGAATGGCACCCCTAACCATTCTGAGCGGAGGCAGCTTTCATCGTATCTTACCACCTATAGCCAGTCATATTAGTGCTTACATCACTTTAAACAACATCATGATGAGGCTATTCATAGAGATAAATGATTTGAGAAACAGAACTTAGAGCCTCTCAGAATGGTTGTAAACACCAAATATATATAAAAAAAATATAGGAGAGGCTAAAAAAACTATTAAATCTGCATTTGAAGCTTTAAAGCCTTTAACATGTGCTGTAGAAATAAGATTTAACAAACTGGACTGGTGGTTCATTAAGAATGACTGAAATAACACCTGGATTTACAATTGAATAGCCCGGTGTTAACCAATAAATTAATAGGGTTATTTGATTATGTAAAGAGCTGTGAATCTGGGTAGAGCAGATCTTTAAAGCGGCAGTGTCCCACAATAATGACCAGTTTTAATCTAACATATAATTTCTGGTGGAACGTTTACCAGATTCTTCCATATAGTATTTATGCTTCTGTGCAGTGTCCTCCCAGAAAGTTTGATGGCCGCTCTTTCTGTATGAACGAAACAGCCACCAGCATGCCAAATCTAAGCTCTGTGTTAACTTAACCTTACTTTGTGAGGTAGCTGTGCACACTTTGTGAGGTAACTTGGCAGCATGGCTTAGGTTTCAGCGAAAAGTGGCTATTGGTATAACAGTGGGAAGATCGCGGATTGATCTCTAGTAACTCTAGTAAGGAATCTTTTGAATTTGGCATTTTAAAATGGACAGGGGAATGGGTCAAACAATCGCAAAAGAAAAATGGATCCAAAGAATAAAAAGAATGTTTTTCAAAGCTATTTATTACTTGTAGTAGTGTAACAGCTAGACCAATTTATTTATGTATTTATTTATTTACTTATTTATCCATATCAGCAAGGATAATTGAAATTTGACATATCCCTTTAAAATCATTTTGAAACCTGAACAGTGTTTGAAAGACACAACCAAATGGTCTTCAATTGCAATGCCATGGTTATTTTAATAATGATCAATGGTAGTAAAATGGCAGCTACAATGGTATGAGCAATTGTTATCACCCAATACTAACATTTTATTTTTTATTTAAAAAAAAAACAAACAATTATAATACATTGTCATGCCAAGGTATCATATCAAAACTAGAACTATGTACTTTATAAAGCTTTCTTGTTTTTTTTTCCCTGACTCCACCCTTCGCTCATAGATGTGGCATATATGTTGATTGCTGGAGAATGAGCCACGTGAGGAAGTAAATTCACAGCATTAAAATATATAGTGTCGTCAGTTACAGTGCTGAATAAGTGCCCAAATGTAATTAAAGTTGGATTGTACACATGGCATAAATTTCAGTGATTGCTGTTTTTTTATTAAAATAATAAAGTCTTCCAGGCAATCAGACTGCGATCCATGAACCTCAGCAGTTCTGGCTCTTTATTTATGGTGACATCAAACACCGGACAGTCTCATTATGGTCTGTAAATAACCAGGGTCACGTCCTTGATGGGTGAAATATTGCAGCACAGCGGGCCTGTCTGTTTCTCTACAGAGACTGTAAAACACACAGGAAAAAAAAGGCCTTTGATCTGTTTTTGGGGAGGGAATGTCATTCACCTGCAAGCTGAGGTTTTTTGCTTGGCTCTGCAGCTGGCCACTCCAATGTCTGGGAATGATCTGTGATTCTTTTTATACAAACTTGATACGGTACATTAAAATGCTTTCAAAAACAGAACTATAAAGTGACAGGTAGGGGCACCAAATAATAGGCAAGATCCTACGAGTTTCCAAGTAATTCTAATGAAACTCTAAGTGAGACAATTAGACTAAGGCCTCAGGGCTGTTGTAATGATTCTCTAGACTCTGTGATGTTAAAAAGTAAAAAGCCATTTGTTCTGTATTAAGTTGATGAAAGTCATTGTATCTAACACAAATAAGATGATGTTTTTGAAATGATATACAGTACTGTAGTCAGGTCTTCTGAAAGTATATATTGCTGCCAGTTTCATTCAGTGCTTGTCAAGGTCTAAGCTGTGCTGATGTTTATAAGTGTATAATATTGGGTTTATCATCTTGGGATTCTGTACGGAGTTGGTATATTGTAGGATACTGTAGTCAGCGCTGTCTGCTTTAAATCTACTTTGGGAAGTATATTCAACTCTCTGTTCACTCTCAGAATAAACAGAAAGCTGCCTGGACTTTGATTTTTGTGGTGAGTTTTCCTTAATACTGTCTCTGGCCATGAGCATTTTCAGGTAGGGAAATCACCATTTTCTGGTGAGGAGGGATTAACTGTGCCTACATGACGGTACCAAAACCCCACTGTAAAATCATGGAAATATAAACGGTTCTGTCTGGAAAATCAAAGTCCATTTTAAAATGGAGCAATAGTAATATAATAGTAACATTTCTAGTTGTTTTTACATATTCACTTTTATCTATGCCAGTATTCCCTCATACACACACTATACATGCTATCATAAACCCTATACTATATCAATATACATTTCCCCTCATGATCTTCTCTTTGTTGTGTTGATGCTTTCATGGTTTCATGGTTTGTGAGCTTTCCAGGGAATTTTGAAGCTTCATCCCTAAACATAGCTGACATTGCTGTGTTTTAAGTAGTGTTTTTCAGTCTGTGATTTTGACTATTCTTATAGAATTTATAAAAAAAAATATGATAATGCGTACAATGTAACAGTTTCACAGCAAGTATGTCTACTGTAAGCATTGCTGCATTGAAATACATACAGATTGCTTAAGGCATGCTTTATATTTCTGAGGCATTTATTTCCCAGAAGAGCTAATGTAAAGGTTTCTGGAAGCTATTTTGTCTAGTACATGATAAATAAAAATGTTTTCCTTCAGGCAACAGTACTGGCAGTCGATTCATAAACTCCAATTAGCTTCTCTTCATGCAACTCTCTGCAGTGCATTAAATTGTATTTCATATCTGGATTTAGACTTGAATCTTTAGGATGTAGAATTTATTTTCCGTATATCACAGCTGAAAGGACAATGGCTAATGAAAGTCATTTGTGTAGCTGGTTTGGTAACTCTTTATTGTAAGTTCCATTTACAACAATGCAATTACTTTAATACTTTTCGTTTTGACACAATTCTAGAGGCAAGATGACAGTCCCCCCTCTTTCCTCATGTGTTTATCCCAATTGCTTAAAAGCTGGATCTTACCTCCTCCTTTCTGTGTTAAAGTTTCTTTCCTCCACCCTCTTTCTCGATAGGTCCAGTAATCCAGCCTTGGTTGACCTCA
Source organism: Polyodon spathula (assembly GCF_017654505.1). Classification (NCBI taxonomy): domain Eukaryota; kingdom Metazoa; phylum Chordata; class Actinopteri; order Acipenseriformes; family Polyodontidae; genus Polyodon; species Polyodon spathula. The sequence continues at coordinate 13,525,030 of NC_054545.1, forward strand.
GACCCCAAATGTAACATGAATTCTTTATGAACTGGGTACACCAGTCATTATTTTAATACAGTAATTTGAAGAACTGGTAGTCATAACCACATAAGCAAACAATCAATCTACAGTCATTGAAAGTTCAGTAAATACCCACTACAGAGACAAATGACTATTTTTCCATGAGAAACTCTTTTTGTGCCCTATCATTTAGTTAAATTACCAAAAGCTTTGGTTATGTCAGACTTTCCACGTGAGTTTCCCTGGCGTAAAACCTGGCATGGCCTAGGAGAGAAGTGGGTCAATAAATGGAACATGAACATTTTAACCCTCTTTTGCTGATACAAACAATCCCAAGAGAATTGGGTGCCATTGTAGTTTCGATTGAAGTGCTGAATGTATCATTAATGATTTGCTACTTCATATGAATTCAATATTTATTCAATACTTTTGTCAAAATTAAGGTGTTCTTATGTGTTTACATTTACCTAAAATACATAGATTTAGCCAACTTCATAATTAGGTGGGATTTAGGCAGCGACTCACTGTAAATCAACAATGGTCTCGCAATTGCAGCCACATTGTAATGAAAAGAATAAAAAAAATATCAAAAGACCAACAATCACTCTATCTTTTATAATTCTGATATAAGACAACTATACATTATTGTCAAACGTATACAACTTTGGATGCATTAGCAAGCAAAACATGCTTATTGTTGAGTTTGCTTTGCATTATGTAACAGGTGGAATTCAGCAAGTTTCCTCAAGTAAAAAGAATAACACAGAAGACATATCCAGAAACAAAAGATAATCGTCTTCTTTGCAGTATTGCTAGTCCTTTAATTTTTCTATTGCTTGTCCTTTAAGTGTGTCTGCTCTCTAATTCTGGAAATGTTTTTTAATCACTGATTATTACATTTTTTTTAAAGATGTTATTGCATTTTGGATCACGTGAGAATTGCTCCACAATGGAATGCCATGGCCTGTTCTGCTTGGCCGATTTCTTGTAAAGTGTTTAGGTTAGTTTCATCTGTTTCTACTTGTACTGGCTCGTAGTAATTAAAATGAATAGCATAACATGGTAATCTAGTCACAATATAATTTGGCAGCCCCACTGGATTAGTGTATGGAGATTAAAGTTGTAAAATAAAGTACTAGGCATTGCTATAGGGGTAAGAATTTTGTCTCCAAAGTAATCCTCTATGCATACATATGCCCTCAGGGTTCCTTCAATAGTTGCTACATGTTTACATGACAGAGTTTCAGATATACTTTTTATAAGCAAGCAAAATCTGTTATGCATTCAGTTGAACAATAGCCAAAAAAAGCCTAAGGCCTGGGAAACTCCATAGCACTATGAATCCAAACCTCATTGCCCAATATTATTTCATATGTAAATTTAAACATATACTTCTCAGTCTTCTTAATAGCAGTTAAATAGATAGTAAATATGTCCTAGGTTCCAGCAGGCTAACCTATGATAGTACTAGTAATATGAAGCAGTGGTGAGTAAACATGTATAGTAAATGGAAACTAACATTTTTGTAAGAACTATATAGAATTGTTACTATCCGATACATACATACTATCCAACACATACATGACTCAGTTTTCTGGCTATGGATCCTCATATTCTGAATCTGAGAGGCTTTTCCAACAGTTTCCTTATGGACCATACATAAGTACTAGCCTAAACTCCTTCTTCAATCAAGAGAGCCACACATCAAGCTACATTGTAATGATCAGTCCAAACCATTGGACAGAAACAGTTAATAATCCTCAATATTTAGTTCACAACACTGCACAAACCTCATCAAGGTGCATTAGTTCAATGCCATTTATGGTGCATTAAACCTTGTTAAAAGTATTTATTTTCAAAGATCTGAAGTAATTATTATTCTCAAGATCCTAGCATGAACTGTTTGAAGTTGGTTTACTTATTCAGTTTAGCTGTTTATTTTGCATTTGGAAAAAGACAAAAATGTACTTGAAATGCCTTGACCCACAAGGTACTGGAATAGAGTCTCAAAGATTTTCCTGGGAGTTAAAACCTTGATTGTTTTAAAGAGTTATTTAAAATGAATCAGAGCATTATTTGACCAATGGCATGGTTTATCCCAAAAGGGTACTGTTGAAACACAATAGATATAGCTGTATTAGGGACTTTGGGTATTTTGCATTATATTTACTGTTTACTGTAACTAAAACCATATACCCCCACCTGAATCCAATGCTAGCTCTTGAATACAGCAGTATTCAAGAGGAATTTAGCAGTTTGTTTGGTGGAAGTAAAGACTTAAACACCCCTCCTGACCCAATCCTATTTATAACAAATGCCGATTGCCCAACCTTGTAAGCTACAAAGACGTGTAGACACTCCTTCAACTCAAAACCTAATCCTACATTACTTTAGTCTTTGCTAATGTACTTATGACTGCTCACCACTGTCATAATTGCATTCCCAGAACTACATCAAGATTAAGCATGTGTATTCATCCTTCTTTCTCATTTTAACTCTGGAGAGACATGAACATATTCCTTAACTTAGCTGTAGGACATCTGTCAGATTTGCTGTAATTTCAACCATGATTGAAACTCACCTGCAACAGAGAGTTGCATTTTTTTTTTTTTTTTACATGACGGGGATTTTATTTCAATAACTGATTAATCAGTCAGGTGAGGGTCATTGCCTAGCCACTGACCTCAACCACTTAATGACTTAAGAAGTCATGTGGCTTTATCAAAAACCTTTCCTGCTTGAATTGCTGCACCAACAACAGCATGTGCTCAGCACAACTGTTGTCAGAAGCTGGCAATGGAATGGGATACATGTAAACTGTTCTGGAACTTGCTATAATCCCAGAATAATGAAGCTACACCCATTCTACAAGCTATAGGTTTATTTTTCATTTTCTATAAATTAACAGACAAGCAGTGCAGATTGTGTGCTTGTATAGCAAATGGAGTTTTTTGTTACACAAAATGCAAAATCTGCCAGGTCATCAATAATTCCAGTTGCAGAAAACATGTTAAAGTGACTGATACCTTCTTATTTTTACTGCTTTTGTCACTTCTCTGATTTTTCTTTCACATTCAAGCACCCACACTTTTAAAAACTGTTATCGTTGCTTTAGTATAGACAGCAGCCTTAAAAAAGAAAAAAAAAAAGAAATTACTCAAATAATGTACTTTGTAATACTGTCATCTCAGGGGACCTTAGGTTTAGAAAGAGGAAGCTGTGATTACACTAGAGTAGCGATAAGGGCTCTGAGAGTGGCAGTCTGTCAGGATTACATATAATTTAGAAGCGCTCCAAGCCAGTTGGAAAGAAACAGTGAGAATCAAATGAATATCCAAAAGATTTAATGTAGAGATAAATATTCCTTATGGCATGTATATTTTACACCACCATTAGTATTGCTCATTATTTGGTGCCCAGTTTCCCTGCTCTACAGTGAATTAAATATGTATATATTGTCTATATTAGACTTCAACACTTTTTGAGAAACAAAAATCCTTGCATCACTCAGAGTTTCCATTGTGAAAGAATAATATGTGGGGGCTGCACAGATTGTCTCACAAGGAGACAGCAAAGCAGTTAAGTGTAAGTGTCAGCGCAGCATGTAGTTACTTTTAAAAAACATGTTTTTCAATTTAGTTAGGCAGAAATATAATACTACCTGCAGTTCTCTAATTACACGTGGGGTAAGTCATGCAATTTGGTGCTTGGTAGTTTAAATCGCAGTCAAGCTGTTAGCAGTCATGGCTCAGAGCCCATAAGAGCGCTGCGTTCAAGTCACCAAGCCAGTTCGTTCAGACAGGCTGAAAAATCATCTTCAGAGTCCAGTGCCTTGGCAACATATGCTGCTTAGATTTGCCTTATGAAAGCAAGAACAGATGTTGCCCATTCATGGTACATGGGTGCAGTGGTGATGTATCATTCAAATTAGGCATTTCAAAATGGGGGGTAAAATACACTATTGGGTTAATGTGCAATAAGAACTGGGTCAAATATTTGCTTGCTTCCTACTGGTTCATACAGGCTTCATAGCCAAATACCCCAATTGTTGTTCTTTTTGATGAAGGGGAGAATATTATACTACAGTATAATTACAGTGCTGCCTCATTATTTTATGACTGGCTAATTTACGGTTAGGCATTGTTAATAATAAATTGTGCTATACTTTATTATATAAGGACCCTTTACTAAATCACTTCTCTTAGTATTGCTTGATTTTGTATTTAATGAGTACTTTACCGGTAACATTATGTTCTAGTAAAGACAAGCTTTTTTCCTGTTGTGATTTAAAATGTCAGTTGCAAGTGTATTTAAACTAGAACGGTAATAAATGGTCATTTCTAAATGCAGTCTGTAGTTGCACTGCATCTTAATGCATTTTCACTTCAGTGGATTTCATATGGGAAGGGCTGCCAAATGCAGTGCCTTAAAAGTTGGGCCACAATCCAGGTTCATTACCTGGTCTGCTATGTAAGCACTTTATTGAAAAAGTAGTTTACTTTCAATAGAAACTCTCAGTTAATTAGACATCAAGCTGCTCACTTGCAGTAGCCTTTCCTCGGGGGGGGGGGGGGACTGCAACGACTTACACTCCTATCATGCGGAAAATTCTATGGGAAGGGCTGGGGGGGGGGGGGGGGGGGGGAATCAAGTACTCTTTCTTGGTGCTGATAAAAAAAAGAGATTTATTGATCATGTTTTATCTTTTTTTCATCTACCATCTGCACTAGCTGCCACATGGATCCTGAGCATGGATTTTTGTCACCCTGCTATCGAGATTTATAGTGCTGTAGGCCAGAGCTGCACTTTTATGCGGTGGCAGGGAATCAATGAGAACAACCTACCAACAACTCTTTGCTGCTGCTTAGAATAACCCAGCAGGCCAATAAAACAGAAGCCCTTCGATTTTATTGTTGCCAAGCCACTTGTAAATATTCTGCCCTTAAAGAAAAGCCTTGCAGATAATTAATAATCACATTTGTAAAATTTAAATGGGGTGGGTTCCTGGTGGAGACAGCAGCTGTGTGGTGTGGTCTCTTTGGCATGCCTCTGAAGAGAATACCTCTTGCAAATAAAACACAGGAGGAGTATATGCAAATTATATTAATTTAACCATTTGTTTTTTTAGTGGGGTTTTGTAGACTTGCAATTTTTAAAGTTAAGGTACTGTATGGGAGTTATAGCTTCACAAAAATGTACCTTTCAGCAGCAGTAGGGTGATGTGAACTCAACTGAGTTTGGATTAATTGAACAGACTACTAGAGAGGCAAGTGATTTACATACATACAACCTACATGTTTTGAAAGGGTGTATCTTCACAATATGTTTATGAATTGCTATAAAAAATGAATTGTGATATCTGAGTATTTATAATTATTTGGGAGGATACTGTACAAGACTTGTGAAGTTCCATGGAGTAACCCCCACAATTATTCATGTGAAAATGTTTCCCCAGAACAAATAACAGGATGAAAGATGTATTTGTTTTTATTTCATGTGTTTTGTTCATGTTGAATCCTCATTGTCACTTTGTACAACAACAAATATACCATATTTTACAACCTATATACCATTCATTATTGAATTAGAAAGAGCAATCAAGTTTAACTTGTAGCTGATAAAAAATGAACGTAGACTAAAGGAGAATAAGTTCCTTTGATCTGCTCTAAAGACAGTAAGTTACTTTGAGCATGTCAAGGGAGCTTCTTTGTTCATGTAGTGTTATATATTGTGACAGTGATGGATGGTGGGTGACGTCAGACCAGGGAAATTAAACCAGAGACAGGCAAGCACTCGTATGAAAAATAAAAGGTTGGACCAAAAAAATATCTTGCACACTAAATAACCCAAACTAAACAAATACAGTGCTAGGACTTCCAGCACTCATAGCAATTGTTTAGTTTTGTTTGGTTTTTACTTTCGTTTGCTTCTCTCCTCTGAACTCCCCACGTGTTCCTCCTCCGAACACCCATCCCGAACACACAAATATACAGGCTTATCTACATGTGCATTTAACAAATAATCACAAACAGTTAAACAATAATTCAATAAACGGCACCAGCCACATTCTCAAGCGATGTCTGGCAGAAACGAGCTGCTACCAAACAACAAAGAAAGCGTTGTATTTTTAAATAGCACAACATCCATTTGAATCATACAGTATGTTAAATCACCTGTTTAAATAACCAAAACTATACATTTGAAATCATAACAATGCATTCATGCATGCAAAACAAACAAAACACATTTATTTACATGCAGGGCTTTGCCCTGCCCCCTCTAATATGTGCAGGGCTTTCTCCTGCCCTGCTAATTTGTTGGACAGCTGTGAAATAACATAAAATGCTGCAGATAGTGTTTATGATATATATTTTATGGAAAAAAAAACACAATTCAGAAGAATGTTCATAATGTAAAGCCCTGGAGATTCTGTGTAATGGCAAAGCTCAAATGGGTCACCTGTCTACTTTTGTCAACAGCCATCTCTGTTCTTTGAATTCTCAAACAAATGCACATTGTTGTCACTTATCAATCTTGGAGGAAACTAAATCAAAGGCCTCTTCACACTAGAATATCAAAGTCAATTTGAGAGTCGTAGAACAAAGATTCCAGTCAATACCTACCGTTATTATGAACTGTTATTAAAGTTGAACCACAAGATGAAAGATCTGGCCACTTCAGTGGTTCTGCAGAAGTGAAAGGGTACAGTTCTTTGATTTTGAATGACTTTGAAACTATAGGCAATACAGACAATTTTAAATAGTCTTGCATCACTAGCTTGCAAAGTAAAATTTCTGCTTCTCCCACATGTAACATAGAGGCTCAGCAGGACAATTCTCCATCATGCACCAAGGCCAACGTTATTAGAAATAACCAATTTCATAACAAATATGAACTGTCTGTCTGCATGAAAACCTCAATCCTGTGCCTGAGGACATTAATCCTTTATCAGATAGTGAACCATGCTATGTTACAAAGCTGACAGTGTTGTCCACAAAGCCAATAAATGCATTTCCCTTGACTCTCAATTGCTGTCAGCATGGATCTCTCTCGTGGACACAGTATAAGGTGCGTTTTGCAAAATGGGGTGTACCATAATCTTCAAAGTATGACTTACACTCTTTTACAAAGGACAAGGGTCTGTAAGATAGACATTTTCCTTCTGCCGTCTTTAACAATATCATATTAAGAATAAGAAATTGAAATGAATAGTTTAATGGAAATTTGTATTTAAGACCAAGATGACATTAGGTAAGAAAATGAGGTGTTAGTTTTAACGCAAAGTATATATAAAATCACTGATTTACAGTACTTGGAACAACTTCTTGTATTCTCAAGATATATGTAAAAATATAAGTGCGACATACAGACGGATGGATGTACAGACAGAGTGACACCTCCAACTATCCACACAATCTGATACTGCCATGTAACTTCACATGTACAAATTTACCTAAGACTGCCTCCATTACATCCCTATTACTGTGGGTTTCATCTCCTGCAGGGAATATTAAGTCTTGGATGGCACTTGCCTTACTTACTGCACTATTCAAGACAAATTGGCATTTGCCACAAAGATTTGCTACAATTCTTTAGTGATTGGTTGAAATCTAAACATATACATGTAAAGACATAGGCAGGTCCAGATTCCGAAGATATTAGCTATATCAGTAGTACAGATTTGGTTAAGTAAGCTCTCAGTGGCTGGGTTTACATGCACATGAAAATCGACTCTACAGTCATGATTGTGTGACGTTGTCACGCAAATACATTATGAAACAGCAAAAGAATGCCCTTTGATCAACATGACTTTAAGGGCAGGGTCAATTGCTTTCTCACAATAAAAACCCATGTAAACCTGAGTAGGAATCGTACTTGTGTCTCACGAGATTTCAGCAGTCAAGATCCTGTTTAACTGGCAGAATCTCAAGTTATTCCTCAGCAATGCCGTACCAAACCACACACACACACACACACACACACACACACACACACACACACACACACACACACACAAGAAAGAATGCAAAAGACTGCAAATGTAAACCTCTTGTACAGCCTATTATTAATGTTTGTATGAATGCATGTTGTTAGCACAAGTAATCAAACTTTAAGCCTCATATGTTTATTATTATTATTAATATTATTATTATTATTATTATTATTATTATTATTATTATTATTATTATTATTATTATTATTATTATTAGTAGTAGTAGTAATAATAGTAGTTTTTATTTTCCAAAACAAAATTTATTTATTTATTTATTTTTAAAATAAATAAACAAAATAGTAGTAGTAGTAGTAGTAGTAGTCATATTTTCTTTCTGTAATTCTTTTAAGATGTCCCAGGAACAACAGAGCTCCACCACTTCTTCCACCACACAGAACTGGAATGAATTTTTAGCATCAACTGACATATTGTGCAGTAAGTAATGGATATAGTTAACAAACAACATAAATGCACAGTATCGCTTTAAATAAAGACTTTTTTTAATGTTTATAATATTACAAGACATCCCCCTTTCATTATAATGTGTGTGCTTAGTGGATTCTGCGCCTGGCACTTCTACTGCAGCTATAGACCAGCAGTCAGTGGCTTCTCGGAGCAGAGGCAGGGTATAGGGACCGGCAGATTTGTACAGGAACATTAGGATGCTCAGTCTGGTACTCCGCCTATAGAACTGCCAGTGCATGAAGCTGCTCAGGGACCTCTTATGTATTTTACATATCCCCGCTGATCTCAATCTTATATTCATATAGGCCTAAGGATCATACCGTGTTCCTACATCTTCCACATACAATTATTGACTACTTTAATTAAATAAAACTTTTAGATGTTAAGCAGTAAAACTTGTACTTAGTAGAATTTTTATTTTCTATACCTTTATGTATGTGTGCGTGTGTGCATGTGTGTGTGTGTGTGTGTGTTTGTGTGTGTGTGTGTGTGCGTGTGTGTGTGTGCGTGTTGGAAAGGTAACGAGACACAAACAAGGAATGTGTGATAATTCGAAATGTGCGCGACAACAAGATAATTATTTTCTCTTGTTAATATTTTTAAATCTTCATGGCAACACATGAAGCTCTCCTCACAACATTCAGCTGTTCTTTTCCTAATTACTTGGCAGACATGGACATTTAAATATCCTCTACCCTAAATTACTATGAATTAAGCAATCTGCATTGGTTCAGCCGACTTTTTTTCTTAAATCAGAATAGCAACCCATTGACATGACTTGTCCATGTAAACGCTGTCAGTATCACTCCTTACTTTCAGGTAGTCTGTAACTCGTACACTCCTTTTGTTATTTCATATCAGCAGTGGAAAGTCAGTAAAAGTGGGGACAATTTAACTCACCAGGTGCAATGAACTGGGAGATGGTAGAGTACATGTAAATGTAACTTTCTTTAATCAGTTATGGTACCAGATGTTATTTTAAAATGAAAATATATGTTTGCTGTAAAATCGTCTGCTTTCAAAATTGCATGCCAGACCTACATGGCAAATGGAAGTGCAAGACAGGTAAAATTGATCTAATCTATGTTGTTGACAGTAACTGGTACTTTACTGGTAGAGCAGAAGTACAGAGGTAGTCATTTAGAAATACCAAGAACAAACTCTTTTTCTTCCCTGTGTTTCTTAGTTTTTTCAGACCTAGATTGAAACTGCTTTGGGCATCAATTACCTTTTTACGTCAATGCTTATCTGTTTTATTAGACTGCCAATAAAAGCAGGTGAAATAAGAAGTTATTTACTTTGTGGACTAGCTCAAACACTGATTCTTGAAACCAGCTGAATTATGCACAGTTCAGAAAAGAAAACCTTTTGATTAAACAAACATTACATTTGTTCATGAATTAAGCAAGCAGATGACATTTGTTTAGATTTCTACAGACTTAATGCACCTGCTCTAAAGAGTTATTTTTATCAATTCCGTGAACTGAATAAAACAAGGTTATTTCTTTCATTTTCAGCAAGTGAGAACTAATTATTTAATGTTCTAGTACAACTAAATTACATTTAAAAATTTTAAGAGAACCACATTTTAATATCTGGAACAATGTGCTCAGAATCTTGTACAAATGGCAGACAATTACCCTACTGTACTGTAGTGTATTAAAGGCTCTTGTTTAAGATCGCATGCTCATTATGTAATGCGGCTGGTCTTGTGGTGAACTTGATAGCAGTAGTTTGAACTGATCAACATGGAGGGATTGCATTTTTAAAAAAAAATGCTAATGGATTTTTTTCTTTTCTTTCATGTGGATTGATAGAATAACAACTCACACATACGTTTAATCTACAGAGAGTGTTTTGGGGGTATCAATGCAGAGCCAAGTTGATTATGTTCAATATGACACAAATCAGTTCTGCACAATTTCTATCTTATCTAGGAGGTACTGCTTGATAGAACTGTACTCTGCATGCTGATCTTCCAATACAGCTTACAGCACACATCTACTTCACAGCAACAAATGAGTTACTAAGAGGTATCCTGGCCCATGTGGTAATTTCCTTGAAAGATTTCTTTCTTCTTTGGCCAGTCTAACAGTCGACTTACCCCACAGCACTCGATTCACTTGAGTCACTCAGTGTTTGCTAACTATACTGTTCAATTTGATTGGTTTAATGTTTGTGGGTATTTAGTTTACTTAATTGCTCCTACAGAGATAGAATGGTAAAGTTCTTCAAGTAAACAGCTACAGTAAGAGTCAGGATGTCTTTGGATTGACCCAGGACAGCTGATGATTCATTGTGTGCGTTAGCCACTGATAAGTTACCTGTGCCAACAGGGACATAAGAGGAAGATATAATCTAAAAATATAATCTAAAAATGTGATTTATAATAGCACACAACTAAACCAACTATATATATATATATATATATATATATATATATATATATATATATATATATATATATATATATATATATTATATATATATACATATTTTTCATAAAATGGAATGATTTACTTGTTTAATAGGGATGAAAATGTGTATGCTGCTGTAATTTATGTTCTTTTTTGAACATACTTCAGCAATAAAACAAAATACTGCACTAAACCAATTTAAACTAGGTGTTATACTGTTGCTTGGGGTATTCCCCGCATTTTCAAACCATTTTGGGGTCCTTAACTCAACAGGACACTTACCGGCACACAATATTTGCTATGCGACTTTGAGATTCGTTAGCAAATAACTTTACATGTACATACCAGGCAGCAACTCATCTCCCTGTTCAAGCTAGGAGAACTGGAGGTCTGTGGCTATCCTTTGATTCCTCCACCAATAATTGTCTCTTTACAAACAGGAGTGCAACAGAAAATGACCGGCCCCTGGAAGACAAAAGCCAGCCCTGAAGGTGTACGATTGAGCTCAATGGGTGCCTGCCCAGTAGGGGTTGCTCTAGCGCGGTGAGGTGACTCAGTCTTTGACAGTTTTGCCACCCTGTTCCTCAGGAGCACCACCACCAGTGTGACATTCCCAATGGAATCCCATGTGAATCTTCCTTGTGATGAACCATTTATGTAGAATAAATGTACAATATGCAGTTGACTCCCACCTTGAACTCTCTGTTTCAAAATTCTATCTATACTTCAGTTTCCCAGCAGTCTTAAATGCTGCCAGAATCAACTTACTCTATGATTTCCTCTTCATTTTGTGGGGAGGATAATTGGCTCCTGAGGAAAGGAATAGAAAAAAGGTTCTATATAATTGCAAATACATTTTCCCAACACAGATTCTGAGTGGATATGAGTTTCTTACAGTGAATTGTGATTGCCGGAGCCTGAATACAAACCCAGAGCTGCTTCCATAGGCCCCAAATCATCCTCTACATACCAACCCTTTTAAAAAGGTCCAGAAGCAATAACTTTGGAAACAAAATAAGAAGTGAACTTGCAAAGGAAATTATTCAGCTGGTTTACCCTGGGGTATAACAGTTCATTAGATGTGGGCTGTCCTGCGCCTTATTGTTGACTGACTGATGCAAAAGGAAAGGCAAGCTTAGTGTGAATCAGTGAAACATGCAATTGCAAAAGGCCCTGAAATATAATCAGAGGAATCTCAAGGGGGGGCTCTCTGGGGAAATACATCCAGAGACTGCTTAAAGAGCATTTTTTAAAGAGAAAATCAAATCAGATGAAAAGGGGAATTTGATGACTTTTTTTCTGTTGTTATACCTTCAAAATGCCCTTCTCTTGGCTTCAGTCAATTAATTTTAGTTACCTTTAATAGATGTATTGTGATTAAACAACCTCAAGTTGCACTGATTGGCTGAAAAGAGTTCCAACCCATGCAAATGTTTCAGTCCCACCACACAGATCCCGATCTTGTTAGACTCATTTTATAATCTCGAGAACACACTGAAGATGTGCAGCTGTATTGAGAGAAGCCTCTTCAGGTATTTGAAAACAGACTACTGCACAACTGCTCTTTGTTTATTGCTTAGAAAAAAATGAATCATTATTTACTCAACAAACACAATGAAGATAAAGGCTCTAATTGATTCCCAAAACAAAAAGATAGGACTCATTTTACTAAATTACTAATTTATCCAATTTCCAGTTTGTTTAAATGTTAACCTTAAGTGTAATTCGAGGGGTTCCATAGAGGGTGCTCTGTCTATCGCTCCTTGCCTTTCCTTGCCACTCTAGCCTCCTTGGGACATTCAGTAAAGGGTGGGAGATCAGCCGCACAGTCACTTCAGGCTCAGCTCTCCCTGCCAATCACACGGTGACAGCACTGCATGCGTCTGACTCAGACACAGCCAGCTCAGCTTTGCTATTCCGATTAGCTGCCTTGCATGCCAATCTCTCTCCATTTCCTATTTCTACACAATTGTACTTCCGCTTTCGTCTGTGTTTGTTTTTGGATCCTCTTCCTTCCCGTTGCTCCTTTATATACCGCACCAAATGCACAAGGGCTCCCTCTGGGGGGGAAGTGAGTATCACTCCCCAGGCTGTCCGGGTCGGCCTCCTCAGTATCCACTGCCACCTGGCAGGTCCTCGCCAGGTCATAGGGGACCCCCGGCCACATCCTATCCTTTCGCAGCTCCTGCAATTTCCTCCATGGGCTTCGATCCGGTTATCTAATCTTCTCTCATTTCCTTTCAGGTTAAGTACCTATTTGGCCCTCTTTGCAGTATGCTAGTACATCCATCTGCCAGGAAGGGGTTTTTCTCTGTCTTCATCTCTCCTAAACGGACCCAAGACTTCTTTTCCTAAACGCTCCACGCCACCCAGGCCAGAAAATGCTGCCTGACCCGATGAGAGTTCAGGCTCGTCCTCTGTCTACTTTTCCTAACACCAAAGTTACATACTCACTTCCCCAAGATCAATTTCACCCTATCCTAACTTCAATCTCTAAGCCCATGCAGGCGCCCAGTGAATTAAATGCAAAGATGTATGAGAATGGGTTGAATAACGCCAATAAGCTACCTATATTGATGCCATTCACTCTTTCACTTCCTTAAATTATGTTGTGACATCACAGAGTGGGGCCTCTACGCAGATCTGGTCTTCTGCCTGGAACACACTCCAATCAGTCAGTGCGGAACTTAACTGCCATCAATTGTCACTTAATTGTGTAGAAGAGAGATCTGCAGCTTTTCTTGTTGTGAAATGAACACATGTGTAATAGGCTTCATTTAATACCTACAAACAAAAAACATGTTAAAGGGAATTACTCAGAAAATCTCAGTATTTGCACAGCTCTATGGCTTAAATGGTGAACGAAAGTGCACATTAGGTACAAATATTAGCTGCAACCCCTTTAAGGTATTAGCCTCTGGTCCTTTATACAAGTATAACAGAGCTGCTGCAGCCTGTTATTGTTCATACCTATTAATGGTTTATTGATATCGTCAGATGTATCATGTTTTCTTTTTCTTCCTGCCATGAGCAGGTAGGTTAATTCCCTCTCCATTATCAAAGAGAATGACACCCAAGCCAACTACAGGCAAGATCTTTAACCACAGTGCATTCTCATCATGAGGTGTGGTCATTATCTTTAAGCAGTGTGGCTATAGAAATGTAATCTGGTTCAATTTGACGTGGCTAAAGAAAATCTTGTGTGGAACCAATAGCTGGGTCACAGGCCACTCATCTAACCTTTAGAGGACAAAAAGAAAGCATTTAAGATAATCCTTACCTCTTAACCTTTCAATACACCAGTCAAGGGGCCCAGACTGTAGAAGATTTTTAGGATAAAGATCAGCAACCACTGTTGTCATTGAAACAGCATAACAAAAAAACAACAAAAAAAATGAATTTCCTGTATTTTATCATCACATCATTAATGTCAAATACCAAGACACATTAACTTGACTGTCAGGATACTTTCTCGAACAATTGTGTCAGAACCTAAAAAGAGATACCGGAACATTCATTTTTGAGTCATTAATTCCAGTTACAGCATCACTGCACTCAGGCAGTGACAGATAAAACGTATCTAATAAAGTGCCACAAGACGATCGCCTTGCTGGTTTTTTTTACTGTAGCCACAAAGGCAACCATCTCATGCTCCATGTTTCTCCCTATCTTCATTCTCTTGAAAATGGATTGTCAAGGACCTATTTCATCAGCTCTTTTGCTTGGCTCAAGATCAGACATTTTCCCACCTTTTAATTTTGTAGAAATAGTATACAGGGGTTAGACAAAAAAAAAAAAAAAAAAATAGATAGATCTGCCTTGACACTGTCGACGGACAGCTCCTGTTCAATTATATTCTACAAGGTACTTAAATTGCCAATGAAGTCTTCTCCAGCATGACTGTTTTTCATGAAATACTATGATGTTGTCAGTCTTGGATATTAATGCATTTACAATAACTATCAACAGTCAGATATGCCTATTGTGGATATTTCATATATGGAATAGCCCATTAAAATAAAAGTGTTTGACAAATGGTCTACTATTGTCTTTTTTTTGATCTTGGTTCAACTGATTTTTTTTCTGGCTTGAGCTCTGACAATAGCTTTTTATCACATGTATTATAGACAAATAAGCAAGTTAAGTATGGGTAACAAATATGACAAATACGCTTCCTATTGTTTGTGCTGGTGAGCCCTATACATCCACCTGTGTTATAGTGTTCTACAGCAGGGGGCATTGCCCTCTAACCCCTGAGCAGGTGTTTCCAGTTTAGTACTCTACCTCCTTGCTTGAAAACTCAAATATATTTTTAATGTGACTTCAAAGTGCCTGCCACCAACTTCCTCCTCAGTAGAGCGTGCCATTAATTGAGATTTCTGGGCCCTCTAAGAGGAGTGCTGATTCAGAGTAAATAATTTATTAAAGAGCTCATGTCTGAATCGCAAAAATAAGGCACCAATGATATATGTTTTTTTTTGTTTTTGTCAATTCAGTGGTCACCTGTTGTTTGTACCCCTCTGTAGAAATCTGCACAAATGAATGAATGTTGTGGATTCCTGCAGTGACACCACTGCCTTTCGAGCACAGATAAAGGAAAGCATTACAAAGGATTACTCAGCCCTAGAGCTTCATGCTGTTAAGCTTTTGTTTTTACAGCTTGGTTGTCATAATTAGTTTGCAGCTTCTATTTACATCATTTGATTACAGGTTAAGTCAATCAACAGATAGCACATAAAAAAATGATAAAAAAGGTCCACAGATCAAAACAATCGTGACCCCTACTTAAATAGCCATTAGTATGTATTGTAAGATACTTTAAATCAATAAATCTTATCTCATCTTAGACAGATGAATACACATTAAGAAACAATATAACATAGGTTGAGTCCAAAGACACATTTTAGTTTGGACGGTAGTCAGAGTCACGTAAAAACAGCTGAGACCATATCAATTTATTTGCATTTTCAGCACATACAAGGTGACTGGACTGGGCAGCTTATTTATTTATTATTTTTTACTATGTTGAAATTCTCGTTCAAGTGTAGTAGTGTCATTTGAGTTCAATAGTACTTGATTTGATACATGTCATTTACATGTTACATTTGTCTTAGTACTTCTGAATTGATGAGTATAAGTTATATCTATGTGGTGGAAAGCTGTTCATTTTATATTATATATATATATATATATATATATATATATATATATATATATATATATATATATACACCGCACCGCAGTACTCTTATAGGATGTCTGGATATAAAAAGCATTTCTGACTCAATCCTGTTTCTAGTATAATTACCTCTTTCTGTACAGTCACTGTTATTTATTTTTGTATGGGCTTTGATAGCATTTTTGTTCTGGAGATAACGGATTCAATACTGAAGCGAACAGACCTTCCAGTTTACCGGAATGAAACCGGATAGACTTGTTCTTTCCTCCCCTTAGAAGTGTCTAGCACCTGGCTTTCCAGATAAACTGAGGACCTCTGCCTCCTTGCACTGTGAATCCTTCAATTTAATGGGCTTTAAATTCACCATCAAAATAGAAAAGGAGAAGAACTGTAAAATTTCCATTACATAGAAATGGCTTTTCAAGTATGAAGTAAAACATGCTTGGGGGCCAAGCAGTTATGACGAGATGACTTTCACCATGGAGAAAAAATTTCAACAATAATAAAACTAGATTGTGTTCATGGGAGTCACAGAAACGGCTTTCTAGTGAGTAGAAGAAATGTGATGGAAGATCAAATTACTAAATGGTGCTGAAAAGCTCATGCTGAGGTGTTGTGGCTGGGGCTACAAAGCCACATAAAGCTGCCCTCCTTGAGCTATTGTCAAAGTGCTGAAGACTGTCTATGGATTTAATCTAAATATTCCCAGAAAAATACACTTCCTGGGGACACTGGTCTTGACCTCTAATACCAGGTTAAAATCTTTATAGTGAATTAAGGCAGAAAATTAGATAAACCTATATCCAGCCAGGATAAAGATCAGATTATTTTGGGGGGAAATTCTGGGATAACCTCTACTAGGTGGCTGATGTAATCTAGATGTGCCTTTTCCCAGCAAGTTATAGGTAGATAAAATCCACCTTAAGTGAGTTAAGTTCTGGTGGGGCTTTAACATGATAACTACTGCAACTGAGATAAAATTGACACACCATTTACAAACACTGTAACATACAGATGCCAAGTAACATGTGGGTCTTCTTGTGCATGGGTTAGCTGCAAAACTGGTGTATTTACTGTCATAGCATCTTGTACAGCAATTCTGAAGTTACAGCAAGTGTATGAAAAATATTTTGTTTTTTTAGTTAAATTATGTTCAGATCAGATCACGGATCTATGTGAAAAAACAAACAAACAAACAAAAAAAAAACATACATAACAATTATAAGTTCAAGTAAAGTATCAATCAAAGTGGACACTAACATTTTGGACATACATTTGTATGATATTTGGGTGAAATGAATTGAAACCAAACATTAATTCTGCGCTATTAAAATAAAACAAATAAAATGGGACCGGATTACAAGATAATGTAGAACTCTTTACACAAGTTCAAACAAACCGGAGATCATCGGGGAAAGTGTCAAGTCAACCTGCAGGGAAAGTCAAGTACTGACCTCTACAGGACTCCTACGATTGTTCATGGATGATTGAGAAATCTGAACTACACATAATACATGAGCATGTTTTTGTATAATCCAGTTTTGTCCTTTGACACCATTTTCAACCACGATTTCCCACTTTCAAAATTGAAGTTATTACAATACGCTGATGGACATCTTACTGACCAGCTAACACTCAGAACTATTAAATATGCATGTGCCTTGTTTAGCCAATGCTAGAAACTTCAGCTTTCATGACAACTGTTTGATGTTTGTAAATACAGTCATACTTTGAAGAAATAGGGAGAGTGCTTTTAGCCTTGTATTTAATAATTATCTAGTCTCCATTCTAGGTTTAGCACTAACAAATACACAGGCAGGACAGCACTGATTCAGCATCGCAAAACATTGTGACTTTTCAATGAGAACTTGGAAAGTTGGGTGGAAATCTGCAACAAAAGATGTTCTCAGAATGGCCCCTCAGTTGTGTATAATATGACAGCCCATTTACTCCTAAGTGTCCAAGCCCTGTAAAACATTATAGATACATCTCTAGCGTAAGCTTTGCGTACATATTTTGTATCCCCTTCGACAACTGCTGTCAATTAAGATATAGCATTTATTTTTCTGCAAATCATTTCAAACAATATAGAGTCTGACGCTTTACTCATTACGAGGGAAAACAGTCAGGACTTGTTTCATGTACCATCTCCTTTGAAATGGAGGAACCAACCAATTTGGTAAGAAGGAATTTCAGATGGCTAAGGCTGAGAAGGAAGAACTAAATGCAATGCATTGCTTTGTACTGCAGTCTTTGTGGAGTTTATCAAAATCAATAGAAATCTCATTTGAAATGTAATAAGGAAAAAAAGAAAATCAATGGCATGCATATCTCCTGATTAAATCTATATTTTCCCAAGCCTATTCCATTCTGCTGGAAATACATCAGCCAGAACAAGAGAGTGCCATTCTGGCACTGTAATGGGATTGCCAGTAGCTTCAGAGAGAGCAACAGCAGGCTGATTACGAGATTAGAAAAAGCACTGCAACTTTACAAGGTACAATTTCACTTTTTTATTTTTTTTTAATGGAATCCCTACTTGACACTGTACACATAGGTGTGTATAATTTAAGCATAACACATAAATCAGAAACTTAGTCAACACACCAATAAGTAGTTTATATTCTTGTAAAAGGTACACATGGCATTTGAGTACTTTCCATTCTCTCACTCCCTGCCTCACTCTGGATGATGTAATGCAGACACTGATGGGCTAAATATTTTCCCTTCCTTTTGCTATAATGGCATTTGATCATGGCCACTGGTATGTGTGCTTGTTTTTTCCCCCCTCAGGTACCAAGGAATGGTATTAACCTCTACAATGAATTTATAGTTGCGTTATATATACAGTGCCTTGCAAAAGTATTCAGACCCCTGACCAATTCTCTCATATTACCGACTTACAAATGGTGCATTGAAATTTCGTTCTGTTTGATATTTTATTTTTAAACACTGAAACTCTGAATTAGTTATTGTAAGTTAACATTGGTTTTATGTTGGGAAATATTTTTAAGAAAAATAAAAAACTGAAATATCTTGCTTGCATAAGTATTCAACCCCTGTGCTGTGGAAGCTCCCAGTTTGCACCGATGAAAGAAATTGCCCTAACGAGGACACAATTACCTTACCATTGGCCTCCACCTGTGAACCATTAAAGTTGCTGTCACATTTTCTGGATAAAAACCCCACTGTTGAAGGATCATTGGTAAGGCTGTGAATCTGAAGGAAAATGAAGACCAAAGAGCATTCTACAGAAGTTAGAGATAAAGTAATACCAATGCACAGATTAGGGAAAGGGTACAAAATAATATCCAAGTGTTTGGATATCTCAGTGAGCACAGTTGGATCAATAATCAGGAAGTGGAAGCTGCATCACACGACCCAGGCACTGCAAAGAAAAGGCCGTCCCTCAAAACTCAGTGCTCAAACAAGGAGACTTGTGAGAGAAGCCACAGAGAGGCCAACAATCACTTTGAAGGAGCTACAGAGTTCAATGGCTGGGAGTGGAATCCTGGGAGAGATCTGCATAACACTGGCCTGTATGGGAGGGTGGCAAGAAAGAAGCCGTTACTCAAAAAGTACCATCTGAAAGCACGTCTGGAGTTTGCCAGAAAGCATGAGAGTGACCCAGCTGCGATGTGGGAAAAGGTTTTTGTGGTCAGATGATAGAGCTTTTTGGCCAAAACTCAAAGCGCTATGTGTGGCGCAAACCTAACACTGCCCATGCCTCAAGACACACCATCCCTACAGTGAAGTATGGTGGTGGCAGCATCATGCCGTGGGGATGCTTCTCATCAGCAGGGACTGGGCATCTTGTTACAATTGAAAAATACAGGAAAATACTGCAAGAGTATCTGCTTCAGTCCGCTAAAAAACTAAGCTTGGGAGGAAATTCACCTGTCAGCAGGACAATGATCCCAAGCACAAGGCCAAAGCAACATTGGAGTGGCTCAAGAACAAAAAGGTGAATGTCCTACAGTGGCCCAGTCAAAGTCCTGAACTCAATCCCATTGAGAATCTGTGGCACTATTTGAAAATTGCGGTCCACAAGCATCGTCCAACAAACCTGAACAACCCGGAGCAAATCTGCCAAGAAGAATGGACCAAAATCATTACGACACTGTGCGCAAAGCTGGTACATACTTACCCCAAAAGACTTAAAGCTGTTATTGCAGCAAAAGGTGGTTCTACCAAATATTAATGTGTGGGGGTTGAATACCATGCAAGCAAGATATTTCAGTTTTTTATTTTTCTTAAAAATATTTCCCAACATAAAACCAATGTCACCTTATAATAATTGATTCTGAGTTTCAGTGTTTAAAAATAAAATATCAAACAGAACGAAATTTCAGTGTACCGTTTGTAATTTGGTAATTTGAGAGAATTGGTCAGGGGTCTGAATACTCTTGCAAGGCACTGTATATATATATATATATATATATATATATATATATATATATATATATATATATATATATGTCAGGCTCGAGACAAATTTAAAATAAAGGTACGTACACCCTAATTAAGAAAGTAATTACAAGAATAATGTGCAAGCCTAAACTAGTAAGCCACGTGCCCATGAGACAGCACTTCACTCGTGTAAAATGCAAATGCTATTGTTACTTAATGATCACAAGTCACCTTATTATTATAAGGCTATTTTCGCATCAGGAGTGATCAATGTTCGGTTGGCCCAAGGTAGAAATATCAGTGCTAAAAGATTAAGATTTGAATACAGGTTTGTAATTCCTTTCTTTTGTTCTTTGTGCTGTAGCTGTTAGTCAATATTTGGTGGAATATTTAAGAACAAGATTTTCCAACCAGAAAGTGAAATGTCTTTATGTTGTTGTCAGTGAATATCCCAGTATATCATATAACCTGGACTTGATAGTACAGGCTAAACTTCACAGTCACCCTACACAATCTTAAATGTCACCATAAGCATAACCTTATACTTGTTCTGTCGGATAGAGACTTGTACAGTATATTGCCTTTCAATATTTTTATTTGCACTAGGCGGGGAAGGGTCATCTACTTTTTGAAGGAACAAAATGAGAAAAAATAATGGAACATGCTGAGAATGACAGCCAACATACAGTCATTACAACAGGCATCTGAAGTTCCTAATACTTCAGTATGTACAGTGTGTGTTCAGTTGGAAACATTACCATATAAAAATTGCCTTGGACATGGTCTGATTGCAGCTTAGTCTGAACTACATCACATGAGATGTCTTTGAAATATCAGCTTATTCCAAATTATAGTTTACAATAATCAAAAGATCTTAACAAAAGAACAAAAAAAAAAAAAAAAAAAAAAAAAAAGGGGCCAATGATAATATTGCTAGTGCTAATAGGAGATTTATTTTAACAGTGAAGGCTGTAAATACCGCAGCCATTTAATTCTGTTTTAATCCAGAAGGCCCCCCAAGGGTGAATTATATCCCCCTACTGCTGACAAAACTACAAAAAGAGAGACATTATTACAATGAGCTTTTGTTTAGAATAACAATACAGACTCCAACGTTTTTCTTGTGTCTTTGTTTTTGGATTTCAAGGACAGGGAAGAGTTCTGCCTGAAATATTCCCATGGTTCAGGGGCAGTTCCACTGGCTGTTACTGTACATGTTTCCCCAGAGGATGGTGGCATAGCATTCCAGTCCAGGCCACATTGTAACAGGATTCTACGCTTGTTTTCCGTGCTTCCTTGCACTTAACGATAAACAGTTATATTGAACAATAAGTAGCAAGCAAAGTCACAAAGGCAAACCAATTTGTTCTTTGCCAACCGAAAGGCCACCCATTCGGTACATACAGTATCAAAACTGTAGCTGGTAAATTATCCTATATATGTATAACTATTTGTATAAAACAAAGTTCCTACTTTCCAAACTTAATTTAACTTAGCTTCCATTAATTTTCTTCTTCATGGCAGAACCTAAATTCATATATTCATACCTCAATCACAGCTGAGGTAGAAAAGGAAATGTCTTCAGAGAAGCTGAAAAGGTTGGAAGGTGGAGGTGGAGGGGAAGAGGAGGGAGAAACATCAAGACTGTCAACAGAGCAGGTAAACAGCAATCACAGCAAGTTGAAGGAATGAAGGCTCATACCAGTAACAAACAGAGAGGGGTATGCTTCCCTGTCATTTTTAAACATCAGTGACTTTCTTGAAATAGGTTGCCTGCTCACAGTCACAAGGTCAGAGAGACATTATCATGAGGAATGCAGTTTGCAGTGGTCTTGTACTATTATTGATGAAGAAAAGACTTCTCCAGGCAGTAATCTAAACCAACAGAGTTATCAGCAGCACTATTAATAGATATCCAAATGTGCACTATTTTTGTTCTCCAAATTATTTATGTTGTTCTAATACAGATATAGCGATAAGGCACTTTAAACTAAAATGTCATTTTAGTACGGTGATGAAATAAGGAAAAAAATTGTAAGAGAAAAAAACAACTGACTGCTAAGCCAGGTGAGCCAAACTCCCGAGAGTCCCCTGAGAATTGTCATGAACAACATTATCAATAACTAAGAATGAACAGGAACATACAAACAGCTCTATATTATCATGTGGGTGCTCAGTTTATATTACCAAAGCATTCATCACAGTACTGTTTAAACAGTTTAAATAGAAGAAAGAAAACAAAACTTCAAATAAACCCAAGAGTTCCTGCATGCACCTTAATTGATTACACTATGTAACACAATTTTTGTTCCTGGGTAGTAAGTGTTATTTAATAATTGCTTATGCCTCAAAAGTATAGAAAATGGCTATTATTCCCCACAAACTTTGCTTTTGTGACCAGGACAGTGATATTTTGAAATTTACCTATTTCCAATGAGAAAACGGTCTTTTCGTTAACATAAAGTCAGAAAAAAACAACATATGAATCCAAATTAACATGTATTTATACTAAAATAATACAAAAATGACTACAAAAGATTTAGAAGTGAGTAGTTTGTCGAGATTTCTGATTATACTGTAAATCACTTTCACGAATCAGCCCCCAAATGTAGTCTCCCATCATGTTCTCGTTATACTGTCCTTGGTAGCGGCGTTCAAAGTCCAGTATATCCTAGTGGAAGCGCTCGCCTTGCTCCTCTGAGTACTCTCCCATGTTCTCCTTGAATTTATCAAGATGAGCATTGAGGATATGGACTTTGAGGGACATCCTACAGCCCATTGTGCCGTAGTTCTTCACCAGTCTCAACCAGCTCCACATAGTTTTCGGCCTTGTGATTGCCCAGGAAGCCCCGAACCACTGCGACAAAGCTGTTCCAAGCTGCTTTCTCCTTACTAGTGAGCTTCTTGGGGAATTCATTGCACTCCAGGATCTTCTTTATCTGTGGTCCGACGAAGACACCGGCTTTGACCTTTGCCTCAGACAGCTTAGGGAAGAAGTCTTGAAGGTACTTGAAGGCTGCCGACTCCTTATCTAGAGCTCTGACAAATTGTTTCATAAGGCCCAATTTGATGTGCAGTGGTGGCATCAGCACCTTCTGGGGGTCCACCAGTGACTCCCACTTGACGTTGTTCCTCCCCACAGAGAACTAGGTCCGTTGTGGCCAGTCCCGCCTGTGGTAGTGAGCCTTGGTGTCCCTGCTGTCCCAAAGGCAAAGATAGCAGGGAAACTTGGTAAAACCACCTTGGAGATCCATCAGGAATGCCACCATTGCAGCCTCTTGATGCCACCTCAGAAAAATGCAGATATGTATCCACTTAGGCAGCTGGAACTAAACTGAACTGGTGGGCTTACGGCCCCTGTATTTATACTACTATTTATATTACTGGAAAGTTCTAGAAAGTTCTAGAAGTTACTCCAAGTTTACTCAGCACTGAATCTATCTGGAATGTTCTGGAAAATAGGTAAATTTCAAAATATCACTGTCCTGGTCACAAAAGCAAAGTTTGTGGGGAATAATAGCCATTTTCTATACTTTTGAGGCATAAGCAATAGGAAATAACACTTACTACCCAGGAACCCCCCCCAAAAAAAAATTGTTACATGGTGTTATTGGTAGTTCTGTAACACAATATCACAAAATTACTGCACACATTAAAAATCCAAGTTAATAGGTCTTAATAGGCACATAATATTGTAAACAAGAGTCTCAGTGAACATGCACACTAATAAATGAAGAGTCGGGTCAAAGACTTACTCATTATTGGTTGACCAAAATTTGTATACTTAACATATTGACAACGTGCAGGAAAACATGCATGAGCGCTTAATGCAAAACAAACTTGGTGTAGGCATTTCAGTCTCTCACACAACCTTCCTCAGTGCGCTGTAACACATTAACATTACAAAAGTGAAGCATCCTTTAGTTCAAACATTTCTTTGCAAAAAAAGACCTTCAGAAAACATTTTCAGTTTGTTTTTCCAACTGGAGAATGTGGGACTACCTGGTCTAATCAAATAATGTTTGAACCAGACCAGAGGCAGAGGTGGGGGTCAGTGTGGATCTTACCTTCTATAGAGCAATTGTTGCCTACAACTGCTACCTTTTGAAAGGGGTAAAAAGTTGGATTCCAAGAACCGCAGAAATGTTTGTAGGCTTTATCTGTTGGTCAACTGCAGACAGTGCTTTACCTCATTATTAATTTTCTTGTACACTAAATCAGTTCCTTAGTAGAATGAGACAGCCATAATACAACATTTTACAACATTTTGCTGAGTACTTGTTACTCTATACTGTTAATTCCAGGTAAGTATATGTTTTTATAATTATCTTTATAACCATTTTGCCCACAGGTTGTCTTGGATTTCAAACTGACCACTGAGACCTTCTCAATGAATGTACAGGAACCACTTAAATAAGTAAAATAATGATTTGTTTATTATAGGAAATTAGACAATTAACTACAACTTATTTTAGATGACAATTTACAACCCCCCCTTTGTTCACAGAGTAAATCTTTCAGGTTCAGTCCACACCTCTCCATCACTACGACGCAGGATCCCTCTGTGTTCCTGTTCATTCATTACATACACCCCGATCTTGGCCCTCCCTACTTGGGTTTGGTCTTCCAACCCGGCCACTGGTACTTAACTTAGGTAGGGTAGAATGTCGCGTCTCGGGTGTATACAGGGAGATGGCCGTCCCTCCCTTGGTTGGTGCCTGTTTTCTCTTCCAGGGCATCGGTCACAGAGGGGGGTACCTTGAAAGGAAACAATACAACACCTTGTCATAAACCACCATTGATACTGGTAATCTAAATATTTTTGTCAAGCGTCTTTACTTCTAAAGCATTTATCAAATGGCGTACTAACATTAACAGTCCTCTTAATACAATACAAAAAGTGCCACTTCAACAGTAGAATTCAAGGATAAATACTTAGCTTTGCTGTGAGTATCTGACCGTTCCTTCCTTCCATCAGGCTGCCGTGTCTATCTTTCTGTTTTCCCTTTAACGTTCCAAATAATCCTTGCTGTTTACCACCCAGGTCTACTTCCTCAATAAGTTTCTAATGAATAGTTATGAATCTTCCATGATTAAAGACACTGCATTGCCTCCAGTCTTAGAAGCCTTTCAATTCACAACAATCATTATTCAGAGATATCAGTTCCATTTGATGAAAAACATATATTTTTAGTGATAAATCAGGTGTAATTAGCATCTTTTAACAACTTATTACTGCTGGTCTATTATACTCAGACCCTGATGACTTTAAAGATTTTGTGTTGGTAATAAGTGGTTTTGAGTTTGTTCATTAATTACTATTCATTGTGCAAAGCAGTCCTTTACAAAAATGTCTGGAGATATTTTTTGCCAATTTGGTTCAAGTAGATTTTGTGTGCGTGAGTGTGTCTAATGTGGAGTGCAGTGTGTGGAGATTTGCGTTTCTTGTATGAGAAAACTTATTATTCTATATTACTGGTCATATTCACAAAGTTATTGGAGAGTAATTTACAAAATGTTGTGTCAAAGTCTTTATTTTTATTTATATAATAATGTTTCCTAACCATGAAGCTGCTGTGGACTATTGTTAAAGAAGCAATCAGCAGTCTACAACAAGTTTAATGAATAACAAACTATTTTATTTATGTATTTTAGAAAAAAAGGGACAAATGTTGTAAATAGAGCCTTATACAGTAGGTTCTGAGTCAATGCACTGTAAAGCCCAGAAAGGCAGGGTAAAGCATATTAAAAAATAAATAAAAATAAAATAAAAAATGGTGAATCATGGTAAACTATGGTAAATGCATGGTATAACCAAGGGGGAAAATTAAAAATGTATACTAGTAAACTTGTATAAGGGTCCTTATACTATGAGTACTGTATTAGTTGTGTTGATCATTTTGTGTTGGGGGAATATGTGTGTATCATTATTTATATACAGTAGTATACAGAAGTATACAAATGAGACTGACTGTAATTCCAGTCCTTATTTTGACAGACTTCTGTTTTATGGTTAAAAAAAATGGAGTTCAAATTAATAATGTTGTAAAATTGTATTACAAAATAAATTTTAACACAAGTTTTTAGAAGGCTGCTTTGCTTATTTAGTGACAATATTTGTAATGACTCCTTCAAGTATTTACAATGTTTCTTCTGTGAGAAATAAAGTCTTAATTTGATAACATTTTAGTATGATTAGTACTTCAGGGCATTAATAACCTGTAGTAATCAGGATTAACCATGGAAAATATTTTTTTTGGTCCGATAGATATCTTGTCAGAAGCAAAGAAAATACCCATTAAGTTACCAACAGAGAGTCATTTTTAGAAATGAGCTTTCAAGGCATAACAATTTAAAACTTAATTTCCGGCATTTGATGGTAGAGTAACTGTTAAAGTGATAGCTGTTCAGTTCCTGTACTTAGGATTCTCTAGACAACCTCAAAGCCAGGTAGAGACAAATAATACATGATAATTCAGTACTGAAGAACAACCCTGAACTGCTGACAATAATCACTAATAGCATTAAGGTTATCCTCAGACTTCCAATTGCAATATAATTATGTAGAAGCCTCAAATACATCACAGTATGTGTTGTTTCAATTTACGTTCAAACAAAATATTTTTTAAACGTCTTTCAATAGCACTCAAAATACATCCAGTAGCCCATTGTAGTTTTTTTTTTGTCCCTGCAGAAAATAAGCATCATTGCATTAGGATTAACTGTGACAATTAAAAGTAGACAGTACATCATAAATCTGAAAAAAAAAAATACTCTCGCCTGATTGGGCTCTAAATGAATTACGTTAAGTCTCGCTCCCAATACTCAATTTAATTACTTTAGTTCCACTTCCTGGGGATAATTATGAAACAATCCGAACAATTTTTCATTTTCAATCACCAATGCCCTAATAACCTGGGGTTCATTTCCAATTCATGAAGCTCAGTTCAGTTTCAAGAGCCCTGCTACATCTTTTAAAAAGCACATCTGAAATAATGAAATTACTGCCCGCCACATTCCACTGGATTTATTTACTCATGAAATAGTATGCAAATGACACTTTGCAGCTTTAATGAGATTTAGTTTTTAGGTTTAGTGACCTTTAGCTTTTCCCATGATTTACACATAATCTGGAGCATAAGAAAAGCAGCCACTCAGAGAGTTAACATATCCGTAATTAATAGTCTTAATCCATTTACCTGCAACAGCACATACAGCTGGAATTCAAATAGAGATTACAATTCTATGGAATTAGCTTCCCCAGCCAGTCTAGCTAATCTTGTTTAAAATGAGGGTCATTGGCAGCATCCAATACAAAAGATGGGTTTAAATAAATTGTATATTTTAATACACTTTGAATGTTATGAAAATCTTTTGTTCGTCACTTGTTTTTTTTTTTTTTACATTACTGTAAGGTGAAATCAGCAACTTATTTCCTAATTAAATATCGCACAGGTAATAATCGACAATTGAGAATGCTTTTTGTTCAAAACCAAGAAAAAAAAATGTGTTAACTCTTTATGAAGTCTTCAAATACAACTGAAAACATGCATGTGCCTTTTATGATGTCTTGTAATATAATACATATATTGGAACAAAGAGATCCTTTACAAAAATCTTTAAATACAACTGATAACCACACAGATTAATTTGTGTTTAATTGAGGCTTGCAAAATAAATGCCATGCAATAACAGCCTAATTGTTGCAGCTCTAATTTAAAATGCAGCACTAAGGGTAGAAAGCTGCACTGGTGTGCCTGCAGGGTAAGCATTACAGGGCTGGTGGAGTGGAGTTTGACTGTATTTGTGCTGCATTTTTATTGCAGTTATTTAACAGGTAATATGCAGTTATCTCACGCATTCAGATCTGCTGTAAAATTTATTGCAGAGTACATTATATGCAGATGACATTAAAGAGTAAGTAGCAGGATTCCGGAAAATATAATGTTATACGCCCCCGTGTGCTGCTACAACTGTTTAAATAACATACCTGTGATTTTTATTTTCATTGTTAACATCCTGACAGCTTTTTACACATAACTTTCAAACTTCTTTTCAAAATATCCGCTCTAGTGCACTTGGGTTTAAGATCTGTCCTCTAAATCACTGCAGGAAGCTTATTTAAAAAATATACAAAAAACAACGTAACAATAAGTGCTCTGGCTTTTCTGTTCTGTACCACATCATGGATCGTTATTGCTGTGTTAGCTGTTTGACAATGTGGACAATAATCCTTACACTATCAGTGCACTAGAGCGGACATTTTGAAGAGAGTTTTGAAACAGACTTAAGTTATAAGTGTAAAAAGTTGTCAGAATGTTAAAAATGAAAGGAAAAATTACATGTATGTTATTTAAAAAGTTGTAGCAATACGTGAGGATTACACTGCCTACTACCACTGCAAATAAGCATGCACAGCAAGGACCTTTGGCAGTTTCCCTGCTGCCAATGTAGCACATGCTCAGCAGTGATTCCTGAGCTCTGTGTTGAATGTGTTCAGTGTTCTGTGGGGAGTGTTGTTATCTAATGCCCAAGCACAGTGTTTCGTGTGTAAAACAGCCGTGAGCAGGTGAGAGCAGTTTGATTTAAGGTATAAGATGATACTTGTACACAGACTTGTCAGTTACATATTGTGCTGTATTAAAATTCCTGATTGTGTAATGTTAATTGTGATATATAATTTGCATGAAGGTGTGAAAGAGAGAAACATTATCATGCTACTTCAAATATTTTTTCTATTTATTTTTTCTTTTTTTTTTTTCCCCCAATTTGTAGCGCGTAGCTTTGAAAAAATGTACTCTGCTGAAACCCGTCCTATATAGCCCTATATATAGTTTTTATATTAATGCCCCTGTGGCAGAGCAAAGCACTAGCTGCTACTGCGTATTTTTCAGAACACTGCTAGTTATTCTAAGGTATAGTTTTTAGACAAATCAAAACAGTTGGGCATGGTGTTAAAAAAAACGTGTAACCAGTTAGAAACCAATACATATGTATTCAAATTGACAACTTTACTAGTCAGCAGAATGTCAAGAACTAGCCTCATACAGTATCTGAAAACACCAGAAAGTGAGTGCATTATGTATCTCAACACAGACTCTAATACAGCAGAAAACATGAAAACACTATGATTGCGCTAAGTTAATGAAAAAGTCAAGCCACTGGCAAATGTGCATTTGCAGAAAGTCAGCAACAAGAGCAGTGGGGTGTCTTGTATTCCCTGTTTGGCATAATTGCCTACAACTTTACCTTTACTTTTCTACCAGATCAAGCTGTAATTGGTAAAATTAAGTTAAACCAGAAATAGAATTACAGTTGTAAATAAATAAACAAACAAAAACATTATCATACATTCTGAGAGTTGAGCAGACATATTTAAGAAATTATTTCTTATGTTTTGTCTTGCTCTTTTTAAAATAAAAAAATTCAGCTAAAAAAAAAAAAGTCAAACACCTGCCATAACACTGTCAATAGAAAGCACAGCTATTAAGAAGGAACACATTTTTTAAATGATTATTTACATTATTCATTGGCTGTGCCATTCGCTAGCATTCCCAGCTCCCAGCTTCTTCAGATTTCCACAGAAAGTATACAGAATTATAGCACAATATTGATTTAAGGAGTTTGCTTGGAGATTTAACATGACATATTGCCCTCCTGGGCTCACAATGCTATGGGAACCTTAATGTCATTCATTAGTGAAATTACTGCGATAGTCTACAGATCAACTACAAATTAGGATGTCAGAGGTAAGCACACATAATGATTATGCACCCTATCCTTCAATATAGCTTTGTGTACTTTCTTTAAAAGAATCAAATGATGGAGTAATACAATTATCAGCCCATCCAGACATCAAGCTTGAATCTCCCAGCCTAGCCTGCCCATTGTTGAAAGGTGTAGTTCCTAAGGGAATCATTTCACTAATGTGTAATAGTTTTAGTGTGGTAGTTATTCATTGCTAAAACATTTTCTTCTTTTTCTTCACTGAAATTGCAACACATTCAAGCTATACTCTCCACCAGGTTGTTCCGTACCTATTAGATTCCCCCCTTGCTTTCTTTTCTGGAGAGAAAGAGTCCCTTTTTAATGATAACTTTACTGAACTCAATCTGTGTCCTCCTGCTTTGCTGAAACTGAATGACACAGAGTTAAATATTGCCACTCAGTCCAGTGGTAAAACATTTTCTCTGTTTCAATTATAATTAAGTAAGCTGAATTGATTAACAAAAAATGTTGTAGTTAAAAGGCACTGACCTTAAGCCTTACATTCAGTTTCACAGCTTGCAAAATTTTGCACATACAGTAATTAGCTACCTGATATATACTGCCACCATGATGTTTTATAGAGTAAAGTACAGCATACAAAGAGAATTTGCTGATCAAAGGTTCCTTAAAGGTAAAATGAATTTTACTTGTGTAAAATAGATTTTACAGAAGTAAATGCTTTTCTTATATAAAAGTGCTACATTTAGAAATACAGTAATCCATCGTGTATTCGACTGCGGTGGGACCTGAGTAAGGGTGGTGTGACAAGATAGGGCTGTGGGCCTAGGAAAAACTTGGTTTAAGCACTAATGCACATTTTAAATTAACAAAACACTAATCAAAAAGAGAAATCAAAAGGCACAAGGGCCAAATTAAAAGGTTAAAAAAAAAAAAAAACAGCACTTCGTAAGTGATACGTGGTCGTGGTCAGTGGAGCACCAGCACCAGCACCAGCACCAGCACCAGCACCAGCACCAGCACCACAGTGCAAACTCACCCAAAACCTTCCACCAGACAAAGGATTTCTCCTTCCTTATATGCCATGTGGCTGGAGCCTAATTAATCATCAGTTAATCAATTACCTACTTCATGCTCCAGTCACATTCTCACATGTATTTTGACAGAGATTTAACCCCCTCCCTGCCATCCCAATATTTCCCACACACACACATTATTGACAAGGGCAGTGGCTCCATTTGTTAGCGGAGTAGAGTGAGCTGTTTTCACAGCACCTTTTATTTGATTGTTTTTGTACAGTGTTTATTTTGCCTTTTGTAC
Organism: Polyodon spathula; assembly: GCF_017654505.1. NCBI lineage: Eukaryota > Metazoa > Chordata > Actinopteri > Acipenseriformes > Polyodontidae > Polyodon > Polyodon spathula. The sequence goes on from NC_054545.1 coordinate 13,556,543, forward strand.
GCCGGGCGGTATGTCCCCTGTGAGCTACCATTGTTGGCAGTGTCACGTGGGGTGTCTATACTGTGTAAATAAACCTGCCCGCTAGAGGGAAGTGTCAATCCCAAGGTTCTAGTCTCCGTCTCCAGTCAATCAAGCAGCAAACAAGCATCCACGTCATCCAGATCATTCAATCAATCATTCATTTCAAGTACTCCTTTCATCACATGTAGCTGTCCCATGTTACACCGTGTTTTAAAAATTACTTTTGTTTTCTAAATGTACAGTAACTGGGCCCTTGGGCAAGTCCCCCACAGTTATTGTCAGCATGTGTGGTTGGCTGGTGATGGCTAACAATATTAAGGGATTATTATCACAATAATTTATTTGCATACATAGAGACAGCTCAACTGATGTGATGTGTATCAGTTATTACTTCCTCTCCCTCTCCTTCTCCCCCACTTTCACTGATAGTACAGGAGAGACACTCAGGCAGAACAAAACATTTAATTAGTTGTAGAGACGCATATGTTTACCCCAGAGAAATGAGCTCTTCATTGTCGCTTGTTTACAATATGTTTGTAAACATAACATTAGTGGACAGGGATATATTGCATTGGCTCCCTTGCACATAAAGAGTTATCTGCCTGCATTTCCTATCACATCTATTTACTTCTTGGCAACCTGATTCAGTTGCCAGCGAGAATCTCACAGTATACTGGGCTTTGTTATACCATGCACAGTGAGTGAGGCCAGGGATTGCGATACTGTGTTTTATCAAGATATGCCATTAACAAGCATTAACAGCTGTGAGGTTTTTTTTTTTTTTTTTTTTTTTTTTAGAAGAGTGTTTGTGTTTTTAAATCATGGCTTTGGAGTTATGTAAACCTGAGTATTCACACAGCTGACTTGAAAAATAACCTGGCTTTAACATTTGCTTCCTGAGACAAACAGAATGAGATTTAAAGATATCCCCCTAAGGGTAACATCTACGGTATGTTTTTTTTTTAAATTTATTTATTATTATTGTCCTATTCTCTAATCAGAACAAAAATAAGTTTGTTATGCAAAGTATCAATTTGATAACTTAGAAAGGCTCTGGGAACGTGTGTGACTTCAGGAGTATTTACACATAACGGATCATCAGTAAGGGGGTCGGGCTCATGTTTAAGTTTGACCTCATTTATGGTTGCCATAGGGTGTAGTGTCCTGGATATCCACTGTGTAGAACAAGGATTTTTTTAGTAGGTTTTATTTTTTAATGGGAAAAGGGTAAAGTCAATGTGAATTGATGAACCATTTCCACAGTTTTTCCGGTGTTTTCCAGTGTTTATTGGCAATCCAATGATTTATTTTTTTTTGTATCAGGGGTTGTGGCAGGGTACTTGCCCTGCACGATAGATAATTAGTGTTGGTGTAATTTGTATGTGGGAATGAGTTTATTGTGTGTCATTTTGGAGTTGATTTGTTTGATTGAATTATTGTTTACAGACGGGCGCTCGATTGAGACTTTCTGTCTGCTAGGTTGGTTGAGGGGAAGGGCAGCAAGTGATTGGCTGTGTTGGTCATTAATCAGCAGGTGCGCAGGTCAGCTCAAAATCATCCGCGGGAGATGGCTCAGGGCTGCTGTAAGGCCTGCCATTTTCACAGCACCTTTGATTTATATTTTGTTGTATTGTGTTTTATTTTTCATTTTTGTACCGCTTGCTGTATTAGTCTTCTGTGCGTTACCATCGTTGGTAACGTAACATGACCACCTTTACTTTTGTTTGTGTTTGTGTTAATTAATCCTGCGTGCCTGTGCAGGCATTTTAACTCCTCATCCATGTGTCTCTCTGCATGTTTAATCAGCAGCTACCCACACACATGACACTAGCAAGACCCTCTTACAGTGGTATTTTATCGGTTAAAACCAAAAATCAGAAGCCCTAGGTATATTTGATATATCTCAGGAATAAAGACATCTAAATATGCACCATATATTTTATTCCTTTTTAGAAAAAGGGAAACAATTTATTAGATTAGGATAAATAAATATTTAAACAGTATTTTATGCCTTCCTGTGCTATCCTCACTATGTCTTATAATAGTTTACCTGTTCTTTACAATACATTTTTTTTTTTTTTTCTAAACATTTATATGCATTTACCAGTATAAGCTGCAGTAGTTACATATGGGGTACAGTGTAGTGTTTGGACAGAATAGTTTTTACTATAAGCAAGTTATTTTTTCTTTTCTTTTTTATATGTAAATTCATAAATTACTAAATTAATCTTGTGTGACATGGGTGCTATTTCATTAACCTCAAATGAAAACATCTCACCAAGAACACCCCCTGTGTAGCCCTAAGGCAAAAAAGTATAGAGAATACTGAGCCTGTATCTGGGAATTTGTAATATAGTTCTAAACAATGAGTTTAAATAGCCTTAAAAGTGCTTAATTAAACAACCTGTAATTGTGAATTATATTACAAACAGACTGCAGAACAGCTGCCCGTTTTAAGATAAGCATTCTTAGCTCTTTATAATAAGAGTCATAAAACTAAGCGACTGCTCTGTAGACATGGCTAAAAGAATACGCTTGCATTAAAAAAAAAAAAAAAAAAAAATGTTTGTCACATGGTTGTTTAAGATAGTGGTGGTGATTGGGGCTAGGTGTTTTTGGAGTCCTGAATGTAAACCTGCTAAGATCACAAATCGAATGTGCTGGTGTGTATTTATTTCTACAGTGGACAGTTGTGGTGTGCATGCGATCTAATGCGTTTAGAATCTGGTTAAACAATGGTGGGATAATTTAGGAACTAAATCGTATAAATACCCTTATCTGGTTTTTCACTGGCTCACAATACCCAACACAATACTACCTACCCAACCAGGGTATTTTAGACACTGACATTTTCCCACTTTTACTGTATTTAATGATCATAATAAATAGCTAAACATTCACTAATAAATTGCTATTCATATTTTCAGTGTTGTTAGTATAACTACTTGAACTACATGTTCAACTATAAACCCAAGTAACACAATCGTATCCGCATATCTCTGCCAACATTTCACATGTGCACAAAATTCCATATATCTTAGGATTACTGGGACACTTCATAATTAGGTTCATTTTTAGACATGGGATCTATTTTAAAGAACTATTGTGGATCTGTTTTTATTGTATTCACTCCTAGGGGTAAGCAATATATCGAGGTACTATTTAAAATAACCAAGCTTTCTCCAGACTTTCATTTGAATGAAATTTTGTTAGTCTTTGATTATGTCTTAGACAATGCAATAGAAACCTCCCAATATGCTTGGCCCAAAAACAGCCTGCAACTGCAATTTAATAGATAATTAAAATAAAGTTATATATCAGCTGGAAGCATGTAATCAGGGAGCGCAGGTTGCTTTATTCCCCACAGGACTGCAAATCAATATTAAAATAATGCACAACCAACTCAAACATATGACAACGGGTTGTCTAACAACAGCTTCAAACCCATGATTTGATTTTTGTGCTTTTTGATCGTGCTATAATATAACTTTAGTGGTACCTTTACATAGTCTTTGTTTGACTTTCATGTTAGAACTCTTTAAACGTTTTTTACAGACTGCCTCTTTGACTGGCTCTTTGACAGACGTACTACATCTCTGCCTTTGTTCCTTTGGGAATTGTTTGCAGAGTTGTGTAATATTATATGCTGTTGTCCACATGTTTCCTTGTTCTTGCGGTAATTATAAAGATCATGTGCTGAAGGAGCCAGTGGTTTCTTTCTTCTTACCTGTAAACCCATTGCAATAACATTGTGTTCCTTACAACAGATAAGAATGAAGTATATAAAGTATGAATATATATATAAATACAGTATTATCATTAAACAGTTTATTTCCACAAAAAAAATACTCTAGATAATAAACAACCAGCTTGTCTTCAGAACTCTTTACTCTACCTCTTTACAGCTACAGACACAGAAAAGCACTCACACATGAAAAAAGGGGGGCCAGTGATAATGTTGTTTGTGCTAATACAGTATGAGAATAGAAACCAGATAATGGACTTCAGAGATTATCTCTACTTTAGATGTACCTATTGTGATGCGTAATTTAAATGTATTTAAATAGCTATAGCAGGGACTGGGGCGAATAATAAAATACTTTTATGATACGGATAATTTACTAAACAAGACTGAATTTAGATTCTTCAAAATACAATTGCTAGCTAAGCATTAGAAGAAATCTGTAGAGATGGTGCTACAGACTAGTCAATATCTATTCAGCCACAGCTGAGGGCAATCTTATCACTTGCCTTAATAGTGTCATTAGCTGACAGCACATTTGGAATTTTGAATGATGTTTTTCAACAGATGGTTATCTAAGCTTTAATGTCAATAATGAATTATACATAAATGATGTGAGTCAGATCAATAATATATAGCCTATATATTGTCTTCACGCAACTAAATTTCACACAATGTTGCGGAACATTATATGACTATCAAAGGTAGCATTATTGATTTGTTCAGAAATTGTGCAAATTAATAGAAAATGCAAGAAATTATCATATGTTATTGATAGGCTTTGAAAACAATTTTTTTTAAAAAAAGGAATGAAACATATGGATTATATAATGACAAATGCATTCCTCTGTCAAAGGAACTCAACACTAAACAGACATTTACATTTATTCTAGGAGAAAACAGACATTGTTTACAATGTACAATTTCAATTATTTCAGATTACAATCGCTGGGGCTTTTAATCATTGTTTGGTATGGGACTTTTCCACAGAGGATGTAAAATTTTATTTGGTCCTTGTCATGGTTGCAGATGCGCTAAATAAATCACTTTTTATTTGCTCTTAAAACACTATGGTACTCATTGTGGAATGATAGCCATTCTGAGATGTCAAGGTCAATGACCAAAAGGTCTTAATCTGAAGACAGTTTGACTTAGTGATTATTGCAAATGATTGAGTTGTGAATCCAAACCCCAGCTTATTCACGTTTTTTTCAATACAAAGTATGGTGTGTGATCTATGCATGGGGTGACTTATATACGAAGAATAAGATGGACTGGTATTTTGACAATCCTTAAGAGTTAATAAGTGATTAATAATTTCCCATAACAGTTTCACAAACAAAATAATAACAATAATGGGCCGAATGGCCTCCTCTCATGCGTAAATGTTCTTATGTTTTAATAACAATCTAAATAGGTCCTTGAATCAACTTTTAGAAGCAAGCGTCCATTATTTATACACAGTATTCTTTTCCTAAATGTATGGTATTCAAAAATTTTCTAATGGACGCAAAGAAATATTAACCAAGATCAGATAGTTAATTACTGGGATTAGTCACTAATCATTTCATGTAAGTGCAGATGGCTGATGAAAACACAATCCTCTAGAAATCAATAAAGTTATAAGTAGCAAGCTAAAATCAATCCACCTTGTATTCTTGGGTAAACCTGTGCGTAATTTACAAAGGCTGCTGAATTTTATAGTAAGTGTTTTCCGAACCAAGCTGGATTCTAAACAATAATGACTTTTTAATGTGGATCTGTGATTACATTGTCATCATAAAATACGATGCCCTTTCATTGCATTCGAAATGAGGACCAATGTGAATTACAACAGTGGCATAGATTACACTTGTGCGGCAGGTAAAGCAATCTTCATAAATTCAGATCTAATCTAAAGGGGCCTGGCAGCCTTAACCTGACGCCAGCAACTTCATTTGAAAATGGTTCAGTTTTTAACGACTGAGAACAAGTTGTCAGGGCGATTGTTACTTTTTGAACAATGTCAGCTTTTATTTCTTTAAGGTCTCTTGAAAATGATTGATGACAATGTTAAGATGGTAATTCACAAAATTAGCTTTTTTTCCACGGTGGATAGTGTTACAAACATTTGTGGTTCGGTGTGACTCTGTGCTGGCACACTGAGATAGATAGACCATGAAACAAACGGCTAAGCATGCACACCTTTAATGAGTTGCCGTTGGTTGGGCGATTTGATCCCAGTCACATTTACATTTGTACCTCTTATCAATTGTCATGAAACTTTTCATTAACATTATCTACCATACATTCTTGAGAGTATCAGGTTCTGGATATATATATATATAACTAATATAGATGAGATATATGCATATCAGACAAATAGTATAGACATACTCGAAGACTATGACGAATAGATCTAAGACCTGTTGTCATAAGATTATAATTCATTGTAGATATTTATCTGACAAGACATTGGTGAACCATATACTTGGTATACCAATGTGTTTAACATGTGTCAAAACTTTGTTCCTGGGTAGTAAGTGTTATTTCCTAATTGCTTATGCCTCAATTGATTATGCCTTATGCAGGCAAATGTGTGTCTTTTCGTTCACATAAAGTCAGAAAAAAACAACATATGAATCCAAATTAACATGTATTTATACTAAAGTAATACAAAAATGACTACAAAAGATTTAGAAGTGAGTAGTTTTTCGAGATTTACGATTATACTGTAAATACAGTATAATCGTAAATCTCGAAAAACTACTCACTTCTAAATCTTTTGTAGTCATTTTTGTATTACTTTAGTATAAATACATTGTTAATTTTGATGTTGTTTTTTTCTGACTTTATTTGAACGAAAAGACACACAATTGCCTGTTTTCCCACTGGAAATAGTGATATTTTGAAATATCACTGTCCTGGTCACAAAAGCAAAGTTTGTGGGGAATAATAGCCATTTTCTATACTTTTGAGGCATAAGCAATTAGGAAATAACACTTACTACCCAGGAACAAAAAAAAAATAAATAAATAATGTTACACAGTGTTATCAGTTACTTCATAGTGATCTCATTTTTAATATAGAGCTGTGGCAGGGGATGTATGTTACTGAGATACTTGATGTGATTAGGTTCTTTATATAATCAATCGTATATATTGTTTACGTGGTTTGCATAATGTTCAGTCTCACATATATTTGTTCCGAACTCAATAAATTAATTATCCTCATCTGTAGAACCAATCTGTCTATATCAGTTTCATCAAGCTCAAAAACTACAGCACAACTGTTCATGTCACATTGCAACCTTTAATCTATTTGTTAGTACCTGCGATTTTACATCGCCTGGCTCGAGGTGAATGAGAAACAGTAAGCCAGAACTCGGAAACAAGACATTTCAACTCTCTGGAGAAGGGTCATGTGTTAACGCAAGAACTAAGAGCCATTTATTTGCGCACAAACACACACACACACACACACACACACAAAAAACAGTACAAAAATGATCTTCCAGTAATGAGTTGCTAAAAGATGCTAATTATCTATTATGGATATACTTAAAGAGCCTGTTTTCTTTCAGCTGGGATTGATATCATGATATAGCCCTTGTTGTGCTCGACATTACTGCTATTGAAGAAAATAGTCCCTAATAATTACTTAGCCGGTAGCTTACATCAAGTAAGCTTGCCTGTAAGAAGTTTAGTGAAATGTCACCACCAGGCAGGGAATATATTTAAAATTAGCTAGATTTTTACATATATTATTATAGTGTATGTCTCTGCAGTGAAATAGAAGTTGTCCATAATCCTATGTTTTAAACTTAGAAATTAAGTAGACTTATTCTATGCTAAATATGTACATACTGTTGATACAGTCGCAGAAGGATTTGGGCAGTTAAAAAAAAAAAAAAATTAATAATAATGAAATTAGTTTTTGCATGTTATTTTTCATTTTGTGCATGTTAGTAATAATTTGTTCTTTTATTATAAAGCTGAATCTCTAATTTATACCTTTCAATAGAACAATTAGACATTACAGAAATCACTTCCTTTGTGGTATTTCTCATTTTTGCTAACTGCTCAAATACTTTTTGTCTGTGACTGTATATGGTCATCAGCTTTTTTGTCATACTGATAGCTCTAATTTACAATTTACAGCTGAGGGATGTATGTTACTGACATAATTATTATTATTCTTCTTTTTTTTTCATGAATTTCATGAATTTTGCGCAGTGTGCTGTAATTGCTGTGTGATAATTACTTTTGCTCCCTGAAATAGAAAAAAAAGAACACCACAGAATATGCTAAAATGTGCCTGACTGTAACCAGTGCCATTGCCCGTCATCATTTATGATCACTAAGACCTTAATATTGTACAACTGTGATGGATGTACTGTAGCGTATATAGTAAGTATTTATTCATGTGTTATGCAAGGGAATCTCTGACATCTATTCTGTGGGATGTCAAAGCTGCATCTCATCTGAAACACTCACATTTTAGTAAAACAAGGACATTACATTACAAGTTCCAAATCATTAAAAAAAAAAAAAAATTAAACATGGATGCATTATAAAACAATTAAGTTATGCAGATGCGTGCAATATACAATAACCTATTATTTTAAATGGCTTCTTTATTTAGGGTTTACATAATTGTTGTCAACTCCATTTCTAATACAAGTCATCCTGAAAGTTAAATAGTGTCATTTGCAACAAAGTGCTTGCATTTGAATAAAACCTTTATTAACTTGGTTAGCATTTAACAACCAAGGCAAACATGCAATTTAGTGAGTGTGGTGATAGCTTTTGGTTCCTACAAGCATTGTTTAAAACAACAAACGTTCTTGTAATAGGAGTTGCTGCTGCTGCTAACCTATATCAATTTGCATTGCATTTGTCATTCCAATAATTTGTATCCAACATTAACCTTTCGACTGCAGACAAATCATTAAGTATGTTTATTCATTAAACACAAGTGAAATGCCTGCTGGAAGCTTAAAAATGGGGGTTTGCAACCATTCAATCAATGTGACACCCTGAAAATAGTTTTATTAATGGCTGAATAAATGTGAAAACAATATATTCTTGCAAGCACTAATAAATCAGTGGCAACAGACACAAATGAAATAAACTGCAACTGATTGGTGTACTGTAAATAAATCTAGGATCCATGGTAATTGTTTTATGAAATTATATTGTAACGCAACAGTTTTCATATTGTGCACTTAACTCACCCCATTTCAGTGCAACTGCTTTGATGGTAATAAAACAACGCAGACCGGCTGGCAGTGCTGCAATGTCTCCCAAATCATGCCCTTCAAATGAGTTCACATTTCTAGCTGTTAAAAAGGACTATATAGGTTGTATGGAAAGACAGGCATACAGAAACAGAGATGGATTACATCTGGGTCACACACATTATAATGTTGTTCTACACTAATACTTTTTAATTAGAGTGTATACATAAAACAAACATTTGCTGCCTTTGTTTTTATTTTGGCCCACCTTAATACAACATTCATTTTACATGAATTTGTAAATTAGACCTGAGATCTCCTATCAAGCCAGTTATTAACTTTAAAGCCAAATAAACCACTAATGCAAAGGGTTTTAGACTTTTAGTGTTAAAAGGAGGCAGGGAGCCTAATTAATTCAAAAATAAATGGTCTATTAATCAGGCAAAAATAACACTGGGGGAAAAAAAAAGTTTTGCTGTTTAACTGTAATCTCTAATTGCCGACTGGAATAAAAGCAAAGTGCTGCTATTGTTGAGTTTCTAATTGATGCCAGGAGTCCACAGCAGTCCATTGTGTATTAACTTTTATAGGTTTGCTTATATCATCGGTGGCTAATTACATGTTATATTTTCCGATTTGTACGCACTCAGCTTTTACATAGTCTGCATGTTTGTTTTCACCAGGATTGTCTAGAACTGGAAGACAGGGTAAGGACATTTAGTTTTGACTGCCAAGCCAATTCCTTTTTTACACCTAGCTGCCAGTCCCTCGGGAGCAGGGAATCTGCCCACTGGGCACCTGGCCAGTATGGTGAGGAGTAAGACCCTGAACATTTTGCCTACTTAATGAACAGGACTGTCAGAGCCCATACCCCCTGTGGAGTTCCATCAGAACCCTGACTGTATGACTTAACCTACATTCCGTGATGTCATGCTTTTAAAGGTGCCCCCCACCTCAGAATATCACTTTAAAATGACAAGCAGTGCAGAGGAATGTAAACAAATTTATCAAAGCCCTTCACAGCTGAACAATTGATGACCACTTTCGATCTAGTGTTTTCTTTGAAAGGTTTACTGAGGTATACGATTATATCATAATAACACATGTCCAGTAGTAATCCAGTGTGCCCTCAAAAAGAGGGTCATCATAATCGTGGTCTAAATTAATGTATACGATAACAAATGTGTATAAAATCAACAGTTTATCAGATTATACCCAAATGCAATCAAGGTCTATATGAAGCTTGGAGTAGGATACAAGTGTATTGAAAATGCATATTCAATGTTTACCATGTAGTGTGCAGCAAACATTTGAATGCAAAATAAATGAAGAACACATTTATAGGGACTTTCTTAATTGAATTGAATTAATTGAATCTGATTAACTTTAAAAAAAAACAAAAAAAACAACAACAACAAAAAAAACTGTCACACACGAAAAGGTCAGCACTGCTGAAGTCTTGTGATGAGATGCCAGCAGGATACCCCTGTGTACAGTAGTGCTCAATGGACTGTACAGCTTTGACATTACTGGCATTTGCAGATAGATGTATTAGCTCCATTAACATTGTAATATTAAGATCAAATAACAATAGGTGCTCTGGTAGTCTAAGAAGTTGCAAGAATAAAATGCATTTAAATGGAAAATGCTCAGTGAAACGTAGTAAGGCAATTAACTCAGGATATTGCCTTCATTTCTTCTTCCTATTTTCTTTTTTTTCCCTTTTCTTTTTTATAAATGTGCTGCACTTATTTATTTTTAGATGGTTCTGTTTCTTTTATAACCATTTAAACAAATATTCCATTACATTTTGGGTGACTTTAGATGAATAATGTGAAGAAAAAAAAAAAAAAAAAAAAAAAAAGATCAATCCAGTTTACTGTATCTCATTTTGTTCTGCAAACAATTTAAGAGATCAATGTAAAGCCAATGGATATTGATTTTGGTAGAAGCAGAAATCAAAATAAGCCACCATGAACCAGGGCTTCACTTCAGTACAGCTGGAGGAGGAAAATAATTATTTGAAATACATACTGTATCCCCTTTTCCTCTTGTGGAGGAGAAACATAGTAAGCTGACCTTCAGTAAAAAAAGCTTTTTTGTCATTCAGAGACAATAGAATTTCAAATATTAAGGATACACTCTAATGGAGCACCGTATTAAACAGATGCATTTCCCTGTATCTTTCTTCTTAGCGACGTCACTTTACAGCCATGCAGCTAATAGATATCAATACATGGGTAAGGATCTTCGCTTTTGAAGATTAAAATGCATCTAGAACACAAGAACATACGAAAGTATAAAAATGTGAGGAGGCCAGTCGCCCCATCTTGCTCGTTTGGTTGTTAGTAGCTTATTGATCCAGGAATCTCATCAAGCAGCTTCTTGAAGGATCCCAGGGTGTCAGCTTCAACAACATTACTGGGGAGTTGGTTCCAGACGATTCTCTGTGTAAAAAAAGTGCCTCTGAATGTATGTAATAAAGTGAATGTCATAGACTTCTAGAATGATAAACATTAGGTGTTACACCATTCGAAATACAAGTTAGTAAACCACACTAAATATTACAGTTTCATTAAAACTGCACTCAAGAATGCCTCTGGGGGTGGTTTCATTCAAGTTTGGTTCTCAAGTACGGACACTGCAGTGTGGATGGTAACCATATTGAGCTATTTTAAATCAGTGAGTACAGGGCCTGACTTCTCGACACCATTATTGGTTGTTAAGGCCACTTACATATTCAGACTAGTTATTTAAACTCTAACAGAAATTCAACAGAATCGTAATTGCCTTGGATGGCTGTTCTTTGACATCTACAAATGCTGAACTGTTCAGCTGCGGCAAGGATGTCAGTGAACCCTGGGGCATGCCTTAATGTATCTTAATTCACACCCTGTCATGTGTTATTGCTTCCTTGGGAACGCTTTACATACAGGTACTGTCCTGTTTTTACCTCCATTACTGTCTCAAAACAAGTGTCTTGACTCCTGAGCTGATTTGTGTACAAGTTTTAGTCAGACAGGTACTATTTGGTCACTATACATATATATATATATATATGCTGAGTGTATAAAACATTAGGAACACCTTCCTAATATTGAGTTGCACCCCCTTTTTGCCCTCAGAACAGCCTCAATTCTTCAGGGCATGGACTCTATAAGATGTCGAAAGCATTCCACAGGGATGCTGGCCCATGTTGACTCCAATGCTTCCCACAGTTGTGTCAAGTTGGCTGGTAGTGGATCTTTACTTTGAATAGCTCGTTCCATCTCATCCCACAGATGCTCAATTGGATTGAGATCTGGTGATTGGACAGGCCACTGCAGTAAGCTGAATTCACTGTCATGTTCGTGGAACCATTCCTGGACAATCCTAGCCTTGTGGCATGGGACATTATCCTAGTGAAAAAATCCATTAGCAGATGGATACACTGCTGCCATGAAGGGATGCACCAGATTGGCAATGATGTTCAGATATCCTGTGGCATTCAAACGTTGCTCAATGTGCCCAATGTGTTCCATGAAAACACATCCCACACCACCACCACCAGCCTGCAATGTTGACACGCGACATGATGGATGCATGTAGTCATGTGGTTTTCTCCATACCCCAGTCCTCCCATCAGCGTGAAACAGCAGGAACTGGGATTCATCAGACCAGACAATGTTTTTCTAATCCTAAAGTGTCCAGTGTTTTCGATCCTTAGCCCACTGGAACAGCAGTTTCTTGTGTTTTGCTGAAAGAAGTGGAACTCTGTTAGGTCATTGGCTGCCATACCCCATTCATGTCAAGGTACGGTGAGTTGTGCATTCTTTTAAGGGGCTTTTGGGAACAATGTTGTACTGGACTGTCAGTTGACTAACTGTAGCCCGTCTGTTGCTCTGCACAATTTGTGTCAGCCTCATTTGTCCTTTTTCATCAATGAGCTGTTTTCAACCACTGGCCTGCCATTGGCTGGATGTCCTTTGGGTAGTGGACCATCCTTGATACACACAGGAAACTGTTGAGCGTGAAAAACCCAGCAGTGTTGCACACACTCAAACCGGCGCGCCTGGCACCTACCACCATACCCTGTTCAAAGACATTTAATTTTTTTGTCTACCACCCATTTACTTTCTGAATAGCACGCATACACAATCCATGTCTTAATTGTGTCAATGCTTAAAAATTCTTCTTTAACCTGTCTCCCCTTCATCTACACTGATTGAAGTAGATTTAACAGGTTACTTCAATAAGGGATCATAGCTTTCACCTGGATTCACCTCGTTAGTTTGTTTCATGAGCAGGTGTTCCTAATGTTTTGTACACTCAGTGTATAAGACCAATACAAATGAAGCCAGAACGGGACACCTAATAGGACGCCTACTACACAATGACCTGCCTTTGACTCCTGTACTATCTTTACCTGTAATGCTCATTTACATTTCTATGTGGCCTGTGAGCAATCTGCAGATGCTGTATCACTATCGTGGGTACTGCCTTTATTAAACATTGCTCTCTTTCTCATTACCAATGAGTTAAGCACCCAACTCCTAATTAAATAGCAAATTGTCACAAAGAAAAACTAAAGTTAATCCAATCTCCAACAGGTTATTAAAGGTGTTTAACATTCAAAAGCTTATTATCCTTGATTAGATTGTGTTGTGATGATTTCACTCATGTTTTCATGCATGTTTGATAATGGAGCTCAATGTCCGTATATTAAAGCTGTACTATATTTATATTAGCAGCTGGAGTGTGTTATTTAATTAGAAATAACACTAGATGGTGACAATTAGGACCTAATGTAATTCTAAATAAAACATTTACAAAAAAAAAATCATTGAATATGTCTTCTCTCAATTCAGTTTATCCAAAACAGAATAATAGAAGGTGCCTCTTGCTCCACTTAACATTAACAAATACAGTTAAAGACTGGAGTAAGGAATACATTGTATACGTTTTACCTACAGTATGTAGATATATGACAACAAAAGTCATGTTTGATTGGGTGTACTAAAGGATAATAACATTTTCATAGTTTGACATAGCAATGGTATTGCAATGGTAAAGGAACCGAAACACTGAAACTATTGCTTCATGGTGCTGTAGCAGAAATAATGCTCTAGTTTGCACTGTGCAATATTTGTCCCAAATCCATTGTTACCTGCTATTTAATTGGTTTCACTAAGGTAATATGCAGGTAGGATATTTGTATGCATGTAGTATTATTCAAGCTTTTTCTAAAGATAAATGGTTGCATACAGTACAAGCTTGAATGCTCATAGTGATATCCTATACAAAGCTACAATAGTTTTTTTTTTTTTTACAATTTCTGTTTGCATGTCTATACCAAGCATTTAAGCAAAGCAAATATCATATGGAATATTCATTTTATGCAGCACATGAAAATACGATCAATGCTATTTTAAAAGTAGAAGTATGCTATTATCTTTTATAATTTTTTTTTTCATGAGCACTTCCGTAGAGTAGATTTTGTAACGTGTGCATTTCTGGTTAAAAAAATGAACAAGTATTTGGATAAGACACACAGGAAACCCCTTTCCTGGATGCGGTGTGTATGTTGGGTTGGGAATATATTGTTTTTTCATGGAGGTATTTGCTCAGGGCACTGTGATCCATCTCCCTGCTCTTCATTGCTGACATGGGATCTTAAGAAAGCAGATGAGTTTTCATTTATACAATCTACGAAGGATCATATGACAATTCATCCCATACACCACACTGAGTAGTTAGGATCCTTACAGTTATAATGAAACCCCAGATTATCCTAATACAATGCATGGCTGAAATGGGGTACTGTATTCAATAGAGGATGAAAAAACAAGGTTATATATGCAACTCCTGCCAGCATACTTTGAAGACATTCCTTCATGCAGTCAAAAAAAAGACCAAGCTGTAGCCATTAAGAATATGTTTTTGGGTTTATGAAAAATCAATTCAAACTCAGCTGGTACCACACATTCCTTGTGACCAAACCTGGAGCTTTGCCCCAGAGGTGAAGCTCTGTTATTCATTTTCTTCTATGTTGCTTATCATCTTCTGTTTGCAGAAGAACAACGTGGAAAAACACAGATTTTCTATGCTGTCTGAGAATTGTTTGTGTTACATGGGGCAAAACACATGCAGGCTTCTTGTGTTTTTTTGATAACAAATCAATACATGTATCAAATATAATCATCAAAACAGGCAATTTTGCTTTAAATTTAGTAAAAATACTTGGTCAGTAAAATTGTTTCTGGAGTACAGAGGTGAAGGTTGAACGAGGCTAACTGTTACATTCATGTTGAAACGTAGCTGCAGTTTACTTCAGCATCCAGTGCATTGTTACTACTCAACAAAGTAATTTAAAGATGTCGAAAACTATACAAATCACCCCTAAAGATCAGGTCAATGAGTTTGGCAATAGACATCCTGGTGACAAAGACTAACCTGAGATAAACTAATATGAATATCATCTTTTGATATTAGTATTTGTAATGTTTAAAGTACAATTATAAGTCTGTTTATATTATTGATTTGCGGCACTGGTGAGCTTATAACTTATAACTGTACTGTTTGTGTATCTTACGTGATAGGAGACTCAATTTTTTAATTGGAGAATTTCTTTTTTTTTATTGCATAAAACTAAGGTCCCTGCTTACCATTGTGACTGTATGACATTCTTTGGTAACACTTTACACAAAGGGTTTCTTACTAACACTTAGTTACACTGCAATAACATAGTTATTACACAGTGTTCTGTGGTCACAATGCAACAGCATGTTCTATTATGAAATTACATTTTTCAAAGTTGCTAACAGGTTTTGTGCAGTTTATATGTATTGATTTACTCTTCTGGTGGTTGTATTTATAATATTATTAATGTGCAATTACAATGTTACCCTTTTTAAGTTACTGGTTGTTTAATTTGCAGGCTAGTAACAGATTCTACAGTTACAAGGGATGTTGATAGTTTAACAAGACGCTTCAGTCTAACAAAGAGATACATCAAACTTAAGAGACCCGAGGCAGATTCTTCAATGATCTGCTTTGAATAGAATACTGCTCCATTTAGTTTAGATGTGAAAGTAGGTCAACCTTCAACTTGCCAATCTACTTGCATTTATACTATATATATCTATACTATATATCTATATATATATATATATATATTGAGTTATATATATGTATATATATATATATATATATATATATATATATATCTATATATATATATAGAGCATTATGATGTATTTTCAAATAATTGTTGTTGCCTGCCCCCCCCTAGACATTCTACTGATATTTTTAATACCCTGTATTAACATGAGAGAGAAAAAACACATTATTATCCTTTGCAGTCATGCTGACTACCTAATGATTGGATGGCCTGAATATTCCTCTTAAGTGTTCTATTGTCAGTTTGTGTTCTGCGTGTTTGCTGTGACCAGCAGGCACTGGGGTCCTCTTCTATCCAATTAGAGGGAAGACTAATGCATTGTCCACTGACCCAACTATGGTCGACTTATTCTGGCGTTAGAATTCTTCTGAATCACCAACTGTCTGGGAGTACATAAGAAATACAACAGTACCTTACAAATAGAGTTGCAAAAGCATAAGCCAAAAGGGATAGGTTCTCTAGTTGATGCTGTGTGATATTAAACACTGTATGACATTCAATTTTCATAAACCTAAGCCGCTCTGGTTTGCCCAAGATACAGTGGTCATTTTAGCAGACAGGTGGCACTGTCCAGTAACATACTGACTCTAGACTTTAGTCCTTCTGACCTGACAGATGCACAATAGGAATTATATGTGTGATGTTTGTGTTTTCAAAGAATATTTTGCATTTTTAATAAAGGCTCCCACCGTAATGTACATTAGCGATGTATTAGTGTGGTATAATTTTCCTGTATGAATTTAATCAGTAGGAATGGGGTGCTATCTGTTGTGAGCAGCCATCACATGCATTTGCAATAACATGCTTATGTGTGATTAAAAATACAATTAGACATAGGGAAGCAATTACATTAATTCCTTATTATTGAGTTATAAATCATATGTACATAGGTTATCATTTGTATATGGAAGTCATTTAAAAAAGTTGTTTAAAGCTGGCAGGAACACTTGTAAGGAGCCTGACAGTGCAAACTTGAACAGATCAGACATACAACATTTAGGGCTAGGGCAACTAATTAACTGCCACAGAACGGCAGTAACATTTTTAAAATGCTGCACAATAATCAGAGCAATAAAATGCACAGAGTGTTAATATGTGAGTCATAAACTCCTATTGCAAGTAGTAGCAAGAAAATGCCTATTTGGTCCATGAAGTGACACAGTAACAAGCGGTTAAAAAGGAAGTAGCTTTGTCCAAACAACTAGAACCAGACAAAGTACTAGATATTAATCACTGAGTATGTCATGACAGGGTTGAAAATGTGGACCCAGGTTCACCTGGCCAGTTTGACAGACAGGTATGTTTTTTTTTATTTTTTATTAAGGCATCATAGTGCATTCTGGCACTTGTAGTACTGCACCTCTTTAAGAAAATAGACACATAAATGACACGTGAATGCATCAGGATGCGAGTTAAAAACCCAACATGTCTGGACAAACCTGCTATTACAGTCAACTTGAGAGCTCACCAATGCTTTCCATTTTCTTAGATTTATTCTTTAAGGTTTTTTTTTTAAACTTTATTTCAAGATTATTATTATTATTATTATTATTATTATTATTATTATTATTATTATTATTATTATTATTATTATTATTATTTAGCAGCCACCTTTATCCAAGGTGACTTACAGAGATTAGGGTGTGTGAACTATGCATCAGCTGCAGTCACTTAAAACTCACCCGAAAGACGAAGCACAAGGAGGTTAAGTGACCTGCTCAAGGTGACACAGTGAGTCAGTGAGTGAGTTGGGATGTATTTCTCTTTTGCAAACGCAGCACCTTCTACAGATGTGAGAAGCTGTTACAGTCCTCGTTTTTAATCAATCCAGAGACTGCATTGAACAGCCAGCAAACAGATGCATGAAGGCAAATAGTACTACAGTATTACTTCTTTATTTCTTTTTTTCTGAGGAATCTTGGTAGACGGGCTTAGAAGCACATTTCAAGAGGTTCTTTGTGAAACGTGTCCTCTTTCCAGCAGGGGATCGAGTGCCTAACACTGCTTTTTCTCTAATCACGTACTCTTTACATTACATCACATTAGACACATCAGAAACAATATTTAGAAGACACTTTTGTTTAAATGGATTTTGCATTTGGTTGCAGTGGGCAAGGCTGCAGATCTGGTGTGAAGTTTCATGTGGAAAAGTCTCAAAACCCTGTTGCAGATTTCCAATTGTAACACCCCCATTGTTTGTGTTACATATTGCTTTTTTATTCAATTTATATTTTGCTAGCTACACTTTTGAATAATATGTGCATATCTCACAATCGCTAAATGTCACTGTAATTCAGCTCCTCGAGGTGCTTTCCATTAATAATTTCCGCCTTAATTGGTGACAAATTAATAATTTGTTTCAGTGTAAGTTGTCTTTTTTGGAGACAAGGGTGACATAGTGAAGAAAGCGGGTGTTTACTTATTGGGGGTGGAAGAGGGAGTCAGTGCAAGTTGTGTCTGATTAATGGTAGCAAACATGAGAAAGACTTTTGCTTTTATAGAGGCTGTTTGGTTGCCTTTTGAAATAAACAGAAATATACAGCTCTTCTCCTTGATGAGCTTGTATTATTAGTTAAAGCAAATTATATAATCTAAATGTGCCTGGATTCTCTCTCTCTCTCTCTCTCTCTCTCTCTCTCTCTCTCTCTCTCTCTCTCTCTCTCTCTCTCTCTCTCTCTTTCCCTCTCACCTTGGTTTCCCTTCCCTTTCATCTTCCATTATATTATTGTATCTGCATTGCCCTATCTAGTATATTATCATACCTATTTATTTAACAGAAAAGGCTAAACTATTTAACAATGTGTGTCTTGCTGGTCTGTCTCAAGATCTATCCACAATATAAAGAACCTGTGTGCTCTTTGGAAAGAGCACTGGTATATTCTGTAAATCATTTTTGGCTGACAGTCCCAAATGGCGTAGTCAGAATATATCTATTAAAATGTTCACACTTTTCTGCCCTCTATGGTAGACCTCTATTTGAAGGAATTTGAGCCAGTAATCATTGAGAAATGTTCACATATCCCTTGACAACGCCGTGTAGACTTGTCATGTCATATAAGGTGATGTCATAGGTGGTCCCCGAGCCTGTTGACAGAGGTATGGCAGATGTTTCATATGTTTTGTCCATCCCTTGTACAAGTAAGCTAGGTCAACCCCGCTCAAAGGCACCTCTGTGAAACCCACCACATTCAGCAGCAATGATACAGAATCTGCCTGCTTTGCAATTCATAAGAATCTACAAGGACAGACCAGTATCTCTCTTTATGCCTGGCTGTCTGAGACAGATAAAGAAAAATAATTATAGTTGACCATTTATCTTCGTGCCAAACTTGATGTTTGCCTTTCCTTAAAGACTAACTTCCTTATGCTTATTTCTCTGAGTTTAATTTAGATAACATTGTAACCAAACAGCAATGTAGTGTGTATTAAAAAAGTCTGAGTTAACATTATATTATAAATGAACACATAAAAAAAAAAAAAAAAGAAAAACAACAGAAGGTACAATATTCTACTGCAATGTGATTCATTACATTGACGGATTCAATGGGTGGATTTGATCACCAACAGTGTCTTGTTAAATATTACCTACAGAAACCCCAGTACATACAGTACATACATACAGTGCATATATCTGTCTCCTGTGTTATATGTTTTGTTGAAATATCTTTTTCATGGTAACAGCGATTGGGAATTGTATACAAATATATAAAAAATTGTTATTATGCTGAGAAAGATATTTTAGTAATACATATAGCACATGAGATGGCAATAGTAAGTCATGTGTTTGATGTAAATATAAAAGGGTGTTCAGTAGTGGCACAGCCAGCATTACATTTTGGGGGGGGGGGGGGGTGGGGGGGGGGGGGTTAGGCAAGTCCGCGGGGGGGGGGTGGGGGGGGTGAAATAAATAAAAAACTAAATCTGGTTCGCTCGTCTTTTTTATAATATAATATAATTGAATTGATACATAATAAAAACAAACTAAACTAACAACTGCCTCGCCTATATTATTTAATACCTATTTGTTTTGTAGTCTCCAAACCAAAACTGCCTGGCATCTTGTTGCAGACACGCTGCTGCTAACGTCAGCTGTAAACAGTGCAGTGAGGACTTGGGTCAAACCAATGTTTGTGATTATCGACCCATTCCCAAACTCCAAAAAGCATAACTTACACTACTTGTAAAAGAGTATAAAAAAGGTCTGTGCCTCTTCATAATCTATTCCAAATATTATGACATATTTCTCCTGCTAGAATAAATCAATAACTGCTAAAAGGTAACCAGAAAAAAAAAAAAAAGAACTGTTTCAATTTCAGGTCATAGAGGGTACTGTAGCCAATATTCATACATGCTATATCTTACATCACTTCTTGATGGCTAACATCCTTCAGTTTGGTTTGGAACGAGACTGAGTGACTATGTTTTCCTATCCTCTTCTCAACTACACACTGTATGAATGAGTCTGTAATGTATTTCTAAGCAGAAACAATGCTGCCAACCCGGAGGGGTTTCAAAGGTTCTGCTTTCAGTAAAGATTTACTACAACTTGACATCACATCATAAGTCAACTCTAAATAATTGAAAGAGTTGTAATTAAAGACTAATTTACTATTGATTGTGTCCTGCAGCTGGAAAAAAAAAAAAATCTGAGATAGCTTTCAGCACACTTTTGTTGCACGGGAATATGATCATGTGTGCAATTATCCTCATAGCCTATAGCGATAAGACTGAGATATTCCAAACCACATTAAAAACACATTCTATATTCAGAAATGCCAACAATTGGTTTCCTGCACTGCATTACATCACATTAAGAGTTTTTACTTTGTCAGGTAAGGCTTCCTTGAAGGAGGTTGTGTAAAATATGTCAAGCAGATACACTGCAGCTTCTGTTCATACCCTGCGTATAGCTCCTAGGAATGTGGTACATAGCCCATACTACTCAATCAGCCTGTTATTTATGTCATATTCTTCAACCTGCTGTAATCTCATGACTCAAACAAGTGACTTTGCCTTATGTCAAATGCACCCTCTACTTGAAATCTGAGCAGGTAATTAGGATTGATCACAGAAAACATAACTTGCATATCTCTAGAAGACTTAATAGTACAATTAACTGCTGGAGTGTATTTGTATGTCTACCTTGTTTGTTAGTACAGTAGGGTTTGGTGCACCCAATTTTGAGGGTGACAGACCCATAGGACAGGGCAAATTGGGGGTGCACTTTTACTAATTTAATACCAGTATAACAGATATATTTCAGTGGCATGTGTTGTGTTACAACAGCAAGCAGCAACCTGTTTTAAGATTTGTTTTGACAGGAAGCTCAATGGAAGGGGTAGATGGTTTAAACAGATTTTAAAACTTGTGAAATTGGCCCTGCATAATTACCTATATTGTCTTTGGCAGGTTTAAAGGGTAATACCAGAAAGGACATTGTGTTTATTTTTAAAAAAAAAAAAAAAAAAAAAAAAAAATAAAAAAATATATATATATATATATATATATATATATATATATATATATATATATATATATATGTATATTATTAGTTATTTATTTAACTTTGGATAGTTCGGACAGATATCCACAGTATAAGTTACAACCTCAGCATGCTCCTTAAATACACAAATTCCCAGAATCTGGCTGCAACAGTTTACAAAATGTTAACGGTGGTGTGAAAGAGTGGCTGAATACTATGTTATTATGCATAGTTACAATGCATTTAACATGTAAATCGTTTTGCACTATATATGCAAGTACACATAAAGACAAATACACCCAGTGCAGACTGCGTTTTACTTTTGGGAGTACAGAGCTATTGCTGTAAACTATGGAATTTCAAATGTGTTACTTATGATACATTAATGCTAATCTGATAGCTAATAGGGCCATCTTCCCTCTTGTGACATTGATAAATATTGTACTATCTTCATAAGTATAATGTCTAATCATATATCACCTGCAATCATATCAAACAGACAACATTCCATTAAACAAACAACAACCCCATAGTCACCAAACAGGGCCGCTTTGGAAATCAGTGTACTGGTATATCCTTCAAATAACTGTTCCTCCATCTGTTTCTTATTTATAGACTGTGGGTTGGTGAAACAGTGCTTATATCTTCATGATCCACATGTGCCGACAGATTGAGTGGGATCATGCCAGTCGGGGCCCCAACGTCTGTGCATCTTTAACAGTTGCTGATTCCTGGAGATGTGGCCAAGGTTTACTTACAGTAAGTGACCCACTTTTTATGTCAGAAACCGGAGGCTATTATTGAAAAAAATAAAACTCCAAGGACACGTCTGAAAGCCAGTGGGAAAGGAGGTCCTCAGAATTAGTCTATTCACACCTCTCTAGAGTGACATGTTCAGTAATTTGCAGATTGGATATTACCACATACCATTACTGCACTATTTTCAGCTTCAGGGTCATCCTTGCTGAAAATTTACTTCTAAAAGAGTGCTGCAAATGATATGTGACTTTTTAATATACTGTAACACAGAGTTAAACCTGGCATGTCTGTGAACCATATTGGCATGTTAAGTTTAATGACCCTAAAAGGTATCGCAATATGTCATGCTAGAAGCAAAGGAAAATAAAGTTTTGTGGAATAGACATAACATATTGCTTCCTTTTTGATGTTGGAATATAGGAATCCGATTAGGAGTGTGTATAAACCTGAACAACATATTTTGATTTAACTCCTGCAGAGTGATTCAAGCTAACCATCTGTTCTCTAAAGTCATATTTTATCACCTTTATCCAGCAAACACTCACACAGGCCCAACCTGGTCAGAGTTGGTAGGTTGTTAGTTTTCAGCTGGTAATGCTGGTTAGAGAGCATTTTTATTGGTTAAGCTGGTTAAAAAAAAAAAAAAAAAAATGTTCTTCAATTACTCTTTAACCCGATGTCTCTCATCATATCAGTGAGTGTACAAGTCCACTATTTTCAGCACTATTAAAGTACTGAAAAAACGGTTTTCGCTTAAACAGTGGTTCAAAACAGTATGCCTTTATCTAGTTTATTAGCCAGATTGTTATTTGTGCTTGAGCTTTTTTTTTAGTCCCACCTCAGAATTGATATCTGAGTGTTAGACGTAGTTCAAAACCAAAAGGGTCTTTCCATAGTAGAGTTCCTAAGAGCAACTGAAATATCACACCTGTGGCAGGGCAGAAGAGCCCTGCTAATAAATTATTATTAATTATTATTAATTACTGTTGGTTTATTTAACAAGGGAAATGTTTTGTTGTGTTATGATTTAAAAAGGGATGTATTGTTTGGGATTAAAAACACAAGGTGTTATTATTGTATAGTTTAAATGCGGTCTAGCAGGGGTGATGTTGTCGACCACGCAGATATAAAACTCCAGATTGATTAATTTATTGCTAATCTGGAGATAGCCACATGTATAAAAACCTGCAGCTTTGGAGGTATGTGAGAGAGAGAAGGAGAAATACATTTTAAAAGGTAAACAATTGTTACTCTTACTTGAAGGACCAGCACGATACTTGTTTTGGCTGGAGGTGTATTTGTTGTTTTCAAGACTTTTTGTTTAACCTTTTTATTTTGCCCTGTAAGAAGTGTTTAAATATTTAAATAAATATGCATAACAGCACATCAACCCCCAGTACCTGTGTGTGTGTGTGTGTGTGTGTGTGTGTGTGTGTGTGTCAACTTCCTGGTCTGGAGACTTCACCACCAAGCTGTCCTATCACAACATCATAAAATGAATGAATTCATTGTTCTTGTACTTTAGAATCACTTTCTGCATCATCATATATTTCATTCATTACATGCTGGTTACTTTCAGAAGTTAGAAGTTGCTTATTAGAATCTGGTACACAAGAGTGGATAAATGGCATTTCTTACACCTTACTGCACATCCACTGGTGGAAGAGTGTTGCAGAGGGACAGCGTAATTGTTACACGCTGAACTAGGACAGAAGAATTTTAAAACCAGGATGTGATGACTGAAACAGAAAACAAATAGCTGCTATATTTCAATTTCCATACCATGTTGCTCCTTAAGATTAACGTTAACTGAAATATGGCTCAATAAAGGCAAATGTGTGCAGAACATGCAGCTGATCTCCAAATCTACTTCTTCCTGCTGACTTTGTTATTTGAATGTTATTTGAACAGAGCTGCTTGAGGAACCTTATGATAGGGAAAGTGATAAAACAGGGGAAAAGACATGAATACTAACTCTTTATCTGGATAGAGATTTGATTATCCATGAATCTAATACAAATGTATGCAAATGCAACAGTTATAGCAGTGGGATTTCATTTCCTAGTCGAAGACAAGGTCATTTAAAAGCCCCAGTGAATCATAATGAAACAATAAAAGAGCAGGCAGCAGCACCGTCTGAGTCATCATTATGAATATAGCAATGAGCATTTTTGACAATGGCTTGTTCTTGCAATTAGTGAAAAGCTGTCTCTGCTACAAATAAATGGGGTGGTCATGTTATTTTGAGTTATTACAAAGAGCATTATATACTAAAGAACATAGTTTAATTTTTTTTAAAAACTAAATTATATGAATGGGTTTAACGAAAGAAAGAAAAAACTCCTAAAGTCTATCATTTTGCAAATAACCATTGCATGCATTATTAATTCATTTCAATAAGTTGCACAGCTTGTCTGCACAACTTGTTTGCCTCCCCTAAAACTTCCATTAACAACTACATCTCCCAGAATACAATGTCTTCAGTTATTAGGAAACTGTATACAAGAAAAAACAACCCAACAAACATTAGCCAATCTCTGGCTAGCCCTGTTTTCTTTGCAAACAATCACAGTAAGAATAAGAAAAATTTGAAGCTACACAGGTTGAAGTGTAAACACCCCAGTCCAGTTACAAATCCATCTGGAACCATTGTCAGAGGCAACCGCTAAAAAAAGATGCCTATAATATTAAAGTAACTGTTTTATAATGTATTAATGCATCTCCTTATTTTATTTACCTGAATGACTTTATTATACTGAAATTTTAACATTTAATTTTTAAGAATGTAATGTTAAAATATAAGTAATTAATTTGCAGAGTCAGTGTGATACCTCGAAAAAAATGCCAAGTAGAACACATGCGTGGTTGTACAGTAGTTCAAAATAACATTGCAGTTAAAATGGAAGGCTCTTTTTTAATGTCTACCCCGCTACTATTAAAGATTGTACAACATTTATCGAGATTACTCATGACTTCAAGGCAATGTTGCATGTTACCCCTTATCTGGAGCACCTGCAGTACCATTCTGCCAATATCTCAAACTAATATTCAAAAATACACAAACATAGCCTTAGATGTAGACCACAGAGTGACTCATAATCTCACTATATTGTATTATACAATCATCTAAAAGCATTATGTAATCATTATAAATGATGAATTTCTTCTAATTTAAAATCTCCAGAAGCTGTCCAAGATTTTCTAATAATTCAAGATAATTACTGTATCGCCGCCAGCGTCTATTGAATCGGAGATCATCATGCAGCAGAGCAGAATGTTTCTTCAGAACAACTGTAGCAGACAAAAAGGCCGACAGCTTGTCCTCTTTAGACAAGTTGTTGCAACATGTTTTTGTATACTTATTTAGCCCTGCGCCTTCTAAAAATAGGCCATGTTGTGTTTATGAAATTCGTGATTTAATACAATATATATTTGTACTCTTTTATGAAGACTATATTTTAACATAAACATACTAACAAATAATATTTTATGTCAAGTACATTATGTCATGGATTAAAGCACTTCTGCACTTCCAGCCTAAAATTCAAGTATATACTGCCAGGATATCTTTGTGCCACAGCCATAACAGGGAGGTGTCCTGAACAGCTGTCTGTCTTGGCGACCACTTTCCCGTCATTTGGCCATTGCTGATACACTCTGACGACCGATGTCTTAGATCAGCCAAACAACATGACTGACCTTGCATCTAAGGCACCAGCTTAACGAATGCCATTAGATCTTTGCCTCTCCCTATTTCTGGTAGACTGTTTGTAATTATCTTGCACCCAAAGCCTTATAGCGCTAAAGGGTTCACAGGTCACATCACAAACTGTAATCAACCTAATCTGCATCTCTAATTCAGGGTAGATATGACCTTAAAATCAATTTGAGGACTTAAACTCAGCAACTAGCTACAGAAAAAAGTGTTTTTTGGTTATTATTTTTCAATGCTAGGTCTTTACTGCTTTGAAACTGATATAATATATTCTATTTTAAAATGTTTCTAATAACTTCAGGATCTAGTGTGGTTTTACATAACCGGTGGAATCTTTTCTTCTGGCTTTGAGGCCACTTGAAAGTAAAAGAGAGTGGCATGTCCATAATTTAAATGATTCAGAATGCATAGGCCCCCAAGCCCCTATCTTTGAGTGACTGTTAAATATGTCAATGATAAGGGCTATAGCGAATTGAAAGGAAACACAAACAGTATGTGACAGTGGAGGTTTGAAAAGGCAGTACAAAGATTGATTAACAGAAATACATAATATCAATTTGATATACTAGATAAACCATTACATTTTTTCATGTCATTTTTTATTTTAATTGATATTTTTCATAAGATTAGTACACACAGTTTAATCTTTTTAACTTAAGCAGCATTTAGATCCACCCCTACTTATACTGTATCATTAAAATTGGGTCTAATAAATTTAAATATAAATGAATATAAACAATGAATAAAATATAACCCTGCACCGTAATATGAATGTGGGAATGAAGTAGAACTATTCATATATTCAGAAAGAAAAATGACTTCCATGTGCTTTATGAAAATGAAGCATGTTCTTCAAATGCTTACAGACGGTTACAAATTGCAAGGTTAAGAAAGCAAGTTGTTTGCTATATAAATGATAATATCTATATACAAAATGCTCAGAGCTTTATTCTTTCTTGTAAATGTGCACTGTTTACATAACTACTTTGGATACTCGTTATTTTAGCCATTTTGTCAAAGTCACACAATCCCCACCACCACATGGTGCCTATATATATATATGATATATATATCTTATATATATATATATAATATATATATACACACACACACACACCCACACACACACACACACACACACACATATATATATATATATATATATATATATATATATATATATATATTATATATATATATATATATATATATATATATATTAAAACACTTTGCAACCAAAACCAAGTGTAATGGGAATGTAATGCTTGTGTTCAGAGTTACAAAAGCTTTAGTAGATTAATCACGTGGCTGCTACCAATCTGGGCTAGCCTTCCCAGCTGTCATATCCCTGCCAAAATAGAATGCATCTGTATTTGAAAGTAATTCGTTGGGTAGAATAAAAGCAGTATATCATTTTTAGCACATGATAACACTTGGACTTAAGTACTGGTCATCGTAATGAATTCTGTCTTTCTTCTTTCAAAAGCTTTTGATTCAACTGATGTGCTCCAGAAATGCAATACATCCAAATTTCTTGATTGCCTTTAGATGAAAGACTTCACTAAGCCCTAGTTGTGTTTGAACTTTTGTGGCTCTGGTGCATAACTTACAGTAAACATACAAATCAAAGAAACATTGAATCATGATATACCTTGAATTTCTATAAACACCTGTTTAATCATCTGCCAGTAATTGCAACTAAATTCCTTTATTCTCTTTACCCTCTAACTCAAATGGTTGCTAATTGTGCTGTATTGTATTCTATGCATTACAGCACTTGTACTGTTTATCCTTCATCACTAAAATTGACATTACATCTAAGGTATCCCAAGTGGCTCATTCCATTAGCAAAGGCACTGTGGAGCAGAGTGAGATGAGTCATGCAATTAGAAGCTTGCAGGTTCAAATCCAAGTTGATGTAAGTTGGCTAGAGTTCTAAAGAGGTACTGCATTGGCCTTTGCATTACTGTGCCCTAAGGTGGGAAGATGAGTTGATTCATGTCATCAGACCACAGTGACCTCAATAGACAGGTACTAGACAAGCCCAAATGGACTCTGGTCAGGCTGAGCTTTTTTCTATAGGAGTAGTTTGGCATCCATTGCTTAGGTTTGCCACAAGGGAATTGGCTTGATGTCAGGAACAGAGGATGCCCTTCATCTTCAGGTGCACCTGTGCCAGTACGTGGTTTACAGTAGTCATCTGACATCACAATACCTAAATGGACATTTCATTTATATATGACAATTAAAGGTTTAGTAAGTTTTTCTTTGATTATTTTAACTGTTTAAAATTAGGTTGTGCACATATTGCTTATAAATTGCTTATAGATATCCTGTTCAAGTTTATGTTTGTGTGTGTTTTTTATATATCAATTAATTTATAATACCACTAGAAGTCCAAAAAGAGAACAACATTTTTACATTATCGTTCCAATAATAAATTAAACTAAGAATTAATAATTGTGCAAAGCATACCAAGGATCATTATTTTAAATAAGAATTAATATGTGATTGGTGTACTTTTTTCTGTCCCACAGATGTAACTTTTGGTGTTAATTACTTTGAAAACACACATTATACATGCATGCTTACATTCTAATATGTTTCTGAACTTGAATGTCTAAAACAAACAAATTGAATACGTCTCAGTGACGCCTGTGAGATCTGACTAATATCAAACATCTGAATTAGAACATTAGACAGGGAGGACTTTCATTTAGAACATTGGTATTTCTGAACAGTTGTATTTGTTGGCACATGTGTCCCATTTTATGATGTGCATGTCATTGTATGATCATCATAAGGATGTAATTCCGATAAAATCAAACCATAACCATAACATAATACATACTGGGCATTGCTGGGACTAGAATTGGAATACTGCCCATGAATTCTACAGTGAAAAAATCAGATAGGTTTGATTGAAATGTCAAGATAAGCCTTACACAATGCTTCTTTTATAATACTTCAGTTAAATACTTTAAAAGCTTTAAGTTTCAAATGCAAACACATCAGTCTTGGCAGCACTCTGACATTTGGGGTGGAAAATGTAACATGGCTATTTCATATTAAATGTCATGGTGTTTACCTTGGAAAACACAGTTTGGTTTGCCACGTGTTCAATGAAAAATGTGATTTTTATTTTGATTGACTGCCTCCTGCAATGTGATTAAATGTTGGCAATGTATCACACAATGTCCCAGTCCTTTGGGGTATGGCTCCCCGGAGGCCCTACTGGTTTGATCAAATTTCTATTTATAATAAAATACAAGACACGAAAAAGCTCCATTTTTAAAGCAGTTCACTTGGAATGCAGTCTAACTGACACACTTTACTTGGAACACTGGGTTGTACATTGGGTAGTATCATATGCCTCAGAATATTGGCTCGAGGCTATAAAGGCTATTCAAAAAGTAACATGGTGCTTCCATGCAGTTTCTACATGGTTTCCTATTCCTGGGGACTTATTTTGGCTTGTCTCACAAACTGTAAGCTGTAGCATTAACATAAAGGGAATACAGGAAGTTCTAAGCTTGCTTTGCAACCTTTGAAATAGTGCAGATACATTGAAATATCTTAATACAGTACGGAAAAAGGCCAGAATAGTATTAATACATACCTGTGATTCCTGCAGTATCTACATTAAAAATACTGTGACTTTGATGCAGATAAGGGAAACAAAGTATAAATAGAGGTAAGTAGATATATCATTTTGATGGGTCTAGCGTGACAACTTATTAATTGAAGCAAAATGATTACCTCAGTGCAATTGTCCATTGATTTCTCTATCTGAGCAACCTGTAGCCCACATTTTAGAGCATTTTACAGTACCATGGAATCCACTAGTTTTTAGTGGTAGTCCCAGCAATTATGGATGGGTGGTTGATCCAGTGCTGTCAAATGGTCTGAAACCCCTGCTGTGATTGCTCAACCCCTTAGCTTACAGTATAACATACAATAATATACAAAACAGTTTAGGGTATATCAACGTATTATTTTATTGCTCTTTTTTTGTAGTCAGCTAGAGTATAAAAGAGTTTTTGTTCCTTCCTTTTTTTTTTGCATAACGCTTCTTCAAAAGTCACATGATAGTTTCATTCATCTTTTATACTAGTATGTCGCAACATATTTCCCTTTTATAAAGAAAGCCACCTATGAAGGATAAAAAAGGACAGCAACTAGTTGTCATTACAGCAATTATTTGAAGTCACTTTGAGTAACTGATGGGAAAATGGGAAATATTTCACAATTGAAACTGGCCACCATCTGTTGATTTGGTATGGTAGATGGTTTTATTACAAGGTCGAGTGCCAAAGTGTTTTTCCGATAGATTACATTTCAGGAAACCAAACATTAGCTCATAGTTCCTTGTTTGGATTGCAAGACTGACATACATGTCAACATTAAGTTATCAAAACAATTTTTTAATAATGAATAGGTCTCTTTTTGTGTTTTAAGGATACAAAACAAAAAGTCATACAAGTTACAAATACATTCCACTTTATTATTTGGCAGAATTATTTGATTTTCAAGGCAAAGCATAGCAAACTGATTAACATCTATACAAATAAAGAGTTCACATCATATCATCAGATCAGATCAAATATGTTACTATAACACATTAAAGCTTAATGGTTTTCCTGAATTCAAAGTAGGTTATTCCTTGTCCTTGTTAGCCTTTCATCAATATCCAGTTACACCAGCTGCTAATAGTGCAGTTTTCCAAATAATGTATACTTATGAAAAAAAAAAAAAAAAATTGAAATAGTTTAAAATGATAACTGTGAAAAATAATAATAATAATTTAAACTTTTATTACAAAGAGTAAATATGTTTGTCCCAGGTCTGGATTACATCAGAGGCAACCAAAATTCATAGCCATCAAATGCAAGCATTCTCTCTGCCCCATGAGGCTCTGGTTGTGAGCATAAGTTGCAGATTTGGCAGCAGCCAGTATTCTGCTAGAAGGCAATATTTGCATAATAGTAGAGCACATACAGTTATTCAACTTGAGTTATTCAAGTTCATCCTGTTTTCAGTCACAATCTTCCTAACCATGATGAAATTTCTCTCACAGCTTGCATTGCTGTGAGGGATGCAAAGAAGTGCCTTCATTAATGATGACAAGTGCCTAAATCTTGCTTGCTTTCCCACAACTCCCCAGAACCTGTCTACCTTCCCTTCTTTGGGGATATCTGTGCAGTCTGTTATCTGGAACTCAATCATTTCATATCTCAATCTGTCTACATCAAATCTCAGCTGTGGAATGTTTTCTGCTAACATCACCACTGCAAATACAAATACAGAAATCTTAAAATTAAAAACAGAGAAGCTGAAATAATTTTCAGTGTTATAGAATGAATACATTCACTTAAACAACTTGAAATCCTCAGAAGTTGGATAAAAAAAAACTAGTTTCACTGTACTTTATGAAAGATAACTTCTAATCACATATGACTGTAACAATTAAAAACACTAGTTACACTAAAGTAAAGATTAAGTATTGTATTCAAGCAGGATTGGAATTTAAAAGAATACTTCATTTTTTTTTTTTTTTTTAATGTGACGAGTAGGACTTACAACTAGCCATTGTAAGAGCTTATGTTACCAACCCTGACAAGCGCCTGCGTTGCCTTCCACTGGCTTCCCCTGGGTCATAAAATATGACAGATATCTTCCGGTGTTGTGTTAAGGGCATTATGATTTAGAACTTGAAAGATTTGCAAACAAAATTATTTTGGCAAAAAATGGGAGAAGGTTTAAAATACGGGAGAAAGTTTGCCCTGGGAGCCTTCCGGGAGAAGGGTAAAAAATATGTGATGCTCCCAGAAAATGCATGAGAGTTGGTAAGTATGGATTGGATGCTGTGCTCTTAAAAGACAAAAAAAATCCCACAAGGCAAGTTCTTCTAATATTAATTTAAAACAGTGGTTTTTATTGTTGTGCCACAGTTTATTTCTGTGTTTGTCTTTGGTGTTTTTGGAGCCTATTTTAATGCCCATGAAATGCAAGTAACAGACAAGACGGGACTATCTAAATGCCATTGTGATTAGTATAGGTGACTGAATAAAAGGTTTGGTGTTTGCTTCAGCTAAGATGTTCAATCTTAAATAAGCTTTCCAGGGCATTATGGCAAGTTGCCCTTCTGTGTGTGGTGGGGTGGGGGGTCAACTCTCTTGGTTACTGAAACAAAACAGCAGGAGAACCTTATTCAAGACTAAAAAGTAATACTATTGAATTTTGTATTATTAGGAACTGTTGACTAAGCATCAATTCTTTAGTTTTTATTAAATAAATAAAGTTTAATATTCAAGGAACTGCTTTAGACTGTTGCTCAAAATCTAAAACAGTTTCTTCAATGTGAAATTCTTTAAATGATTCTCAGCTGGGGTGCACAGAGGAACCATGAATTGTATTGTATTGTTTTTGTACTTGGAATGTACTTGGAAGCAGACGGGATAAAAAAAAAAAAATCCAAATAAAAGGTGTTTTATGTTTCTGGTAGAAAAGATAATTTAGTGCTTTACTGTGCTTGCCCACCTATTGTGTAATTTTACAAACTGGTAGTTACGGACACTCATTTTATATTTATTACTCTGCATATCCTTTTTTTTTACTTTTTAAAGACATTGTATAAAAATTCTAAAAACATAAGCGTGACAGGGTAGTGCGATCCAGGGTTAAGACAGTGCCTTTGGAGGGGAGCTGGATCCTGTGATTGGACATTTGTTAACTACAGTAGATAACAAGGAGTTGTTTGCAGACAGGAGAAACAGAGAGGGTTCTTTTTGGCAATTTAAATTGGAGCTTAACTTTGTTGCTGCTGCTGATTATTCAACTTCTGGTCTACAGTTACCAGCATCCCTCACACTATGATTTATAGCTGGCGGGAGGTTGTGTATGTGTATGTGTTTAAGAGACAGTTCTAAATACATGTGTTATGGTGAGCTTGTGTAGAAATGTCTGCAAAATTATACTGTGCTCCTCATTATCAATACAAATGCACTTTGAATAAACCAATCAAGCGTACATGCTTTAATGGGAAGACTATAATGTGGAGGTTGCTGCATTATATCAAGCAAAACATTGTAAAGCATGGAAAGAAGCAGGGCATTTGTAAAACTAAAATCAAATAAGGTTGGGTGTTTTTCACATAACACCACCAAGATCACTTATGATCCTTTTTGGACACATAGATATAAATTCATTAGAAAAAACTCCTGAAATAATTACTCATAATGCTTGTAAAGCCATCAGCCACTATTTACAATCACTTTACTCTAAGCTGGATTCCAGTCCAGGACCCAGGAGGGGAAAGGCCAGCGTATGAAACACTCTGTCATTTTCTTAATCAAACACTTTCATAACAAGCTGAACCCTCACTGGAAAACTATTACATTTATGCATGTCAGTCTCTCAGCACTGGCACGCCAACTTGGAACATTGCCTAATGACTCTAGGGTAGTGTGCAATCACATATCAGATCTGCAGAGGCTATTTAGACTAATTAGCACTTATTGTATTCAATGCAAAAATATTACTATGATGACAAAAAAAGGATAATCAGTTGCACTAGTTACAGGAAGCAATTAATCATTATTCTGTGCAGTCTCAGACCAAGAGAAACTGCTGGGTTCATTTCATAAAAATTAAGTTGGAAATATAGATATCAAGGCAATATTCTGTTTAAAATAATTGTATTTATCCTTTTGTGCCAGCAAGTACCTAATAATGTACCAGTTGAAACAATATCAGTGTTTTGGAATAACACATTAAATGTAACGCATCATTGTAATCTCATTACATTTTTCAGTAACTATCAACTGTAGGAAAATGGGCAATGCATAACGAGGAAATCAGAAAGCTCTTCAACAGTGCCAGTCAAACCTCAAAAATGCCACATAAACATGCTTTTCATATCATCTTGATAAGTGTTGGCATCAGAGGAGGGAAAAATGTCTCGGTAATATGTAAAACAAGAAGTAATGATTTGTAAATGTAACTGTTACTAGTTACATTTTATTTCAAAGTAATAATTTACTGTATCTAGTTACAATTTATTCAAGTGATGGGTTACTTTTAAAAAGTAATTTCCCTAACACTGAATACTAAACACATTTCTGAATTGAAAAGTCATTTATACCAATCACTAAATTACAGCACAGTAAGAGGGTACTCAGTACCCTGTTTAGTGTCAAATGAATATAGAGCAGTTTGGCTACAGTTAGTATGAACCATGGCAACTCTAAATTGATTATTGTTATTTGTGATTCATTAATGTGAAGCCAGTTTTGTCATGCAAGATGTCAACCATGCTGTGTTAAAAAAAAAAAAAAAAAAAAAAAAAAAAAAAGACATTTACTGCATTCATGAAATAGAACACATGTGAATCAGACTATAATAAGACT